>NC_046333.1:109700780-110060780 GCF_000738735.6 Corvus cornix cornix | reverse complement strand
ACCTGAAGATGCCTTTGTCAGATATTCTTGTAGCTCTTCTGTCTTGCGACAAAGCAGCCTTGGATGCCAGGTTCTGCAGTCATTTCACAAATGTGCATTTTCCATTTCTGTTAAACACTGTCCCATCCCCTAACAGTGTTCATGAATTGGTGTGTCTGTTTCTGCATACAACAAAGGATATAAAAAAAACCACACTATCCACTCTTTTATAGCAGAGTCCTCACAGACACTCATTCAAATCTCATGGGACTCAAAAGTCAAATCTAAAAAAGAGGGACCCAGGAATGCTTCCCAAACACAAAAAGCCTTCTAGCCCCAACTACCTGTCAGAAGATGAGCTGGGTGCACAAAAATCCCCCTCTCTACCTGAGAATGAGGCCCTGGTGTAAGACTAGAGAACAAAGAGAAGTTTTACAGAGCTCAAGTATCCTATAACCAAGAAACTGCCAATGAAAATTAAACACATCACATGCATTCTCTCTAAGCAGTGAAATATGAATTGCTGTAATAAAATCAAATCCAATGAAATCTCTAACAAAGGACTTATAAGCAGATTCAGAAGATACAGTGGTTTACTTAGAGATCAGAAAATTAGATTCTATGGGGAAAGAATAAATTACCAAAAAGGAAATGTACATAGTTTTGTTAAATTTCTGTCATTCAAAATAACACATTAAATCAATTTTATTACTGTATTATCATCTGTGTGTCCTTAGAATGTAAAAGCACAAGAAACAACCAAAGGTATTTTCAGCACAAGAACAAAGGGCAGAAGGATAAATCATCTAGCTGCCACCTTGCTAAAGGTGTGTGCAAGTTAAAACTTGCAACCAGCCCAAACTTACTGGCAATTCTTTCCTCAGAAAAGCATTAAATCTTCTCAGAAAATCTACCTTTAAATAACAAGGTTTGCTAATGACCCCAAGTGTTACATACATCTTTCCCTCTCCTTTTAGGATGTTATTTCTCTATTAACACTACATGGGACAGCAAAATACAAACATGGAAGCAAGAAAAGATGCACAAAGTAGATCTTGGCCAACCTATCATCTTTTCTGCTTGCTGGAAATACCCACGATATGATATAAGGTAACTTGTCAGCTCACAGATGCATCATCAGTCACATCTTATCATTCCAGCAGCATACACACCATTCCAGTAATTCAAAGTGCGTAGACATACAACCGATCACATATCTAAGTTTTAGAAATGATCTGAAAAGGAAGAAGTAGCACCAAGGGAATTGATCATCTTTATTATGCAACAAAAAGACAAATAGTAAAAACACTTTAATAGGAAAAAAACCAGAAGGTACAATTCGAACATAACATACTGAAACCATACATAATGCAATGTGAACATGAAAACATTAAGAAGCAATCTTCTAGTAAAGATTTCATGTTTTGAGCATTACCCATCACAAATACACCGGTTTTTGTGCATGTCTGGGTTTCAGTGAGAAAGATCATGACCAGCAGCAACATATTTAAATAGTTTAATCTTCATTAAACGCTTACCTAGTGAATGTATTGGATGCAATCTCTTCATATTAAAAGTACAAAATCTTAAGCAAGGCAGCACCTGCCAATACAGATTTTAAATAAAGAGGATAAACATTTTGAAAGGGTTATTTGTATTGCATTAATACACATTTGTTGTTTTAAAAATGTGTATTAAAGTCTCTCAACATTTAAACATGACTAAGATGCTCAGCAACTATGCATCAAGTGACAACTAATTATTGCTATAGAAAAAATTGTTTCCCAGAGTTTTAAAACAGATGTCATTTCACTTGCAATTCCCAAGATATATTCAAGTAATAGAAATAACTAGTTCCAGTGTCCATGAGGCATTCAGAATCTGTATTGGCTGTAGGCATTTATTGCCAGATCATATAAACATTTCACTGAATCTAGAAAAGTTAACTAAACTTACATGTAACTGTTAAACTCCTTAGGAAATGATGGATGCAGTAATAAATCACCATAGTATGTGTCTTTGTTTTAAAAGGTAAAACTTCAGCATCAGGTACCTTGAAGTTCCTTTTTGTATGACAGCACTGTTTCATAGTTGGTTTTACAGAGCAAAAGTAGAAATCTGATTTTTTTTCTGTTGTCTCAGTGAACCACTCCAAATCAGAATGTGGTCACATAAGCACTAGAGCAGACAAACAAGTGAGAATACACAGACAAGAGTATGGGGGCAAACAGGGAAGTTGGAATACAAGTTCCAAGCATGGTCTGCTGTCAAAATATCATAGGCAGACTGCAACAAAATTCAAGAAATGTTGTTATAAAAAGGACATAATCTTCTGGCAAGGTTTTTGAAATAGACAACTGTTTCTGAAATAGACAACTTTCTCTGTATTTTAGCCAGCAATGCCTTCAGTAATGTTTTGCACTCATAAAAAAAAATAAGATAGAAATATCAAGTTACAATGTACAGTGGTTTAGTTCCAACACTCAATAAATTAGAACTTGCAGTTCTGAAACATTACGTTGTAAAATGAGGCATTTCATCCTTACCAGTTTTGGAATATGAAATATCCCAGCATTTAAAGAATAATCAAAACCTCTGTTTGGAGAAGAACAGGGAGGCAGGGCACAAGAAGCAGATTGTACTTTGGCTGCACAACTGATATTACTACACATAAAATGCCATCTAGACTAACAAAACTACTGGGGATGTTTTCCACCACATATGCAATGCTCATTAATAACAACAGCTTGACAACGGGTGATGGAAACACAGGACGTAGAGTCAGTCCTAACAGGTGTTATGTTCAGAACACTCTCTATTTAAAACTCCAAAACTTATGCTGTGCAGCCATCTTCCCCCTTCTCCCTTTTAGTATTATATAAAAGATCTTAAAGTTTTTACAAACAGATTTTCTATTTAAATTCAAAATTGCATTATTACCATTTTCTCCAATTTTAACAATATTCTTGCTGGGAAGGTGGAAATCTAGAACAGGAGCTCTTAAAATATGTTGGTAACTATTTTAGAGTAGTTTTTTTCTTCTCAACTGTTTTTTGAAGCCTTTGGATGCAGGAGATGTACAAGTTTTAAAAAGCTTTACCAAAATAAAAGTGTTTTGGTAGGTGTGAAGCCAGTTTAGTTATTTAGCTACAGAGCCTTCCATGAAACAGGACAGACCAAAACTTCAATTCCAAATGCAAAACCAGAAATTCTCAAAAAGCTTCAACAAAATCTGGTCACAGCCATAAGCCAAAAAAGTACACCTTTTGCATGTCATCTTGAATTGCTCAGAAAATATGTAATCTTCCTTAGGAGTTGGGAGTACAGTGAATACTCCTCATTCATCATATTAGTAAGCAAGCATCCTATTTTAGTTATGCTCCCAAAGAGGAAAAAATAGATGCAATTATTCCTAGGCAATGGCATCGTTCTTTCTCAATGAAAGGTGAAAAAAGCCCTGCTCTGCATTGTTGAGCTATAGAAAAGAAGTATTTTAATGTTTTAAGCTGTTGTTATTTTCAGTCACATAGCAACGGTAAAAAACAAATCACAACATTAAAATAAAATTAGTTCTTGGCAGGACAAATGCCTGTCCTTGGTGGGAAGAGAAAAAAAAAATAATTTATCATCTCATAAGATACCTTAGAAGATGGCTGAACTTGAAGAAACCCAACAGTGCAATAGAGCATCAGTGCATGTCTTTCTAAAGATACTTTCAAAGTTCGTCTTGGTGAATTAGAACATCCTACATTAATCATATGAACATGTAATTAACAGAGTAGTAAAAGTTAGAGAAAATCAAGACAGGAGTGAGAAGTTCCAAAAATGTTGCTAATTCCACAGGGGCAGATCTCAGTAAATATGTCAAACTTGAGTTTCAGCAAAATCATTTATCAGAAGTCCTTATGAGTGTGAAAAGAAGCTTAGCCCAAAAAGTGGTTACTGAACGACATTTTTATTAATATACCCAGCAGACTGCCAACAGAATAAAGTCATTTTTCTCTCAGATAATCAGTATGAAGATGAAGGGGGCTCTACTTTAAAAGTTCACATGACAGGATTCTTGAACTGCATTTTGGTATTGGGCTTCTTCATCAAGCTGAAGATTCTAAACAAAATAAAAACATCATCAAAATGGACAAATACTCAAGATGTAGCATAGTCATTAGTTTAATCATTCATCTGCTATGTTTTTACATAGGAAATGGCACCTAACTGAAGACTCTTTATGCTACTACATGATTGTTTATATTGCACAGAATCTTTTATTGAACCAAGTACCAAGAGACACATGAGACAGGAGAAGAATCAGTTGAGTGGGACATGGCTCATTAAGCAGAAGGGTCCATCTTCTCTCCCTGGCTCAATTACATTATGGAACAGCCAGCTCAGGAAAGCTGACTGTGTCATGCAATTCTTTTAACAGGGCTTCTAACCAGCCATAACATCCTCCATTAATAAAACCAAAATGGGATCCCCAGACAACAGTAATCATAGATTGTTGAGAATATACTGCTTAAAATGAGAAAGCAAATACAGAACACAAAAAATCTGCTACTTTTGCAGAAATATCTTCCAGGTTGTTAACATGCCAGAGTAATGCATCTTTTAAGAGCAATTCTGGCAGTTTCCCCAAATCAGAATTTGTCACCAGTTTTATGTCATCAAACATGCACTCATGGTGAAGAGGCCAATCCCCTGTATCAAACCCTAGCTCTTCAGGCCCTTATCACAGCTCACTCGACTCAAAGGACAATATACATCATCTTTGCCATCCTGAACCAGGGAGGCTGCCTGTGATTCAAATACTATCCCTGTCCCACACAAAGCTCATGCAGCACACCCCAAAGCCTGTCAAAGTCTGTAGAAACTACCATAAACTCTCCAGCTCTCTGATCCCACATGCAGAACCCAAATGGTTGGCTTGACTTATGAATCAGCCACTGTCTACATCTGTGTATGTAGTTCTGCATGTACTTCAAGGTCATTTACTCAAAAAAAAGCCTGAAAAGAGGCAACCTGAACATTGATTAAATGACATCTCTTTTTCAGTCTCTCTCACAACACACAAGAAGAGAAGCTGCAGCAGCAATACCAGCTAGTCATGTTGCAGTTTGAGTCCTAAGAACATAATTTAGCAATTTCTGCATTAAAAGGTCAACGTCAACAAAACAGAGTAGCATCTATTTTATTCCCCCCAGAAACAGTAGTAATAAACTGTTCTATTAAACAGAGTAAAAGTAATAAATAGTTCAGATTTAGAACACTAAGTCAAAGACTTAATTCATCAGCTTGGAGCAGTGCAACTATTGACAACACCTATTACCAGTAGCACTTCATGTTGATTAAGAACAGACAGGTCTGCTTCTGAGTTCCACGCAAAACAGGAATACAGCACGTCCAGAGCACAAGTTTGGGACAACATTTTTATCTGGCATTTTGATTTTTAGAAAGAAGTTACCATTTATTCCTCCACACATCAAAGAAGAAAAAGCTTACCACGAATTCTCCGTAGTCAAACCGGTGCCTTAGATTTAGATGGCTAACAAGATTTCTAGTAACCTGGTTAGTATCTGCCCATGGAAGAGATACACAAATAGGACAGATCTGAATTTGGAGGGGAAAGGGAAGAGACAGAATGAAAAAAAAAAGTTATTGGCAATATAGAATGCATTAAAAACATGTTCTACAGCAATAACTAGTCTATTACTCATCCACTACCAAAATACAGTAAGACATTAACATCCAATCATACTTCTAAGTGTGCTTTTCCTCAACTGTGTAACATTCAAAAACTACATTTTAACTTCGTAGATTTCTAAAGTGTTTCTCTTAGGAGTGGAAGATAATCGTATCTGAGTCAATTTAGAAAAGAAAGTGATTATTGTATCCTACTTATTGTTTGGGAGAATTTTCATACAATTGAGATGATCAAGTAAGCCGAAAGAAGAAGTAACACACCCAATACATATGAAAATACAGAAAACCAAACCAATTTTTCTCCTTCAGACCCTTTGGTTACCTAGGATTACTTTTCAAGTAACTGTAGGTTTCACATGAAACAATAGTTACATTACAAATGGGATTCTTTAGGAACAGACCTGAACTACTAAATAAAGAAGCGTAAAGCATCAGGCTCAAAAACTGAGCCTGCTTCACATCAAGATAAATGAGACAGCTAAGTCAGAAATGCCTTAGAACCAGCAGGCTGGACATGAAATGTTTTCAAATCAAAGTCACTCCTCAATTTAAATGCACTGCATGAAGTATATTGTCTTTCTCAAACCACAGTGATTGTTAAAGATATAGAGCAGCAACTGCACATTTAAAATTGTCCACATAATTACAATGAAAGTAGCTTAAGAAACATACATAAGCAACTGTACTTACCACAGGAACGATCTGATAAAGATGTCTATTATTACAGTGATCCAGCAAGCGCTGTCTGGTAAAATTGGCTTCCTGACACAGGGGGCATTTGAAGGTTGGGTGTCCACTGTAAACAGAAATACAACAGTATTAAACAGAAAAGAGTTTCAGAAGTATTATTAAGAAAGCATATGAATGTTTTCCCTTGCTTTGATAACAACAAAAAACCCCCCCAAAAAAACCCCACACTCCCACTGACGTACTAGCAGATCTAAAGGAGCCCCAGTGCTACTACCAAATTGCAATTCTGAAGTACATTTACAATTGGTATGCCTAAATGCACTCTTCTGAGACTTGGGCTTCTTTTGTTCCCACTGCAGCTACACTGTGGTTTTGCAGTCTTGTAACACCTTTTAGTGCAAATCCTTCAGGAAAGTACTAAAAAGCCCAAATTCTAACATATCGATACAAATGTACAAGAAACTACAGGATTCTATAAATACAGCTCCTAGTGTTTTTGTGTGGGTTTTTTGTGTTTTGTTTTTTGCATTAAGAAGTTTGCACTGTGACTATCAGAATCTATTTTAATAACAATTACAGACAAGTAAGCAACCTACCTTGTTTCTCCTTGAAGTATTTGATTATTAGCCATCTCACCAGTATCAGATATTGCATCACTTCTGCTACTTTAAATGAAGAAAAAAAAAAAAAACAAAACCACCAAAAATTGAGATTATTTCACTCCACTATCAACATTTTTAAAAGTTTAACAGTAACAGACGTGGGGGGCAAATGTATTAAGTCCCATGAATTTCAAGGCAACATACACTGGCACAACATCCTAATCCTCACAGCTTTTCCTTTGGATCAAGTTATGGCTCAGTATTCACAGAATCACCAAGGTTGAAAGAAACCTTCAAGATCATCTGTCCAACTGTCAACCCAGCACCATCATAATCACCCCTAATCCATATCCCCAAGTGCCACATCCAGACACCTCCTGAACACCTCCAGAAACAGTGACTCCACTGTCACCCTGGGCAATTTATTCCAATGCCTAACCACTCTCTCAGTAAAAAATTTTCTACTATCCAATCTGAACTTCCCCTGGTGCAACTTAAGGCCATTCCACCTTGTTCTTTCACTTGAAGACATGGCAGAAAAGACTGACCCTCACCTCACTACAACCTCCTCTCAGGTAACTAGCAATGAGGTCTTCCCTGAGAAGATCTTCTTTTTCTCCAGGATAAACACCCCCAACTCTCTCAGCCACTCCTCACAGGACTTGTGCTCCAGACCCTTCACCAGCTCCACTTCCCTTCTCTGAACTCGCTCAAGGACTTCAGTGTCCTCCTTGGACTGAGGGGCCCAAAACTGAACACAGGATTCGAGGTGTGGCCTCACCAGTGCCGAGTACAGGACAATCCCTGCCCTGGTCCTGCTACCCCCATGAATTCTGATGCAGGCCAGGATGCCACTGGTCTTCTCAGCCACCTGGGCACACTGCGGGATCATGGCTCAACCACAGTCAACCAACACCCCCAGGTCCTTTGTCACTGTGCAGCTTTTCAGCCACTCTTCCCCCAGCCTGTGGCACTGCCTGGGATTGTTGTGACCAAAGTGCAGGACCTGGCACTTCACCTTGTTGAACCTCATATCACTGGCCTCAGCCCACTGATCCAGCCTGTCCAGATCCCTCTGCAGAGCCTTCCTGCCCTCCAGCAAATCAACACCTCCACACAGCTTGGTGTTATCTGCAAACTCACTGAGGGAGCACTCAATCCCCTCATCCAAATCATCAGTATACGTGTTAAACAGGAGTGGCCCCAAACCAAACCCTGAGGAATACCACTGGTGACCAGGTGCTAACTGGATGTAATTCCATTCACCACCTCTCTCTGGGCCTGGCCATCCAGACAGTTTTTTCACCCAGTGAAGAGCACACCTGTCCAAGCCTTAGCTTCTCCAGAAGAATACAGTGCGAGATGGTGTCAAATGCTTTCCTGAAGTCTAGATAGACAACATCCATAGTCTTTCCCTTATCTACTAAGCAGGTCACTTTGTCATAGAAGAAGATCAGTTTGGTCAACCAGGACCTGACTTTTGTAAACCCATGCTAGCTGGGCCTGGTGCCCTAGTAGTCCTGCACATGCCACGGAATGGCACTTGGGATGATCTGCTCCATGACCTTCCCCGATACACTAAGGTCAGTCCAACAGGTCTGTAGTTCCCTGGATCATCGTTCTGATCCTTCTTGTAGATGGGCATTACATTTGTTAATTTCCAGTCAGGTGGGACCTCTCTGGATAATTTAATTACCATGGTGATACTTGGTGGCATACTACACAACTTTACAGGAAAATGGCATATAATACAACAAACATTTAGTCAACAAGAACGGCAATGCAGGTGACAGCCAAGTAATTAAAAAAGCATTATGAACTATATGAATGTAACACAGGTAGCACTTCCTAAGTTTTTTGACTAGGAAGGTGTAAATAGGCCTTTAACTGCCACGTATTCAAACAAATAATTTGCAACTTTCAACTACGGCAAGGTAAGTTTTCTTTTGCTGAGCACAAAATAAACTTTTTTCCTAAAGAAAGAGTGAAGCAGAAGAACATTTTAGAAAGTAAATTTGACCATATATGCACCTCCAGCTAAGCCAGAAGAAACTGCACAGACGTGCTAAGAACGTGAATATTTACAGTCACAAATATGGTAATGGTAAGTTTTTTTATACTTCAGTGATATTATAATCACAGGTATTCTACTGTGGCATACTGCATAAATAGTGATATCAGAATATCCAGACACTTTGGTGAAACATTGCTGCAGCTAATTCCAGTAACAGCTTCAACTTTCAATAGACTGATGGGTTGAAAACCAGAGTAGTTCAGACTGCTAAAAATAGAAAATCAATGGCAAAATAAAATAAATAAAAGACGGGATACATATAATAAAGCTCTGTGAAATGAGCACATAAAAAGTTCTTTAAAAATAACCAAAAATCCCCAACCCCTACCATGAGTGAGAATATATGAAAAAAAAGGTTAACTTTACTAGCTGAAAACAAATGGCAAGTGTCATTTGATTTTACGGTGTGTAACATACTGGAGTTCCTTATATATTTCGAAAGAGAGCTGTTCAAAATAAATTCAATCAGAAAGCAAAAGCTTGAACAGTAATGTTTTGAAACAGGATACCCACTAAAACAAACTTAGGAAAGGGGAGGGGCAATACAAACACACAGGAACTTCTCAAGAGGTAAACATTATGAAATATGTTATAAAGAAGGCTGCTCAAATGCTGTCAAGGCAAGGAAAGCAAGCTACAAATATTAAATGCTTTTTAGGAGAGTCTCTAGAAGACATTTCAAAGCCATCATGCAGAAAGGTATTCTTCTGTCTGCTAAGAGTAAAGAAAAAGACCTGGAAAAACTCATATTTTGAAGCACAAAAATATGGACAATAATTATTTCACAAAGAAGCAATGCCCTGGAAAAAAATACTTCCCATGGGGTGAGGGGCAGGGGAAGGATGCACGGTTACACACAGAACACCCTGATTACCTGTTCCCTGTTGCATCTTGGGAAATCTGTAAGTTTGGAATAATTGAAGAGACACCATATTCATCCTGATACTTCTTACACGTTTTATAATGCTGTCTCATCCATGAAAATCTAACCTGAAAATAAAATGCCAAATTACTGAAATCATACTAAACAATCCAGGGATAGAAGGAAGAGAGAATTCTGCCAACAGAAAGCAATGCACGCAGGAATTACACAGGCATCATATGCAGCAGAAACCAGAACCTGTGTCTCCCTTCTGAGCATGAACACTTTGTTGACCAACAGGACATCCCCGATTCCTCTCTCCTCTCTTCAGTGTCACTCTGTGAGACTGAAGAACACTGCCACTCAAACTGCTGGACACCTGAGAGCTCTCTCAGGGATGAAAGATGCAAGTAAACACCGTTTAACTGAAACAAAGTCACTGGAACTACACCTCCCAGATCCAGGATCAATAGCTGATGAGCTATAACAGAGTGGCCATGAGGATGGGATAAGCACCACTGCTCCTTCAGTCTTCTCTGGCCTGCTGTTACCTCATGCAGAGAAACATTTTCTTTTTGCATTAGGTGTGTTCCTTTTCTCATTGAGAGGGGAGGGAAAAAAAAAAAAAGGTGAATGATCACCAACTTAAGGCTGCCTATTCACCTTTAATTCAAATTAAGAGAACGAGTTGCTTAGATTTGTCAGAAGACAGCTGTGTTGGACATACCCTAAATCTGAAATTCAGGCCCGACAGCACTGTCAAGAAGGTGTTTGCAGGTCTAGAGGCTGAACAAGATCACATCTCACATGCCTGTGCCTAAATTCCATTATTGTTTGGTTCTTCCTTCCAGTTTACCAATTGCTATCAGTTTGTTTCTCCCCACTTTTCATCCTAATGAATCATGTGGAACAAAGCAAGCAGCTGAGGATTCTATTAGTGCTGATCTTCACACTGTCAGAAGTCCCAAGTGGAATGAAACCATCATAAAGACTACCTGGATTTTATGCACTTTGTTATAAACAAAAAGTGTGGCTGAAATCCTGCATCTGTTTATATCAAAAGAGGCATTACTCTTCGTTTCAGTGAGGCTCAAGATTTCACTCAGTGTTCCAAAAATAATGACCCCTTTAGAAAGGAAATGAAGGCAATGTAAAAAGATTGATGGGCAAGGAGGAAATTACATGTGATTGATCATGCGGGCACTGCAAGTAATCAACTCACATTTTTTGGTTTTAAATTAAATTTTATGGCAACTTGAAGCAGTTTCATTTCCATACTGAAAGTTTCTGAGGTTTTCCATATATCTGCAATTTTCATGTTCAGCTCCTTAACTTTCCTTTTGCCAGTTTTATAGTTATATCCAGTTTTTTTCCATCTTTTTGGGGAAAAGCTGGCACTCCACTTAAAATGCCTTTATTGACAATTCAAAATACTCTTTCAGTCTACACCTGTTAGGTACAGCTAGCAGGCACTGCATGCCCAGTATATGCACAAGCCATACAAAGCTAACTGCTATAGGCTCTTCAGCTCCAAGATGAGAATGACACACAGTAAAGATGTGTCTGGACAAAAACACGAGAAATTTATTCAACTTTTTTTTAAAGTTTTACTCTACCTGCTTCTCACAGCATCTACAGCCCCCAGAAGCTTTCTTCATACTGTTTTCAACATCTAGAGCCCTTTTGGGATACGTTCTTTCTTTTTTAGTCACGCTCCCCCGGCAGAGAGGACAGTGTGTTCCACTTTCTCTTATAGCTGTCAAGAAGCACTTCCTGCAAAACCTAAATTGAAAAGTTACCACAAACACAGGTTAGCAAAACATACAGAGTTAGATACTTTGTCCTTGAGAGAGCTGGATGATTTTTAGGCAAAAAGAAAAAAAAAAAAAAAAAAAGAGATATCAGAATAACAGTTTACCGAATACAAAGTTTCATATTTAAAAGAAATATGAAATAATGGTGCTTGCGATGAAGTATATGGAAATCAGGGGAGCTTGGCAATGCACTCTAGGTAAAACTCTTATTATTTATTGACTAGTATTACCGAGCTGCACACCAGATTGATCACTAATGAGATATTAAATGGTGCAGCAAGCACGTGATTCCGGACAATCTTATCAGAGTAACTCCTTATTGTCCTTAATAGAGTCAAAACCACTGCAAAGCTTCATTCAGCACGCGTTTCCAGAGACCTCATTTCACCAGCTTTTGCAGCTCTCTTTCCTTACGCACCAGCTGCCAAAGCTATCTTGCTTTTCTACAAAGTAGCACGTTGTAATTAAGCGTCCCTCTGGAAAAAAAAATGCTGAATAGATGAACTGAAAAGAGAGAACAACTCACACTACCGTCCTTGTTCGAAAAGGAACGGGGAAAACCATGAAGTTAAAAACCGCGAGTTAGGTCAGACAACACAGCAAAACTCCCCCACCGCCGACCAGACACCCGGGGGTGGGGAGGGCTTCTGCTAAATGACCGGTCCTCGTCGGCCACAAAAGAGAGAGGCGACGGGAGGCCGGGGCAGGAACGGGCTCGCATCCTCAGCAGCTCCAGGCCGAGGGTCCGTGCACCAGGGGCAGGGGGAACAGAGGAGCACAAGGCGGAGAGCCGGAGGAGGCGAGGAAAAGGCTTGGGAAGGGGCGGGGGGTCGGGATACCCACACGTGCTGGCAGTTGGCGGTCCTCACGGGCGTTTTGAACACCTCCTGGCACACCGGGCAGTAAAAATCATCCTCGCTGAAGCACGCCGGGGCCGCCGCGGCCCCCTCGGCCATGGCAACACGTAAGGGCCTCTCCGTCAGGATCGGGGACGACGAACAAGCCCCGCCCTGGCGGGCTGAGGAGAGCCCAGCCCCGCTCCGCTCCCGGGGGGCGCCGCCGGGGGTCCGGGAGCGGATCACTGGGGGCACCGGCGCCGGGTGGGATCCGGGGCGGGCTGCGGCGGGGCAGCGGAACGAGCCCGGCCTGCGCTCCGCCAGCCGCCCCTCGCGGCTCCTCCCGCCCGGCCCGCGGCGGCCCCCGCCCCGCGCTCTACCTGGCGCTGCCCGGGGAGGAGGGACCCGGCAGCTCCGGCCGCGCTCCCGGCGGCACCCGGGGGGGCAGGGGCGGGGCCGGGGTTTCCATGGCGATCGCCTCCCGGCCCGGCGAGCCTGCTACGACACGGCCCCCGCTCCGCCCTGTCCGTGAGGCTTCCCCGCTCCGCCCACCGCGCTGCGTCCGCCCCGCCGCCCGCGGCCCTGCGGGGGAGGAACAGCGCTCAGAAACCTGCACGGTGGCAACAGCGCTCGTGCTCCGGGTTATTTCTAGAGCGAACAGTGCGGTCCCCCTGTACTCGGCTCCAGTCAGGCCGCACCTCCAATCCTGCGTTCAGTTCTGGGGCCCTCAGTCCAGGAAGGACACTGGGGTGCTGGAGAGAGGCCAGAGAAGGGCAGCAGAGCTGGGGAAGGGTCTGGAGCACAAGTCCTATGAGGAGCGGCTGAGGGAGCTGGGGGTGTTTATCCTGGAGAAAAGGAGGCTCAGGGGAGACCTTATCTGAAAGGAGGGTGCGGCCAGGTGGGGATCGGCCTCTTCTCCCAGGTAACAAGTGACAGGACAAGAGGAATTAAACCTCAAACTGTGCCAGAGGAGGTTTAGGTCGGACATCAGAAGGAATTTCTTAAGGGTGATTAAACACTGGACTAGGCTTCCCAGGGAGGTAGTGGCATCAGCATTCCTGGGGGCATTTAAGGAAAGATGGGAGATGGCACTTCGTTCCATGGTCTAGCTGACATGGTGGTTCGTCATAGGTTGGAATTTGATGATCTCAGAGGTCTTCTCCAACCTAACTGATGCTGGAGTTCTGGGACTGGCACTAGTGGTGATTTTATGGAGTAGTTTTAGTGGTATTACTGAGAGTTGGAGCAGGTTTTCAGCCTCCTGAATGATTCTGACCAAAAAAAAAAATCTTAATTCAGTGGTATGAGTGTGCACTTTTCTTCCAGAATAAGGACTTTCAAGAATATCAGTCTAGTGGTATAGTGATGTCAACAGATTTCTCCAGGTAGAGAAGACTTTGGACTTGTTAAGCAAATCTAGCACTGACCTCATCTGAACATAACTCTTGGCATATAAACAAAAACCAAAATAATGAAAATGCTTTAAAAAGAAACAGATTTGTAGAGAGTCTATCAATTATATTAATCTGTGAAGGTTGTAATCGTGGTAAATCTAAGATTCAGACTAGGCCTGGTCTTTTTTGCTCAGAGATTATACAATGGTTTGGGTTGGAAGGGACCTTAAAGATCAGCTAGTTCCATCCACCCTGCCCTGGGCAGGGACACTCTTCACTAGTTGAGGTTGCTCAGAACTCCATCCAAACCTGGCCTTGAATACTTCCAGGAATGGAGCATCTGCAACTTCTCTGGGCAACCTGTTCCAGTGCCAGGACTGAGAGAAAATGGATCCTTCATCTTGGTTTCCCCTGTCTCCTTGACTGTAGCTGTCTGTACCATAGCTAGATGTTCAGAGGAGATCACTAGGAGGGGAGATTCCCCCTCTCTCTCTAGCCTGGGGTTAGACTTTTAGGAAAGAGAGAGTGCAAAACATTAAGAGCTGTGGTTCACATATGCTTTCAGACTCCAGCATTTCAAAACCAAATGAAAACCTAAATGCTTGAGACATCCATCAGAGCTGCTTCTTGTTGCTGCTAGTGATCAGCAGCAAGAGGCAATGCCCACAACACCATCTGGCCTCATGGTTTGGAGGGGAGAGGGAACCGCAGGGAGTGAAGCTGAAGCTAAGCTCTCCAGGTGAAGATAAGAGATGAACCATCCTGTGGTTCTGTGAAGGATGCTGGCTGTGTTCTTGTTCAGTATCTGTCACAATTACTGTTACCTATTAATGTTAGTATCTTCCTAAGCAAAAGCAGAGACAGGAGAATAAAAGCCAATGACTGCCCTAAATACCTTCTTTTTAGACCGCATGGAGACAAAATTTTCATGCCTAAGTACCAAGCTTTCTGAAACTCTAAAGAGAAGCATAGCCTTGGGCCCAAAGTGAATTAAGTTGCCTGGGCTGGGATATTTGCTGCCCATGCTTCAGGTTGGGAGAAAATCCAGTGGAAAAGGCAGAACTCCCTGGGCAGGGATCTCCCAGGGGAAGACAGGCCTAGGATTTGAGGTGGTGTGATAAGATGTCCTCTGGTAAGATGTGGCTGTACTAGCTCAGGAGGTTACTGTTGTCCTGCTCTCATCACTGGTGCTAAGGAGTTATCTAAGCTGTTCAGAGGCTGGCAAAACCCCCAGCTATTTAAAGTGATTGATTATCTTCCATGAAATGAAGCAGGAAGCCAGACCAGTCAATCTGAGTAGGCATGATGGGTGATTAGCAGCAGCTGGTGGCAGTAACCTCATCAGCACTGCAGGGACAGCCAGAAGAAGACACAGAACTACACCTTAAGTGGTAAATAGCCTGCAGAGGGCTTCTTGTATGTGTTTGTGTCAATGAGGATGATACCACAGCTGTAGATCAGCTTCAGGTGCGCCCTAGCCAGGCCGTGACAGTACATGAAAAGGAAGAATTACAGAAGCCTCAGTTCAGATGCTACACAACTACCATTGGGGTACAGGCAGCATGGCCTTCAGCCTCAGCACATGGGAAGCTGGCAGAGATGGGCTTCCAAGTCTTTTAACTCTTCTTGTATGACTTCAGCAAAGCATGCCCTTACACCTCAGTTTCTCAATCTTTAAAAAGGGAGCAGGTTTTAATCACCAAATAAGGCTGTTAGGAAGTTTAATTACTGCAGGTAAATAAGGTTATGTCTTTTGAAGGCAGGTGTTAAACAAAAGCAAAGATTTATTACTAAAGCAACATAGATCCATTTGAACTTTGTTCAGGAGACTGCAGTATTTATTGATTAGCAGCTTTGGCAGGGGGAGAAATTGTGCTGGTGACTTCAGGGAAGTAAACTACAGGAAGGTGTCTGTGAAGGCATTCATGCTCTTGTTAACGTTATTGTAAATCTTGATCCTTTAATAAAGCTGTGACCTTGGAGCTGACAACTGGTGCGCCACGGAGCAATATAGAGCATGGCACCAGCCCTGTAAATCTTACGTGGTTTTTGCCATTCACATAAACAACATGTAAAGAGAAATCAGGCACCTGAAGTTTATGAAACACGTTTGTTTGAAGGAGAGCATTTTAAATCAGACTTTTTAGATGGAATGAAACCAATGGCCCTTCCAAATTTTATTCCTTGTGATAAAATGTGTTTGTGAAATGAAATCTCAACAGTGAAAACTTTTAGAACTGCTCATAAACTTCTACTGTTCACAGGGGTAAACTGCCACTCAAAAGGCACTTTTTAAATCACCTTTGCACAACTATTGTGCAACTTTGTACAAATACTTTTTGCATTACTATTATTCTGGTTGCTTTCTTGACAATGCTGGTGCAAGAACAGCACACCTACTTGCCAATATGAAAAATGCAGAGATTTGTTCTGTGGGAGCAGTCAAAGATGGATGTGAGCAGAAGGGGAAAGAGGCAAAGCTGTGTAACTGCAGAGGGGTCAGAAGGTGCCGTCTGCGAGGGGAAGGACATCTTTTTTGCTCTTTCCAGGTGTATCTCTGCAAACACTGGCAGCCACAAACAAAACTAAGGACAACAGTCCTGCAGCTTATTTCATACATGTAAGCAGTTTTGTAGATGTCCAGGAAGCCATAAATCAAATAGCTTTTTTATGCTACTTTGCTCTGGCAGACTAGATGGTTTTTTACTTACTCAAATATTCCCACCATATCATGCCCTTTGGAGCAACACTGTCCATCTTTCTGACTGAGGAGTTTTCTTTCCTGAGGGCAGTTCTCAAAGAAAAGGAAGACAACTTTCCAGGAGTGTGACACATTGAACCTTTCTCTTCCCAAGAAGGAGACACCTTCTGATTCCAAAATCTTAAGTCTAGAGGGCAGTTTCCTGGTTAACATGTTACTATGTGAGTACAGCCACTTTAATCATTTTATATTCTTCAATGCATGAACATGAATTTTAGTTTCTTACAGATCAAGTGCATCTTTGAAAGATAGTGTGTTATACCGTACGTGTAAAAAAATGGACATGCTTTTTTAAACGTACACAGTAAGAATAGAGGTTAGTTAAAAGATTCCATTCTCTTGAACAGGGTTCAATTTTTCTTATTGTAAATAGAATATTCACTTCGTGCTGTCCTTTCAAAACAGCTTTCATTTAACCAACCTTGCTTATTTTAAGTCTCATCTTGCACTGTAAATGGAAACTTATGTGCAGCCCTTGGCAGTAGGTAGTACACCCAATACTGTTTTGAGGGGGGATTTGTTCCAATTTGTTTGGTCCTGTTGCATCGGAAATGCTGTTGTTTGTCATCCACCTCCAGCATGGCAATGTCATCATCAATATACACAAGAATGGCCTGCTCCTGGAATGGAGCTGCAAACAAATAGGAGAGGCTTCTGTAAAAGCCAGTATATCTGTATACTGTATACATTAAAGCATTAACACATATAAAGGTGCAAACTGTATATGCTCTGCATGAATGTTTCCTTTAATTTACTCAGGGTTCTGTCTCTTACATGATCGTGGTTAAAGTGGTGAAAACTAACCTGCAGTGTAAAAGGGAACAGTGTTTCCCCCATCTGCAGGGAATGGGAGCGCTGAGTGATTTACCTACAGGTCCTTGAGTCTGTAACCTCTCTAAAACACCTCTTCTGTGAGATGTGAGAGTCAGTCTAAAAAGCCATGGCAAATAAGGATCAGAGAAGTAAATTACATTTGTTGAGATCCAAGTTTACACCCTGTTGACCTCAAACCTACAAACGGAGTCACAGTTAGACCTTGCAGTCTCCATGGACCTTCAGAATGAAGCCGTTTATGTGGCGTTATTAAAACTTAGAAAAAAAAAAATTAACACTTCTGCTATGACAAATTCCTTTATAAGACCACATAAGCAGTTTTCAAATTATAACTTCAAAACCCAGACACGAATACAGTGGAAATGCTACACAAATCTGAATTAGGGCAATAGAAATAGCACATGCTGGATTTAAAATTGGGCAAGTCACTGAACCTAATAACGCTCTTTGACTTGGCTGTAAGTAACTGTTTGTTGTATTCATCATAAGACTTACTAGACATTTTCAGTGGTCCAACCAGCACTCACAATGATAGGAGTGCTAAAATTTTAAATATTGTGCGCATACATGCTTGTCTGTGAGAGATGGGGAGGGGGAACAAATATAGGTACGTTTGTCCTCTGTCAAAAACAATTAATTAATATATTTTCTCTTTGTCTATTAATTCCTATCAGCAATGGTTGCTAGAATTAATCAGTTTAATGTGCAAATTCAGTAAAATAATATGCTTATGTACATTACTGGTGCTGTCCCTTCTGATCTGTGGTGCATGAGACATGGCCCATTAGCTCACCCTCATTGACTTTGCACTGGCAGTAAGGAAAAGAGGATCTGGGAATAAGAGGTAGTATGTTTTTAGTGGATGCTGAGTAATTGATACATTTTTTGGTACTACAAACCATAAAAGACGTATTGAGATTTCCTTGGCCAGACATCATAAGGATCTTTTTTTGCCCTGCCAGACTGCAGCATGGGTGTGTAACAGGCACTTGATTTATGCTATTCTGGCAAGAGGTCAGCTTTGCTAATGGATACTGCACAGAACTGTGCCAGCATGTCAGGGTATCGATCCAGAAAAGCACTCAACTTATGTTATGGTTATCCATGACCTTAGAGAAGAACAGATGAAAATACTGAACACTACCACTATAGGCATTTTCTAAAAGCATCATTTAATTGCTGTGATATTCTTGAAGCAGGTGTGACCAAACTACCAATTCTCAGGAGTGCTCACTGAGTATCGACACCTCTTAGCAGAGGATTCCTACTCATTTTTCAGTGCAGAAAATGGTATTGTTGCATGGTGGAGAAAATTTTTAAGGTCAGTGCAATTTTCAAATGAGAGTGGACAAATGTTCAAGTTTTTCTGAGCATCAGAACAGTAACTGAAAAGGAGATAGGCCTGTCTTCAGCAGCCTGAATAATGTCTCACTTAGGAATTTACACAGCAAAGAGTATAGGGACTTCAAATTCATAAATAAAAACATTTCAATAATGATATCAAAATTGCTTCTTATCATTAATGGACAAAACTGAAGGCCACTGAACTTCAAGACCTGAGTAATTTTAGAATGGCTACACACATAATTGAATTCTCTAACAGGTCCTGCTCTGAAAGAAAATGAAAGGAACAGAGAATTTCAACTTTTGACAATCAACACACACATATTTTTAAAATATATATATTCTTCCTATATACTATAAATATATTAATAAGAAGAGCTGCCAATCTTCATAATTCAAAATTATTTCAGAAGAACAAATTCTTAGGAGAGGGTCAATTACATTTAGATTATGATCAGTCTTATTCAACATTTTCAAGGAGTTTTATTTGAAAGTAAACATAATTCTCCCCCAAGATAAACAGCAAAAACTTTTCAAAATATGGCTGTTTGTAGAAAACATGTGGAGCTAAATTCTATCAAAATACTAAATGCCAGTAAAATGTATTCTTTTGTAGTCATACACAAAAAATAGCGTCCATCTTCAGTATTATTTGAGTATTATAATTTTAAAATGTTCGTAAAGGATTCATGTTGAATTACATGAAACAGAAGCAAGTCCAATTAAAACAAAACAGAACAAAATGAACAAGGAATTCTTCTACCAAATTGAATTTACTATGTTGGCATAACAAATTTTAAAGTGCTTTTACAATGTCTTCAACACTGAGGTCTACCTTGTTACAGCATCTCCAACCTTCTGTATACGTCCATATTTTTCTAAGTATTTTTCATAAGTTCTTAAATGAGGTCTCATTTTACTCAGACATACCTAAGCAGTGAGAAGCAGCAGCTTGTTATGTTTTATACCATGACTGCTTAATGCTAAATCATCACTCAATATTTTCTAGTTCAAACCTTATTACAACATTGTGGCTATACCTAGGGAAGCCACATATACCTAGTCCTTCAACTACTGGCTTAGTTCCTCAAGCATTTTACTGCTGTCTCAGTATTGCACTAATCTGTTATATAATAATAACATTCAACTTATAAAAGTAAAGTCCATTTGGGTGAAATAATTATTATATTGTGGTGAACTTATTTGTCCATTATATTGGCTCTTAATATTTTTTTAATTAAATCTGGAAGGCAAAAGGGAAAAAAAAATTGTTTGGGGAGGGAGACCCTCCCAGATCACATCTGGCTTGTTTTTCATGATGAAAATCTAGACCAACTGTGCTAAAACCAAAAAATATTCCAATGTGAGGGCCTGATTCTGACCTCAGTGAAGTCTTGAGCAAAACTTTCTTGTAGTTTCATTAAGGAAAAAATTTGGATTTGATATTGCTGCTGCTACTGGCTGTCTGATTTCCATGAACTCAGAACCTCCTTATAACAGTGAAGTACTGTACTTCTGATGAAGCACAGTCATCACAGTATTTTCTGTGTCCTTTATCCAGTCAAAGGCAATGTAGGGGGTCAAGAAGATTCAGCTCCCATAGGTTTAGATCTGAGCTTAATATTTGCAACGGCACTGACAGAGTGTTGTAGAGCTCTTTTAGATATGAGCTTGATGAATTACAAAAATTTATTCTTCCATCATTATGTTGGTGGAATTTCTGTTTATACCTGTCATTAAAAAGGGATCTTAGTAGTGTTAGTTCTCATGCATGGATACATCTCTGGAATGATTTAGCAGTTAGTTTTCAAGGCTGCAAACCCATGTTTTGCATTCTGTTCACTTTCAGTGTGTACTTTCTGTCTTGGCAATATCAGTGGCTGGAATTCCTTCAGAAGGAAGATAAGTGCAGCAGTAAGGACACATCCATGCCATACTCTTTAAACCTGCAGAAATACAGAAATGACAGAATCTATCCATAGAAAGAAACAAAACCAAATGCTTCAAAATAGGCTTTCAATAAGGCAGGGTATATAAAAAAGAATAAACATTTTGCACCACATGACATCCCTGGCGTAATATGCAGGATATTTTTTCTTAGAATATGTTGTTAAGATTGCACATATTGGTCCTGCAGCCCTGCTTGCATCAAGCAGAGCACTGAAAACAGACAAGCTGAGCCTCCTGGTAGCACCAAAACGCATGTGAGTGTGAGGATTCACTGAGAGCAGAAGTGAGGAACTCATCCCCCATGGGCCAGGCAAAGCCTGCAGTCAATTATTTCAAAGCCTGACATCACAGCAAAGATTATTTCATTTTTGTAGTGTTGCTGCTGGACAATGTCACAAATATGCACACGAACAGACTACTGAAAGTCTTCCTGAGCCCAGAAACAGAAGAATACTTCATGCTGCTCTTATAAGGGACAACCATTTGGGGATTGTCCTGTGCAGGGCCAGGAGCTGGACTTCATGAACCTTGTGGGTCCCTTCCAACTCAGGATATTCTGTGATTCTATAAACCATCCAGGTTGTTGAGACAAGGCAATTTCCCCAACAGGTGATGAAGTCAGGAGCTGGAAAATTACATTCAGAGGTTTTAGGCAGCCGTTGCAGGGGAAGTGTTAGGCTGTTGTGTGGTAAGTTGTTCCTTGATTTAGCCATCTGGGGTCTGGCTTGGGTATGGGCATACCTACCTCTGGGAGTATTTTAGCCACTTCTCTGGTTTTAGGAATAACCACAGATTGAATTAGTGGTCACTGCAGCTGCTTTTGAAAGCTTTTTGTCAGGTTTTGTCAAATTTGTAAGAATCAACGGATGAATTTGGTGAATTTTCTTGCAGAGATACAGAAAAAACATTGCTGCCCTTTAAAAACTCCATGCTGCCCATTGAAAACTCCTGGTGCTAATGGGAGAGGAAAGAGCCTTTCTTCTCATTTGCTTACTGCTTTCCTCGTGTCGAGATAGGGATCTGAAACTCAAAATGACAGCCTGGGGGGCTGCATGGAAGGACAAAAGAAAGGATGCACACTGACTGACTCACTGACAGCCCCTCTGGCTTTGGAGGAGCTAGAAGAAGCTGTTGTACCAGACTGCAACCTGCAGTGTATCACAGGCTTTTCCTCAGATACTTCTACTCAGTTGGCCATTTTAGAACAAATCCACCTGTTTTGCCCGTTGCTAAAATGCTAATCTTTGCACCAGAACTGCTAAGGCGGGAGTCCACATTGCCCCCACCAGCTCTGCTAAGTAGAAGGCAGCTCCGGCAGAGAGTGGGGTTGGATCCTGAGGCAAAACGTCAAACCACTGTAAAACAACCTGCCAAGCTTGCCAGAACACTCTGCAACAGCATTTCTAACATACTTAACAGTCTGTGATCGATCTATAGGAGGATTTCAGATACAATCTCTTCTTTGGAAGCCATCATCATCTATTGCTCCACGGAGCCCTATAAAATACAATCAAAGCCTTAGTCAGACAAAAGGTGGTATTTTGCAGTTATTTCACAGAGGTATAAATGATTGCACAAGGTGCAAAGAGAGTACAGCAGAGACCCAACATGCTCCCGGTCCAAGGATAAACTCTGAATTGTTACACGCTGTTTGCCCTCAGGCAGGTTTTAACTTAGATCATTCCTGTACTTTAGACAGGGTTGAAAAGGTTTCTTTGTTTCCCTGAGGAACAGATGAGTCTTCTATAAATAACCCTGTACAAGGTTCACAAATGCTGTCTGAGAGCTTTCCCCTTTTAATATAACAGAATATAAAATCAGATTACCTTTTGCCAGTTTGGTCACTCTCCCTCTAAAACTGTCAGTAGCAGGAAAAAGGATAAAGGATAGAAGGATTGGTGAAGAACGACTGCACTCATGCATTATATGCAAATTGTCTTTTGATGTTACCCAGTGATTTCTTCACTTGACTATAAAAACATTTTGCAAAAAATTTCAGTTTCAACCACAAAAACTCCTCCACCCTTTACCCAATTTATCACTTTGTTTGCTCAGACCGAACCTAAACCCATAAAACAAATAAACAAACAAAACTTAACACAGTGCAGCTAGATTAAATAAAACCTAAGTACCTCAGGATATTGACTCTGAACACTGCTAAAGCCCTACAATTTTTTCCCTTCCTGTCTAGCCTCCAAACAATTGCCACGAGTCTCTAGCCAGGGGCTGCCTAACACTTCCCAAATCCAACAAAAGCTAATACATTAGTTCATCTAGGAGATACTGAGGCTGCTCTAAACAGTTGCATTTTTAGACATGCATGCATATATATGTGTGTCTCAGCTCAGGAGCACCTAATTTTCCATAGTCTGTGACCTGGCATAAATAGCAAAAACAAGCCCAACCAGATGAATAGCGGAAAAGACGCAACTGCTTAGCCAGGTCACTGTTGGGATGGAACACTGCAAAGCTGACTAAGCTTCTGAGGCCAACGAATGATCCTGGAAACAAAGGAGCTCAGAAACATGCAAGGAAACCTTTCATTCTTTTTTCTCATTTTTCTTCCCCCCCCCCCCCCCCAAATTATTCCTGAACACTGGCTTAAGTGACACTTCTGCCTGCCATTATCAGCAGGAGGAGGCCTGTGCCAAGTGCCAGGCTTGGAAAGGGAGTAACTGTGGAGCACAGATGTAACTGACAAGGCATTTAAAATATTGGTAGGCAGAGGTAGGTTATCTCAAAACTGATGATTCAGTCATCGATTACTTTTAAAACATATTTTCATTAGCACTGGATGATGCCTCTTCCTGGTCTTAAAATCAAGAGTCAAACATGGTTAGAAGGGAAAAAGGGATTTTACCCTGGTATTTATTTTAAGGATCCTTAGGTGCACCACATCCAGGTGGAATGCACCCAAATGCACACCACAATGCCCACCCCCAAAAGATCTGGTATAACATTATAGGTCTTACTAATTAGCATATCTATCAAAAATTCCCCAATGAGAGGCTCCTTCCCTTGGATGGCTCTATCTTGGTTTACAGAATGTGTTCTGGAGAGACTTGGGGTCTGGAGCACACTAACTGGGATCCCCTAACTACAAAGCTTCTAAAATGTTTCATCTCCTAGCTTGACAAACAAGTCCAAGAATGTAGGCAAAAAGCACGAAGAATACAGAAGTTGTAAAAAGGTATAAAAGGGGTATAAAAGAAAAGGCAAAAAATCATCATGGCATCAGGAGATGGCATTTTCTCAGCTGTGGGCAGCTGTGGCCCACATTCCTTGTGCCAGCATGATGGACCATCACCTACCGCTGTCAGAGGAAATAGGGAAAGACATAATGGCTAAAAATTATGAACAATGACAATAGATATTTCAGAGAAATTTATTTTGCTCTATTTGTAAAGGTTATGAAAGATTCTAATTTTTATCTGTTTTCAGCCTGTTTTTTCTTTACCCAGATGATAACTGTGATGGGGATGTCTGTGGCAAATGACAAGACAGGGCAACAGAAGACATGAGACATGTCCTTGTGTTGACAAACAGGCACAAATATAGGTTAATTTTAGTGGAAGTTAAGGTGCCCAAGGAGTGTTGAGCCATGGAAAC
Organism: Corvus cornix cornix; assembly: GCF_000738735.6. Taxonomy (NCBI): domain Eukaryota; kingdom Metazoa; phylum Chordata; class Aves; order Passeriformes; family Corvidae; genus Corvus; species Corvus cornix. The sequence continues at coordinate 110,036,331 of NC_046333.1, read as the reverse complement.
AAAGCTGTGATTTTTCTTGTCATATTCTCTCACATCATGCATCCCTGTGCATGGAGCTTCTCTACCCACAGTGGAAATGAGTGCTGAAGCCAAGCGAAAATCATGGAAGGAGTTGAACATTTACAAACATCACACGGTGATCTTAATGCATCTGTCAAAGCAATCTACCAAAAGCAACTGTTGGGTTGGTTTTGCCTGTGATGAAGAAAAAGAAAAGCAGATTCTTCTAGGCGTCCTCAGGCATGTGAACACTCGAAGAACAAAGATAGTGTTCCTACTTATTTCTGCAAGTACTGGAAAATATATGATACATTCAGTAATGCACCTAAGTGATTTGGGATCTGTCTATGTTCTTCTCATTTGGCTAAAAGTTGCTCCATTAAATACAGTTGCAGTAGGTTTCAATATCTTTTGGGCAGTGTATTTTTTATCATGACAGAATATTATTCCTTATTATAGAGAAAATTTGAATATAGAATCATAAAAAACTAATATCTGGTTATTTATTAATATATTTTCCAGTATCCAATGTATTTTCTGCAGCTTGATATTTTTACAGAAGCAAAGTCAGTATGACCCACTTTTGAGTAAGAAATAAAATGGGAAATGCAGTAGACTTGGCACCTCCAAGATGAAAGCATCAACACATTCAGTTATCTTTCAGTTTGCATCTGGCCTGCAGTAAAACTACTAATCTCCTGTCAAAGTGATTTTCTTGGAAATTTCCATCACAGATTTGGTTTTGGAGAAGTTATCAGCATTTTCTGGGCCCAAACGCTGCCATGATTATTATCTCATATAAACAGCCTTTACAGTCATGTTATTAACTTGCTAAATCAAACATGTAATGACAGCAGAAGGACAGCAATATTCCCTGTGCTTGCTATTTACTCCTATGCTACCCCACTGATGAATAATAAAAGCAGATCTAAGAAGAATTGTATGTCATCTTAGGTAAAACCCGAAAAAATCAGGATAGCAGCATGCATTGTTATAGAAACTGCAACAAAGTATGTTCCAGCACATGTGAAGTCTTGTCAGTCAGAATCAAATCAATGAATTTCCTCTGACAGCTACTGGTTTTCTTTAGTATCCAATAAATCATGAGGAAAATACTAATACCATGCCACTGGTTGAATTCTAATTTTGTCTATTAGTGCATTACATTTGGTGTCACTTGGTTAAGATTTAGATCTGAATTACACCCAAATTCAATTTCTTTGCATATGATTGCATTAATAATAAAATGTGATAAAAGGTCATTAGCCACTCTAAAATAATTAAGTGCAAAGATTATTAAAAAAATCAATCAGGGACTAAATCTGTAGAGTTTTTCTTCTGGTAAATCACACACGCATTTAAAATCTGACTTAATGTAAGAATGAATAATATATGGAAAACATTAAATCAGGAAGGTTAAAAGTAAAGAGCTAAAAAAGAATACAAAAACCCCCATTAAAATGCCCAGCAAATAAGCCTTTGGGTGCCTGTCAGTAATACGTGAAAGTAGAAGTGGCATTGTTATTGTTGATGTGGAGAAAAGAAGTCTCATGAAGACAGTGGTAAAACTGTGTTAGGGATTTCAGGGTTTACTGATGATGTTTTTCCAGTACTCAATAGATGGCACACATGGAAACCTGATTGTGCTGGGAATGGCTGGAATGATCACACAGCTGGAAGACTGTGGCGGCCTGAAGACACAATGCTCACAACCAATTACACCAAATGAGGTCACACAGAGAACAGGCTCAGCCAAGCTCTGTTACATGTGCACGTATTTATGGCTGAGTAGGCATTTACAGAAATGTTTGCATTTACTGAGATACACACATACAAAATAAATTGTCTACATATGCCTGATTTTAAGTTTCCTAGAAAAAAATAGCTAAGAAGTAAGAAAAACTGAGACTATATTAGAAGGAGAAAATTGACAATATTAATGAAAATTAGGGTGTATATCAGAAGACTTCATTACATGGTGTTAAGCAATATTTTACATATTAAAATGAACTATTTTATTTAAAACTTTTTCTGGAAAAGGAAGGAAAGACAATAGTTAGAAATAGATAGCAAACATAAATATGTCAATAAAAATTATCACACAAATCCAAAGAAAATTCAAGCCTAGTAAAATGAGGGACAACAGAAGGAAATCTAAAATAAAAACAAAAGAAGGTAAAACTGCAGGTAAGATTTGGTGCTAGATTGATAGGAGAGTGCTAATGTTAGCTACAGTATTTGGTAAGGAGCAAAAGGATGTATTTACATCTGATCAGGGTACTGAATAATTTGCCAGGCCAAAATGGAAATGTAAGTTTTAAACTGCATTAATAAAAACTCTAAAAATAAATACATATTCTAAATGGAAGGAAGAGAGGACTTTCATGCAATAACCCCAGATGAACTGGCTGAAGAGTTTTCTGTCTTGCTGTTAATCATTGTTAATAATTCTGAGCATGCAATGGAAAGTCCTCCAATGCTGGACTCAAACAACATGGTTGACCCCATCAGTTATAAAATGTAAAAGATGAAGTACCATCAATAGAAGTATATTGATGCTCACTAATTTGGTTTTAGAAACAGGACTTGGCAAGCTGAATTCAGGTTGTACTCTGATAAGCTTCAATTATAATTGGGTTTTGTAACTGCTGATGTAATACACTTCTGTAGGGTATTTAACTTAGTCTTTCATGGCCTTCAAACTAAGATAAATTAACATTATATAATATAAATAAGATACTCGGGAAATAATGAATGCTGTATGACAGATCTTACAAAGTAGCATCAGAAACATACATACCTGACCTTACTGTAGGTAATAGTTTAATGAACATTCTGGAAACAAATATACAACCACCAAGCGACTGCATTTGCAGATGCTGAAAGCAGAGATGAAGGGATAAATCACAATGGCAACGGACATTGCACAGCACAATCTGGATTCCAGGATAAATTGGACCCATTCAGAGAAAGCGGATCCTAAAATGTCAAGTGCAATCTCATATATGCAGGGGAAAAAAATGTGTGCTGTACTTCTGGAAGATTAACTAGTGGCTGAACACAACCTGGCAGCAGGGCGGAGAAGCAGCATGCACTTCCCGGGTAGCACTGCTATCAACGAAGGCAAATGACTTCTGATGGGAATAACAACAGGAAAAGCTGAAAAATAGGAAATTTGTTGCATTAGATTCACTGCTCTTAAATGCAGAGCAAGTGAAAGAAATTCTGCTACTGCAACTTGAGTGATTTTTTTTTTTTTATTCAAGGCATAACATATATCAGATAACCTGTGCCCACAGATAATCTGCACAAGGACAAGGGGTTACTTGAAGGGGATGAGAAACAGGGCAATGGTTCCCAAGCAGAGGATCTGGGATACATTCTTCTGGTGTAACCTGAGCGTGCATATAATGAACACTGCTGTTGAACCACAGGGCATTTTCCCACCCACGCAGAAGCTGTGGTTTTACAGTTGAGGATACATGTTGAAGCACAACAAGGGCTGTTTGTTGATCGACCTAAAAAGAGCACACCAAGTTGCCTTTCCTCTTTGTTCCCTTGTCCTAGTTGAAAATGCTAAGCTTGTAGAGGATTTCCTTGTATGAGTTTCCTGTCATTTATGCAAGTCAGAAAGAGGCAAGGATTTCCTACTCCCAAAAAAGAGACATTACAGCATGCACGTATGTCAGGCAGCAGTGCTGTTGCCTTGAAACATGAATTTTAATTTCAGTGAGCTTATTTGCATCATGACCCTTCATCTATTTAACTGATTTTAATGACACTATTATATGAGAAAGTAATCTCTGACAATTATATTGTTTGGTGTAACTTTCTAAAACCTTAATGTCTTAACCTTTGTTAGAGTGAGTCATAAAATTAAGTAATTGGGTAAGGTCAATTGAAGTAGACACATGGTGCCTGGTGAAAGCATGCATTGACATGAAGCTGGTTTTACAAAATCATGGTGTAATTTCTAACTTCTGCTTGTACCTTGAGACAAGAAACTATAGTTCCCCTAGGGAAAACCCTTGAAAGAAAATATGGCTGAAAAGATAAGCCACGTAAATACTGGTATCTTCAAAGACTAGGATTTTAAGAGAAGGTTTAAAATCCTTTTGTTAATTTATAAAATTACTTCTTTCATGTCCAAGTGGCAGTACAGTGCCCAAAATTTACTTTTTGGTATCAACATATAGGAAAACTTTTTGAATCTTCCTTTGGTATTTTGATTTCCCCATTCCTCAAATTTGCCTGCAGCTCTGATCCTATCTGTAGCTGTGGTTTCCATAAAGATTCATTGACCATCCCACTGCAGTCCCAAGAACCTTCCCTCCTGCCTGTCCTTCACCTACCCCCAGAGTATTGCTCTGTCATCCTCCTCTAACTGAGATTTGAGTCCAATGCTTTTTCCTTGCAGTATTGTCCTTCCAAGTCCAGCTCTGTTCATCCGTGTGTATTCTTCCCCCACCCATGTTTCTTTGCAAGTCAGCAACCCATGTCTGCTGGCTTAGCTTTCTAGATTTGTCTATTGTTTGGTCATGTAATATTGCCTGACCAGTAGCACTCACTGCTTTCCTGATCAATCTGAAGTAGAAGTTATTTGCAATTAATAAATTATTTTTCTCCATGTGAGAATGCATGTTTGTGTGAATGTTCAATTTTTTTTCTGTATCTACTCTGCAATTTTCTCTAAAGAAACTTCTCCTGGGAAGGAACCAGCAGGCCTGAGTTGTTGCCTAGCTGAGGGATCCAGACAGTTTGATTGATCCACCAGGCTGGGCTTTTGGAAAGTGAACCAGAGTGAAAAGAGGCCCTGGGGAATCATGAATAGGAGGGGAAGGGGAAGCAAGCTATCACAAAAACTTTAAATTGCCTTACAAGGGCATAGCCACAGGGATCACACTCAGATTGGTGGCATTACACCTCTTTGCCAGTCTCAGCTCAGGAGCATATGATGACTTTGATGAAGTACAGTAGGTATAGATCTAACAGTTAATTTCTGTTTCTCAAGAAATGACCTAATTAATTTTTTTCCCCTTAAACTGGAACAGGAATTGAAATTTTGAAATCTCCTACCAGCTGGCATTTTGGGGGTAGAAAAAGTCAGCTGGAATGTGAAATACCTTTCTGAATTAAATGGAATTACTAAATGCAAGAATTTAAGCAGGCTTTTTAGAAGTGGTTTGGACTTTACCTTGCCATGTCTGGTACAGGACACAAGACATAGAAGTAAAAGAGATTATGTCCTCTGATCAGGGCTTTCTAATTTGGAAGTCAGTATTGTCATGCTGAATCTATCACACTCCTTTCCTTCCTCCATTTCCTTTCTTCCCCAAACAGCAAAAATATAATTATCCATTCAGTGCTAGTTCTTAGCAGGCAGGATGGTTCTCTCATGTGTTTGCACTGTGGTATCTGGAAGCTGCTGGAGTGGAGTGCTCTGATTCTTTATTCTCTTTCACCCCCATCTCCTCCCAAGCTGAGGTCTATATCTCTACAAAAAATACAGGAGCAATCATGTCCTGCACACTAAATCCAGTGACTCCTGGTATAATTCAGATCAGATTTAATTCCTTTGTGCTTCAAATTATAATGCAGCAATTGAGATGTTGAATAATATCATAAACTAAAATACAAATGATGGCTCCTAAGATAAACAGAAATGCCCAGTAGTTATTTTTAATGCTGATTTTATTCAGCGAGCACTATGATTGAAAGATATGTTAAAATGAGTAAAACTTATAGATTTTACATGCTGTTTGGCCAGTTTCATATTTCCCTAAACTTTCCAGGCACAGAGAATAAAAGGAATATGTAACTTTAACCTTTCCCAAGAGAATTTTTGATAATGCCATTAGTAAAAAAAGAATAAATCTCTTGAGTAGCATTTCTCATTTGCTTTTCTGCTCCTCTTCAATGACTTTTATTTTTTTTTGCCAAAAGTAGTAATTTACAGTGACAGAGAGTCTAAACCAGGCACTTTCTAGGAATACAGTGAATTCTATTAATTAGAACCCAAATAACAAAATATTTGTTTGGAAACACTACTTCTCACACCTTAAAGCACACAGTAAAGACAGTTTTAAAAATTTCTGTCTCTTCTGTGGTGTGATAGATTAATTGCATCTACTTCACTATTGCAACTAGTAAACTCTGGCAAGCTCAAAATGGCCTTTCTATGCCTACCTATTGTTTCTAATGCATTGAAATACATTTTGCAGTGAAAATCTGAACTGCTGATTCAAAGATGAAATTTCTTTAAATGACAAGGAAAAGTTTATTTAGACTTTTTTATTTGTTTGGTCTCTTAAATGTGGTAAAAGGAGTATGTTTGTGGAAAGACAGAGAGGTGATTCTAAATATAGGAAAGACAGGAAATCTCAAATTGATTTTATCCCCTGGAGTAATATCTGGTGAACAACGGAAAACTGATATGATCAACTCACAGCATTTTGTTATTATTATTATTATTGTATTACTTTGCACTATGTAGTACTTTATTTACATAACTAAAACCTCAGCAAAAATACTCTTTGTAAACCAGGAAAATACTGATTTCCGAGTGAGAATCTACTGTTTGGTTCATTTTCATCTTCTTCTGTCTCCAAGAGTAATTACTTAAAGATGTTGAAAAGCAGAAGAGACAATTTGGTTGAATACAGAAATAATGTGCCACAACTCTGTTTAAGGAAGAAGATGAAAAAAATGTAGTATTAAGATGTTTTGGCAAATTCTTCTGCATAAAGCACATTGCCATTTGACTTAAAATATACATAATTGAATAGTAATTTAATTTAGGGACTTTTTGTGTTGATTCACCTCAGGTGAACAGATGTAGTACATTCATGACTACCTCATGAAAAGTTCTTAAATCACATATCCATTTGACAATGCATTTTCACATCCCTGGCTGTCATTTCTCTATTATTGCTCCAGTGATGGTTTTTTCCCTTTATCTTTATATTGCTTAAATTTAACATCACTCTGATAGCTAAGTTCAGTGAAAGCAGAGTGGAATATGAGGAACCAGATTTAATTAATCAGTTTTAATTAATACTTTCAATTATTTGTCTACATTTTTGTGTATGTATACTGTAACCAGTGCTTGCCTTCCATCCACTGAAATGTACCTGCTTGCTTTGGATCCCAACCAAATCAAAGCTGCACACTATACACACATACTAAGTCGTAAATACTGCAGTATACACCTTGTTATAGGGAGACATTACGTGTAGGGCTTTGGCACGTGCAAAGATGAAACTGTTTTGGGGAAATCAGTACAAATGTTGTCGACAAATGAAGAACCAGTCTGTTAGTCCTTTGTTAGTGTAGTGACTCAGTTTCAGCAAGTGGGGGGCAACAACCCCAGCAATTTCCCTGACAAAGGGACTCCCAGAATCAGGAAGATTATCTGACTACAGTTTTAAAAAAAATTAGCAGCAAGGATGACTGATTTAAGGTAGAAACCTCTGAGATAATTAGGAAAAAGGAAGTATGAAAGTGTGTGAGAGAGTGAGCATGAGAGCTTCACTTTTTCTTACAAGGAGAGTGAGAATATCTGTATGTGTCCAAAGTTTTGTGGTGAATGGAACCAAGGGCTTTGTTGCTGAGTTTTGATCCACTTGTTTTACTTAATTTCTTCTTTTTTCTACTTGTCTCTCTCTTTTGTTACAGCCAGGCCCTATATTCATATGAAAAACTTACATTGAGTTTTCTTAGATTTACATCTCTTCATAAAAAGAGGCTGGTAATTTCAAAGCCTTGGGGCAATACCGGCAAAGAATAGAAGATTGCTGCTAATCCTGGGCTAAATCACGGGAGTGGTAGACAGCTATGGGGAACAAACGAGAGGTTATAGAGACTTATTACCTTGGAGTTCCCAGCCAGAGCAGGATCATCAGGAGCTACCAGCTCTTCCTAGCTCGCTCTAAATACCAGGAGCTGTTCACTGGAAGAGCTGTCTTACCATTTCTGGAAGGAGAACTGCATGACAACCCATTCCCATCCCATGCCATCAAGGGCATTGGGATCCTGAGTTGTCAGGGAGACTGTACCATTGATTCAGAAGAGCTGGAGGTTGACCTCTGCTACCACCTTGAAGCATGGCTGGGCAAACCTTTCCCATTAATCCTTGCAGCTTCAGATCTGACCTTCTGCTTCAGCCAGCAGACTCTGTCCTGAGGATCGACTGGACCATGTTCCAGGCACTCTGGCCTTGGTACACACTTGAGGCCCCTGGAACAGTTCCTACTGCCTTGCTGTCTAAAATCTTCTTTCAGAATTGTTTTTTTTCATTGTCTTTTGGGAAAACACGTGTTGATTCAGCACAGGATGAGTTCCTCTTTATTCTGTGCCACTGTTGTTTTTCCTTTGTTTTGCAAGCTGCAGAAGGGCATTTCAAGATCTTTTCCTGATCTGTGGAAGGCAGTGAAACTCAGAGGGCTACTGATGCATGGCAGACTGCAGGAACCACAGCCTCAGACACCACAGCCTCACTCTGGCAGCAATTCATCTTCCGTACCAGTGACTGCTGACACAGATGACCACATCGTTCAGGAGGCTTGTGAAGATCATAAGCAAATCGAAAAGCTGAGAAATCAGGGTCCCAGATTAACCTTGAGGAGTTACCACACAACAGCTAACTGGTTGTAAATCTACATTGGTACCTAACTTGAAATAATTTGTTTATTGCTATGGTTTGTTAAAAAAACCCTCAACCAACCAATTCCACCCCTCCAATAGATAGCTTCTTGTGTGATTTCAGCTAAATCTTAAAAATTTCATTTCAAGTTGTGCTGCAGAGGATTACTGTGAAAGACATTAATTCGGTAACTCAGAAATCTGAACTGACCATAAACTGAAATGTACAGTTGAAGTTTGCAAGGAGCTGGGAGTCCATGTTGTAAGCTTTCAAAGATATAGTTTAGCCTGTAACCACCATAGGGAAACAACTACATCGCATATTTAAATGATTGCAAATGAAAGCATTGGATTCAACCTGAGATTGTAGCTCTTGTAATTCTATATTCTTTTTCCTCTGTTTTAAACCTACACAGTAGTACAAATATTATTTTATTAACAGATGGAAAAAAAAACTTTCAAATAAACTTCCTCAGCAGTAGCTGACTTCAGCAGAAAGATCTAGTTTGGTTATCTGCATAAAGGAATCACAAAACTTACAAGTTCAGGAAGCTTCCAGCCCGAAGGAGTAAAAAAGCAGGACTGGCAGCAGCACAGAAACAGCAAAGGGTGGAGGCTAAGCAGTTTCAACTCCAAATTTTACAGTCATGTTCTGGTTATTCTTAAAATTGAAGCAGTGAACATATTTTTCTGTCTCAGTGATGTTTATGCTCTGATCTATTCATGACTCTTTCTTACTATTTGTTCCCTTTTTCTATTCCCTGATTAGGCCTCCCCTGTCCCTTTCCATCCTACATGCTCTGACTTCTGTTTAGATACTGTTTCCTTTGATCCACTGCTTTCTCTGTAATTACCAGTATTTTCAGTTAAATAATTCAGATGGTTAAAACATGGATTAATAGTGTTGTATTATCCCTTTGTACTTCTGTCCACTGTCTGTCCTATCTATTTGTACACGGTCAGAATTTGAAAGCAAAATTGGCACACATTGGCAGACTTAGGATGCTACAAGTTATTAGCAATGATATGTTATATTCCTTCCAATGAATCTTCTGCCTTGTAAATAAAGATATTTAAATCCTAATTGACTTCCCCATTTGTTAGTAAAAGATCTGGTATACAACACCCTGAGCTGCTGTGTTCATTGAAGATGGGGTTATTCATCCCTCCTCAGTACTCCAGGCAAGTCCAAGGTTGCATCAAAAGGTTCTCAGTCACCACCCCTGGAGGTGTTCAAGAAATGACTGGACATGGCACTTGGTGCTATGGTTTAGTTGACAAGATGGTTTTCTGTCAAAGGCTGGACTTGATGATCTCAGAGGTCTTTCCCAACCTAAATGGTTCTGTGATTCTCTGGCCTTGTCTTGGGAGAGCAGTCCATGAGATGACAGAGCAACATTAAACTAGCATGACAAAACCAGTCCTTGGGACAGTGTCATAATGGGAGAGATAATCAGAATAGAGAAATTCTAAGCACAAAATTTTTATTACTGGGTAGAAAGTAAAGGCATACAACATGTTTTCATTCACAGAGAATGAATTCTGAGCACACAAATATAAGTTTAGAATTGCTACGATAAAAAAAAACCTCCAACACAATAACAATTAAAAAAAATGACTTGTCATTTTGTAGTGGCTACTGAAAATTGATGATAGCCACATGAAATTTGAATCTTTGCCAGAAACCTGAATCAAAAATTGAATCTCTGCCAGAAGGCCAGAATCATCTCTGTTGATGGTCAGAATTTTCAATCTCAAGTCATGTGTGCACAGGATTGGGACTTCTGATCCACTTCAGTCTACTAGATATAGTAGACTACTGTATCTGTATATAGTCTACTTGTGTAGTGTTTAGAAGTAATGGATTAAAAGGAATGGGAGAGAAGCACCATTCTCCCAAAGCGTCCATGTGGAGGTCCTAGCTTAAAGTATCTGTGAAAACATGACTTTGGAATAGCTCTGGGGAATTTCCAAATGTGGATAAACGATAAATATTTGTGGAAGTTGGCCTTCCCTTTCCTCTAATAATCTATCAAAACCAAAAAACTTTTTTCTGCAATATTTAATAACTTTTCGATAACATTCCCAGGACCCAGTTCTGAACAATGGCAACTTGTATGGCCTACTAGATTTTGTTTTCTTACTGTCTACATTAAAAACTATTTTTTCATTCTCAGAGGATGGGCTTTTTTTTGTGATGTTTACAAGTCCTGTCCCAAGGATTGTCCCTGGCAGGGTGTTAAAAATCAGCCCTACTACCACACTCCTTTTTGGTAAAGAACATGTTCAAAATTACTTATTTCATCATGGATAATCACAGTTGTCTTGCTTCCACATCACTTCCTTACTCAGGTGACAAGTGCAAAAGGATTCTGGATGATAATCATGCTTTAACACGCAAATCTAAAAAAATACATGGAGCTATTTCACCCCATTTGAATTTCATGCATACAACTGAGTAGTGACAGGTCTGCCAGAGAACACCCAAACAACTCCTTATTTTTTAACAGAATTACAGAATCACAGAAGGGATTGGAAGGGACCACAGTGGTTCATGTGGTCCAACCTCCCTGCTCAAGCAGGGTCATCCCAGAGCACATGGCACAGGATTGCATCCAGACAGTTCTTGAATATCTCCAGTGAGGGAGACTCCAAGCCTCTCTGGAAAAGCACACCAGATTCACCCACAAAGTAATGAAGCTCTTCCTCATGTTCAAGTGCAGTCTCCCATGCATCACTTAACCATTCTGGGGGGGTTTGTGTGGGTTTTTTGCGGTTTTATTTGGGTTTTTGGGGTATTTTTTTCTGCTTTTATTGTTTATTGTTGTTGTGTTGTTGTTCTTGTGGTGTTTTATTTCTTTCTTTCCTTTTTTTTTTTTAAAATAAAACTGACAAACTGACAGAACTGCTTTCCTTTGGGGGAGGTTTTGGGGCCAAATGCCGGCCCTTGTCCCGCCACAAACCAGCTTCCTGGTGCCGGGGAGTCTGCCAGGGCAGCCACCACCACACTGTGCAAAAGGATTTTGTTTAATATCATGCTTTTAATGGGCAAATCTCAAAAAGCGAAGTTATTTTGCCCAGCTTGAATGTCTTGCATACAACTGAGCACTGACAGATCTGCCAGAGAACACCCCAGCAACTCTTTCTAACAGAATCTCAGAATTGTTAGGGTTGGAAGGGACCTTTGGAGATGATCCAGTCCAAGCGCCTTGCCAAGGCAGTGTCCCCTAGAGCAGGTAACACTGGAATGCGTCCAGGTGTGTGAGTATCTCCAGAGAGGGAGACTCCATGGCCTCCCTGGGCACCTGTTCCAGGGCTCTGCCACCCTCAGAGTAAAGAAGCTTCTCCTTGTATCAAAGTGGAACCTGTGTTTTACTTTATGGCTAACCATTCTGGGGGTCTATGTGTGTAGTTTTATTCACATGTGTGGGGTTTTGTTTTGCTTTGTTTTGGGGTTATTTTGGCATGCTTTATTCTCCCCCCCCCCTTTTTTTTTTATCTCTCTCCACCCTTTTGTTGTTTTGTTCCCCCCCCCCCCCCCGTTTTGTTTTGGGGTAATTTTGGCGATTTTTTGGGGGGATTTTGTTTCGTTTTGTTTTAAATTTTCTAGTTTTGATTTGTTTTGTGGTTCCTTTGGCGCGCTTTTTTGTTGTTTTGGGGCTCTTCTTTTTCTTTTTTCCTGTTTTGTGGTCATTTTGGCGCTTTTTGTTGCTGTTTTTGGTCTTTTTGTTTGGGTTTTTTTTTAAAGCAAAACCGCCAGCACTGTTTTTGCGGGGGTCAGCTCCGGCCGCCGCACCAGCTTCCCGCCGCCAGGAATGCCCCGGAGCATCCCACGGGCCCGCCGCCCGCTCCCGGGCCGCACCAACTGCCCGCTGCGGGGGGGGGGGGAAAGCACACAACGCTCCTCCCCCCCCGGCCGGCCACCGTCGCCTCCCCCTCCCCGGCACGGCGCCGCCCCTTTCGCCCAATCACATGAGCGGGCGCGAGGGCCGCCGGGAGCGGGCGCTCCCCGAGGTGCTCGGCTGAGGCGCAACATGGCGGCGCTTGGCGGGCGCTGAGCGGGGCCGGGGCGGGAGCCGCGGGCAGACACCGGCCAAGGGAGGAGGGGAGGGAATAATCCGGAGAATTGCGGACAAAGGTAGTGGGGCCGTCTCGGGCGGCCCCGAGCGGCGGCGGCAGCAACAGCAGCAATGGCCCAGTGCGTGCAGTCGGTGCAGGAGTTCATCCAGGACTCGTTCGTGCCCTTGGTGGCCGCGCTGTGCAGCGAGGAGGCGGAGCGGCTCACCCGCAGGAACAACCTCAGCTTCGCCGAGCTGGTCAGGCCCTTCTGCCGCCTCACTTCGGAAGGTCGGTGCCGGGAGCGGAGCGCGTTGTTTACACGGGGCGGGGGAGGCGGCGCCGCCGCTCCCTTCCGCCCGCGGCCTCCGGGGGCCGGGGGTCCCTGACGGCTGTGCCCGCCGGGGCTGCGCCGGCGGACGGGCCCGACGCCCCGCGGCGGCGGCCGCCCGGGTGGGTGTCACCTGGAGCCCTGACAGGCTTGGCGGAGACACGCGTTTGCCGGGGTTGTCGCAGGTGACAGCTGTTAAGTCAGCTTAGTTTCACTCGGTCTGCGGCACCTGGGAAGTTTGGCTTCTCCTGGAGACATCCCGTGGCTGAAGAGGAAGGGGTCTGTAAATTCAGCTCTTCCAGACGGATTTTTGTCTTCCTTTAAAACCACTTTGCTGTTACCTCCCTAGTACTCGTGCCTGACTCTTGCTGCAGACTCTACTGGATTTCACACTTGCGGTACCCAGGCATTGAAAGTACGGCCAGTCTTTCAGAAACATTAATTGTAATTTCAGTTGCAGGGCTTTCCTTTCACTCGCATGTAGCTTTATCCGGTATACTTTTTTTGCTGATGTTTCTGTGAATAGGAATCGAGCTGCTTATGTGGCATCGGTAAAATGACCACGTGAAGCATCAGGAAAACTGGAGATTGACCACTTAAGAGAAACAATAGGATTTTTTAGCTATGGTGCTTTAACTTACTATCCGAAATTGAGGGTTTTTTTGTTTTTAATTTAAGTAAGCTATGCGTTTCAAGCTGCTGCTCATTACACTAGTGTACAGGACAGCAGTTTGCAGAGAACTGCTTGTCAGAACAGTGATGCAATGATATTTGTCAGATTCAGTTTCTGACAGACATGTAGCTCAGACTTCAGCCTCTGCATGTCATGTGCTGAGGAAAGAAAAAGAAGCTCGTACTGTCATTCTCGGCAGATTTTTGCATTTCTCTTTTGAAAAATGGCAACAGCTTAAAAGCTACTTTGTGTTAAAAATCTGCCATAATTCTGTGGTGAATCTTAGTAACTTATCAACTGTAACTTGTTTATAAGTGTTTTTCATTTTGTATAGCAACACTCATGAGTGAGAATGCAGCAGAGATCAAAATAATGCAGATGCTCACATCCTTAGAGTTCTGAAGTTAATTATCTCTTTCTTTTAGTGAAAGGCTCTCAAAATGCATCTAGCAAACAAAACCAGGCCGACTATTCAAAGTGAAGCATTCACTTTGAAGGATACTTAATGCTTGTGTTACTTAGTTGCAACTGTTTTGGTCCAATTATTGTGACACTTAAGGAACTTGCAAACCTGAATTATCCTCAGTGTTCCCTAAGTGAAACTTCTACAGTGGGTTTTTCTTACTGCACTGCTCTGTGTGTATTCTGATCCAGCAGGCCACGGGCCTGACTCCAGTTCCTCACTTCAAGTGTGACTTCCTCTTCCTGCTCCGTGGAAGAAATGTTACTGCATGCTGTCTGTAAGTTCTTGTGTTGGAAGCAGCATGTGTGAGGGTAAGGACAGAGAGCAAGAAAGGCATGATTAAATGATCCAATCGTGGTCCAGCAGAATGTGTGTGCATGACATACCTCCACAACTGTGTGTTGTACTGCTTATGGTTGTATTATGATTATTATTCTCATATTATGTATGATTGTGATATTATGGTGATAACTGTTCTGGGATTCTGTGAGGAGCAGCGGCCGTAAGCTGAAATACAAGAAGTTCTGCTTCAACATGATGAAGAACTTCTTTCTGTTGTGGGTGGCAGAGCTCTGGAACAGGCTGCGCAGGAAGGTTGTGGAGTTTCCCTCTCTGGAGACATTCCAAACCCACCTGGATGGTTCCTGTGTTACCTGCTTGGAGTGACCCTGCCTTGGCAGGGAGGGTTGGAGTAGATGATCTCCAGTGGTCCCTTCCAATCATAACAATTCTGTGATTTTCTAGTTCCGTTTTGGTGTCTTCATTTCTAAGCACAGTTTTTCTTACGGGAGTGTGAAATGCTGTTCATTTTAAATTAATCCATCTCTCTTTACTTAGTGGCTATTTCATTGGATTTGTAACATAAAATTGGATTGATTGGTATTTCATCTCTTTAGAAGCCTTACTTATGCAAAACTTTTAAGTACATGCATTGCTTCCTAAATTCTTCTATAACCTGAAAAGCTCAGTCATGGATCTGCTACTGTATTTTTAGAGTCCTGTTACAATACATATTTTTGTTGGCAATTAGGAATTACACGGCTTATGAACCAGCTGAAGGCTGCGTGTTCATCAGCCTTCTTGCTTAGAGAAGCAGTGCAGTTCTGAAGTTAGTCTTCTGATAAATGTTCAAAACAGTTCTGATAAACAGGAACTGAGCTCTCTACTGTGCACATATCAGTTGTCCTACATGTGTTAAGAGATGTGAAGGACCAGAACACTGTTTGATTCTTCAGGCAGTGTAAAACCACACACTGCTGAGGTTGCTCAATCCAAGGAGGCCAGATTCTATCTAATTTCAAGTAGAACCCCACAAAGATATGTAATGTAGATGTTGGGGGGACCACCCTCTGCACAAATCAGTATTTAATCTACTCATCACTTTGGCCTATCAGTGGCTTGCTAATGTTGCTGTAGCCAAAAATACCCTTGCAGTATAGCACACTACGATGGTAGAACCTCCTGAGCACAGATGCAGAGTGCTCTGTTCTGTAATTTTTAGCCTCTTGACTTCTGTAAGTAAATCACCTCCTGTTTGTGAAGGGGAAATATTTAAAAAAGTGAAAGGACAGCTTTACTATCCCCATAAATCTTGACTTTAGAGGAAAGCAAAACCAAAACCCTCTTCAAACTTTGAACTTCCTTTAATAAAGGAAATCAAAAGTATACGGAGGATTTTATACCTTCATATTTATTCTCAAAGTGGCTGTCTTGTGGCTGTTTGTTAGTAGCAATTGATGCCTAATATAACAAATATACATATGTATAGGTTGGTTTTCTTTAAAATAGGATCCTGTTTTTAAGAAACTTTAAAAGCATTCTGTGAACTAATACTGTCTTTGTGGGAGGGAGAATTACAGCATACACGTCAATTAGCAACTGTCACTTTAAGCATTGGTTACTCTTAAACCAAAGTGTTTGACCTTAAAAAACAGAAAAAAAAATAAGGAGGGAGACCTTCTGATAACTTTATCTGATTCTAAGCCTTAAATGTGTGCAAGATGTAAGGAAATATAATGGGAACACTGTGCTTATTCGAGCTTAGTGTGATGTTAGGAATTCCTTGTTCATGTGTATCTTAGCATCTGGTCATTTTCAATTTCTGATGAGAAAGCTTTTGTTCTAATATATGCTACTGCTGCCATTTTCGGCAAAGTGCTTTCTGAAATGATCTTACAAACACTTGTAGGAAATGTGTAACAGTAGGTAATTTTTATTGGGTATTAAGCACTTTTTGGGGTTCCAAGTATGTCTGTTTTTTCAGTCCTTCACAATAAACATATACCAGAGATGTCATCTGCGTTCTGTATGGAAATGTGGTTGCTCTTCATTATTAAGGCTGTTATATTTTAGGACAGACAGCAAGGATGAGCTGTAGTGTTGCAGCTGCACTGGTGAAGGCAAACTTGTTTCGTAGTTGTTTGTTCCTGCCACTTCCTTTACATTTGGTAATTTCAGTAATTATATGGCAGTAGGGTCAATAATTTACCTATGTAAAATTTACCTATTTTACCATCATGTGATAAGATGAAAAAAAACCCCACCCAAAACAACTTTTCAGGTTTCTGATAGAAATGCTGAACTGAAATAAGTTTAGCCAGCACAATTGCCCTTCCCTGTGTTGATATAGCCTTATGATGTACAAGTTCAGTCTGAAATTTAGAGCTGAAAAAACCTGCACATTTTTAGGTTGTTTTTGGCAGGACGAGTTTTCTAACTTGCTTTACTGTTTTCCCATAAGCTTGAGCGCTGGGTGAATATGTGATTGAGGAAGGTAGAACTATGCCAGTCAAGATTTGAACCACATTAGAAATCTGTTTTAACATTTAAGATGGATTGTAAGCACATCTAGTGTGATCTGACTTTAGCTGTGTACTTGTTACTTCTGAAGAGCCTTGTAGAAAAGGTGTGGAGTGCTTTCCAGGCTGGAGCAAATTGAATACTCAGTTTCAGACCTTTACGGTGTGAATTCTGTGGTTGGTTGAAAGATGAGGAAAACAAGATTATTCCTTTGTGCTGCCTTTTATGTGCTGTACAGGAGTTTGTGAAAATAAAATGCAGAGGAGTCAAGGGCTGTACTGTGGGGCACGTGGTAGCATCAGGTGGCTTAGGCAGCCGTAAGTCAGTGTGTCCTGCCTGCATTCACAACCTGGCTTGCTTGGTGGTGGTTGTGGTTTGAAATAGGGTAAAATTACTTGAAAAAATCACAGCAGGACCAGAATTGTAATGAGTGTTGAAAATGTCGTGAGTAGTTTTTTAAAAACAGATGGCTTGAGGGAGCAATTTTCACAAAGATTCTACAAAGGAAGCTATAGTACTAAAAATCATAGAATGGTTTAAGTTTAAAGGGACCTTGAAGAACATCTGGTTCTAACTTCACCCTGCCATGGTCGGGGTCACCTTCCACTAGACCAGGTTGCTCACATCCCCATCCAGCCAGGCCTTGAACTGTTCCAGTGTTGGGACATCCTCAGCTTTTTTGGGCAACCTGTTCCAATGCCTCACCATCCTCACAGTAAAGAACTTCTTCTTGATCTAAATCTGCCCTCTTTCAGTTTTAAACCCTTCCCCTTTGTCCTGTCACTACATGCCCTTGTACCTCTTCAGCTCTCTTGCAAGCACCCTTTAGGTACTGGAAGGCTGCTCTAAGGTCTCCCCAAGCCTTCTCTTCTCCAGGATGAGTAACCACAACTCTCTCAGCCTGTCTTTTAGGATACGTTCATTTTGGATGAATGAGTACTAGGTTATCCCTGTCAAGTTTCTTAAATGCTGTTTATTTGTGTGCTGGGGGTTTCTTGGAAATGGGTGATTCCTTGAAACATGATGTGTTGTGTGAAATCCATACATGGTTCCTATAGCTTTTCCACAAAAGTTGATATGTTCCACAAGGAAGGGAGTGCATCAGTGTAGGACGTGCACGTACTGTGTTAGATGGAGTGGATATTCTTGCAAGCTCTTACGCTGTTGTTTAATGCCTAGATGAGCCTAATGTTGAGCATCAAGTAATTTTTAGTTATCACCCTCCCCCCCTCCGTTTTTGGTAGTCAGGCATTACGGTCTGTGATCTAAAATTGATGATGGAGAAGTTTAGTGGAGCAATCTTTAAAGAAAAAACGTGTTGGAAAAAGACTAATTTATGACAACTGTTTTAACTGTCTGTTACACTCCTCAACAAATCCTCTTTTTTTTTCCTTTTTAGTTCACATGAGAGATCCTAATAATCAGCTTCACATCATTAAAAATTTGAAGATTGCTGTCAACAACATCATCACTCACCCACCTCAGCCCGGTGCCATTCGGAAACTTTTGCATGATGTTGTGTCTGTCAGTCAGCCTGCTGAAGGACTGGTAGCTAATGTGATCACAGCTGGAGATTATGATCTCAACATCAGTGGTATGTAATGATATTGTATTTTTCATAATGTAAACTGGAATTGGCTGTAAGGTTTCTAATCTTCATTTCAGCTTCATGGCATGTACTAAAATTATTCAGAGTTGATCAGTTTTGAATCATTGCTTTTACTGAAACTTTGGATTTATTGAATAATTTTGGTTTTACATAATACTGAAAGAGTAGTTGAGCTTCATTAATAATTTCAGTTTTTCTAATGTTGAAATTCTTCTGAACTTGTGTTAAATCATTATTTTAATGTAGCAATTACCAATGCTTTGGTTGTGTTATTTTTGTGTTACAAAACTGATATAGCGACTTGTTGCACTTGGCTGAATAAATATCAGAGCTTATTTATAGTGTTGGTACTAAGGTACAGCTTTATCAAGTTAGTTATTCTGGCTTCCTTAATCTTTTCCTTAAACATTTTATGACTTTATCATAAAAAATAATGAGGAAAGGTGTGTGACTCCTTTGATTTGTTGTCTTTTTTTTTTTTCTTTCTTGTATGAAACTTGTCCTTCATATTTCACTGTCAAAATGACTAGAGTATTCTAAAAATGTTTTTTTCTCAGATCTCCAAGGGATGAGGCATTGTGAATACTGCTAAATGAGACCTCATCTTAGGAGCTGAGAAGATGAAACTCCTCCCAATTAAGACCCTAATCCATTAAAGCCTTTGAGCACATACTTAGTTCAAAGCATGTATGCACTGCCCTATTTAAACATGCGTAATTTATTGTATTTAAAGTTCAGCCTGCAGTGAAGAGTTTGGCTCTGCTATAGCAAGAGACTGATAAAACTTCATGAGGATTACTAACTGATGTTGCTGTAGTGGATTTTTTTTTTATGTTGATGATGGAAAAATGGCATAATTCTTACATCTTTGATACCTAATTTACGAGGTACATCTTCAACTTGGTGTCAAGTGTTGGTAATAAAGGAAAAGACCTGAGCCTGGGAACCTCTTGTTTTTAAGATCTGTTGAAAACTCCACATCTTTTTCAATTTCTTTGCCCTTGTTTATACATCACATCGGTGAATTGCCATTTTGTTATGAAATTTTTTTCTGATGGAAAGTTTACTTCAGTTCTAGAAAATAAAAAAAAGCAAGCAGAATGGTTTCAGTGAAGAGACTTTTCCGTAAGGTTTCTAATGACCTCAGTTTAGAAGTGAGGTATTGAAAGAAGGGAAGAAAAACAGTGGCTATACTGGGCCTTGCTTTGTAGTTACAGAAGCAAATATCTCTCCTTTTGTTTTCCATATTTGCTGCTGGAGCCTCGGATGTACAAATTACCATATGTAACTATCTTCTGTCTCTCAGTGATTAGGTTCTCATTTCCATTCAGACTGGCTATATGCTTATTTGACAGGAGGAGAGATGTATAAGCTGTTTAAGATCACACAGAAAGACAAATTCATGTCGTAACTTTGTTGTTCAACGGAACCCCGTTTCAGGGGTTTAGCACAAAACAGTGACGGTGTTCTTGATGAAGGAACTTGTGTCCCCTTACAGTGTAAGAGGATATGAGGAAGTACCAAGTGGGGTTCCGTTATGCTTAGACAACTATGAGTATTTACTGAGACATTTAGGGGTTTTTTTCCAACTTTCGTAGAGCATTTTATTCAAACCAATGGATGCATTCATTCCTGACAGCAGAACATAATCATTTGTTATGTAAATGTGAAATACTCTCATCAGTTCTTTTATTTGTTCTTTTTTGGGACTGAATTAGTTTTATAGGATAATGATATTAAATTATGTTTCCTTAATCTTTAATGATGATCAAGTGCAATCTGTTTTGAAGAAAGACACCAACATTGTTTAAGAAGCTGAAGTGTGACTGTTTCTGGCTCTGGGGTCATGATCCTGCTCTTTTTTTGAGAAGTTTTGGAACTGCTGTGTTGTATTGATTTAATTGTTTGTAATCCTTCTTTGTTACAAGTGTTGTTTAATATTCTTATAGTTCTGTGGTCTAGTGCTGAGAGATTTGTTTGGTTGCTGAATAGCTGCTTATGTTCAGCCATGCCTGCTTCTCCCATGTACTGGTGTATGTAGAAAGTGAAGAAAAATGATCCCACTAAAGAATTAAATTATTTGAGAGAAGAAAAAAATTTTTCAGCCAGATCAGTTCCCTGGCTGTGTTTATTCGGGGCTACGTGATATAAGTGCTGGCATGTGGCATTGGAGGAATATGATTGAGATGAAGGAGAATGTTGGGGCAACACTTTCAGCAGCTAATGTATTCAGCTACTTTTAACTAGTACTGTAGGCTGGGAAATCTCACAAGTTACTGCCTTAGGTTTCGAGTATCTTTCAACTAGTAAAATAGAGATAACATCTAGATACAAGTTAAATCGTTGCTACTTGGTAGAATTTCCATTTTTGTTTGAGCCTAGCATTGGGGCTGAACTAGAAATTAATATTGATTTCCATTAAAGTACACTGTCAAATGTTAAGGAGCCTGAAATATTCCTGATTAAGGTTGGCTGGAGTCAAATCTCTTCAATGCTCCTCATGGGCCTGCATGGTGTAGATTTTTTCTACTTCACACTACCAGAGTGTAAAAGCCAAGAGTGTGTTTGTATCTGACCCTTTTTAGTATAATTATATCATGTTTTTTCTATCAGATCGCTCAGTTAAAGCTAGTGTTCCTTGGTACAGTAATTGGAAAGAGACACTGATGGAACTGAACACATCCACGTTTTATTCAGGTATTTTTTTGTGATTGGTGCTGATTTGCCAAATTGCCCTTTACTCCTTTTCCATGTGCCCCATCCACCTTTCCTTACCATCTGCTACAACTGTTTAGCACTTTTCTGGACGTAGATGTGTGTTCCTTCATTTTTTCCCCCTAACTGAAAAATCGGTGGTGGTGGTGATTTTAATTTTTCTTTTAATCACATTTCTACTCTTGTTAATCAAAATCATTTGATCTTTCCATACAATCAATAAGGGTGGTGGTGGTAAATTACTTGATGCTGTAAAAACCCTGGATTGTTTGATCCCATGGAACTGTATACTGTCACTGTGCTGTATTTCAAATGTCCTTTCTGTTTCTCTAGAGAACTTCCTTCTCAGGGAATAGTAACACTTTTTAAGTTGGAACTCAAGTGCTGACTGTACTTAGAGCACAGTGTCTCTGCTATATTGACATTCTTTCTGGAGTATGACCCTTAAAAAAAAGAAAAAGATTTCTCATGCGTTTTTATGTAGTTTATGAGACTGCTACCAAACCATGTTGGTTATTGACCTCTCAAGGTTCTGTGTCGTCGTCTGTAAGAGCCAGGTTTTGATGTTTTTCAGTTTTATGTATTTTAAATAGTTTATGCCTTTGGTTAATAATAGCTGTCCTTTCAGTAGGATCTGTTCAGATCCTACTAAATGTCTAAAGAGCACAAAACTTCATGAAGTAGACTTTCCATTTTTAAGCTGTTACGTACAAATATTACTTAAATTTTTTTTTTTCCTTAACAAGTTCTGAACACGTTAACAAGTTTGCCAAAACTTCAGTTCTGTTCCATCATACTGGAAATGTTTTACTGGAAAAATGCAAAACACAGATCTGGGTACCTAAATGACAGTGTTGGTATGCACTGCTGTAACATGTTATGAGATGTTACAGTTGTGAAATGGTTTTCAAATACTGCTTTTATTTTGAATATGGTGTGTGTTTATCAAGTATCTATGATAAGTGATTACAGCCCTGTAAATGCTCAAGTGAATCCTGTTAACGTTGTGGTTGTGTAGAGGGAATCTAGTTGCCTGTGAGGCCACTTCCAGGGTTCTTAATAGGCCTAATGAAAAAAAAGGGTGGGGGAACCAATCCACAAAACAAAGTAGTACTTCCCTGTTTGTAATTGTCAGATTTTAAAAAACACATGATTTTTTTCCTTTTGCTGTGATTCAGCTGTAAAACAGAAGTGAAAATTTGAAGACAGTGCTTGAAACTACAATGTGGATGAAAATTCTGCCTTAGGTTGTTAAACAGTGTTTACTTTGAACTTGAATTACTGCATGGCTTGTTATATTTGTGAAAAATGTGAGTCACTTTCTTATGGCTTGTTTTTAATAATAACAAGCTGTGTTTTCCTTAATTTAAATAGTTGGCATGTTTACATGCAGGACTCAGTAAAGCCAAGAGCTTTTTATATCCTAGATGAGTACTCAGAGAGCAGTTTCTAGAAAGGCTGTAATCAAAAGCTCAAAGTTTTGTCTCCTATTAGGCTTTTTTTTTTATGTGAGATGTGCAGACTGCTAGACTGAGTTTGTGTGACTGTATCTGACTTCTGTGTGTCTGAAGCCTATTTAAGATGTCTTGACAATGTATGATTAAGCAAAATGCATTAAATGAATGCCCTAGAAGATAGTTCTAACATAAAATTCATAAAATTGAGCCTGTTTCCTAAAGTTAGCTTAAGAAACCAAGGTGGTGGTTTGGCTTGGTTTTTTTGAGGGGGTGCATGAGAGCTTTACAAAGTATTAGAAATTTTTATGGGACTAAAGTCCCAATGTGGATTTTTTAGGGTCATATAAGGAAATTACCTTCAGGTTTTCTTACTATTTTTTTTTTCTCTACTAGTTACTGTTCGCTAGTTTGCAGGTGAGTTGACTCTGGATTCCAGTTACTTCAGTGTGAAATCAGGTTATTGAAAGTGGATTGATTTTGCTCTGGAGTCCGTTTCCCACTCAAGGGAAAGGAGTTGGAGAATTAAGATGGCATAAAACAGGCTTAAAAGAAGAAATAGTAATTCACTGTTTGACCCATAGTTGGAGTGGAAAGAAATGGGCAATATTAGGTTCACATTTTTTTTTTGATGTCCCAGACATCCTTTGTTTCCCTTGATTTGTTATGGTTAGGAAAATGAAATCCCTATTGTAAAAGGGTGTTGAACATGGCAGGTTAAAATTTTAAGGCATTAATGGCACAGCTTGGATCTGAGGTTTTACCTTCTTGGATCTTTGCCGGCTGAGCTGTTTATTTTAGCCAGCCATGGGAAAGCAACTGCTGTCAAGCCAAGTCAACACTTAGAGAAAACAGGCAGGATAGAGTTTTGGTAATCCTTAGCTCCTCTACATACTCAAAAATGAATTTTGTTTCTTGGTTAATTCCTACATCCCTAGCCTGGAAATTCAATGACTGTTAGAAGAATTTCTTTCTTTCTTTGCCAAGTGTGTGGGTGTTTAAAGGAGTGGTAAAGAGTAGTTGGTTTAACAAGGACTGAATACATGTGAGCCTACGAATGTGATGCTTAAGATGCTATTCAGTTTCACAGGATTTGATTCAAGTGTTACGGTTTCTCTTACTTGTGTAGTAAATACTAAAACACTTTCACCTTGGACTGTTTCCCCTTCTTTCCCTTGCCATGCAAACCTTGTCAGAGTTTGCAGGCTTCACTTTTAGGTGTAGTCATTCATACTTCCTTTTCATTAATGGGTAAACAAGTTTCACTTAATAGTCTAATTTTTCCTATTTTATTGTGTATTTCAGCTACTACTCCGTGGTTTGAGTCTTACAGAGAGTGCTTTCTTCAGTCCATGCCTGCATCAGATCATGAATTCTTAAACCACTATGTTGCATGTATCCTTTGAGTGTTACAGACAGCTCCAGGGAAGGCTGTTACAAAATGTAATGTAGGAGACACTGAAAATTTTGCAGTAACTCTTTCTCAATTATGATTGGAAGCCTGTATATTTTTTCACTGTCTGACTACACAGACTGATTTCATAAGGGCATCAGGGTTTTCTTTGTGGTTGTTTGGCCTGAGTTTTTTTGTGCTGTTGGTATTGGGGTTTTTCCCCCTTCTCCACACACTCCTTTGGTGTCAAAGTGAGCTCAAAGCCAATACCTGTAAACAAAACTCCATCATCCTAAGACACTTTCTGCTGTAGCTCTTTATGTATCTCTTGACTGTCCCTTATTTGCAATGGAGGAATGTATGTTTGGGATGCATCTGCTGCTTTTTAATTGCTTTTTGTAAGCAGATGGAGTGGTGGAGGTTGGGGAGAGGATGTTTTGGAAATTTGGTAAACTTCGAGCTGTGCTGGACAAAAAGAAGTCTGGAAAGACTGGAACAATGCCTGAATGCTTTCACTTTTTTTTTTTTTTAACCAAAGCTTAGGCCCAATTTGCTTGTCTACAGGGAAATTGAAAATAATCACTGTTTCATGATGTAGCTGGTGTTTAGCTTTACAGTAATTATGATGCTGCAGGTTTCATGACACTGTTCCTAGTTCTTTACTGAACCTTATAATTTCAGTATGATGGAAAAGTATGTTAATGGCCGTACTTGTGCAGAATTAACTTTGCAAAATACTGATTCTGACTTCTGAATTTACTAATGTTTAAAGTATAACTTTGCTTTCTGGCTTCTCTGAGTTAATGTCTTTTGATTTGGTGAGTAGATGTAGCAGAGCAGAATGTTCCTTATTAATGACTGTGTAGCTGCATTGAGGTAAAAATCTGAACACTTCCGCTTTTTACTCAGGTGCTGTGATGTTTCTGTGTTTATGAACGCTGGTTATCACTGTTGTTCAGGTGATAAAGCCCCAAGTCTCCTTGGAAGTTGAAAGCTAAAATACAGTGGGGATGAATTTCAGCTACGTGTTTGCTATGTGAACGTCTCGTCTCTATCTGAAATCTTAAATGAGCTATCACATAGCAGCTTAAACTTGGATTCACTGTCAGAATTGGAGCAAACTCCTGTTGCATCTCATTTTACAGATGTTAGTTAACTGATTCCTTTTTATTGAGACTAAGGCCGAATTCTGATTGCACATACTTTTGTGATAGCATGTTTTATGTGCTTAAGTATTGTACTCATCCATTCTATTTTATAGACTTCCTATTTTATTCTGTGAACAGTGGTTGTCCCTGTGTTCTTTGGGTATATGTCCTTAGTAATGAATTCAGGTATGCTGGTAGTTTCTTCTAGTGAACCTGACCCTGTGGAGCAGTTTCTGAAGCTGTCGCAAGAACAACATCGGATTCAGCACAGTAGTGAATACTCGTATCCTAAATGGTTTATACCAAACACGCTCAAATATTATGTGTTACTGCATGATGTAAGCACAGGAGAAGAACAGAGGTGGGTCATTTGTCTTCAGTGAGCTTACAGATGAGCGAGCTCTTTGACCAAAATGTTTGCATTGATAAATTCTGTTGAGATTAGACATGCAACAGGATCCATTAGCCAGTATGCTATTATCAAGGCAGATATTTGAAAGTATTATTTTTAGATCATCTTCTTGTGTTCATGTAAAATGAAATGAATCAGTCCTGGCTTTTGGGTTAGATGCCTTCTTTGCTAGCTTGCTAAACTAATTGTCAAAGATTCTCAGTTTTACTCTTGCATAACAGATTGCTTTAAAAATAGGAGAATTTTCCTTTTAAGCACTATGAATAATAGTCTAAAATAGCTTGTTGCGCTACACACTTTAAAGTTAGTTTGATATCAAGACAGGATAAATGTTGTTGTACTGTTTCAGAGCTGACTCCATTTATGAAGAGATGAAACAGAGGTATGGAACTCAGGGTTGCTATTTGCTGAAAATAAATTCTCGAGTGTCTAATAGAGGAGCAGATGAACAGATACCAGATCCTTGGAGTCAGTACCTTCAGAAAAACACGATCCAGAACCAGGTATTACAGTATTCTAAAAACAGTTTTTAAGGTCCGTATTTTTTGGTTGCATTAAGTTTTGCCTTAGTGTTATGTATGTGTTTCTACAGAATGAGCTAATAGGCAGTCAGGATACTTCTGACACAGCTATGACTTTTTGTGAGGGCATAAGATGAGTCCTCAGTAGGAACTGTCCTCTATGGTACTTAAGTTGACAGTAAGGAGCACTGAAATACTGGACTGTCTGAAATAGACTGACTGTAGCACAGAAATAATACTTATGCCTTAAGAGCTGTAAGAGGTAACCTCAAAAGTGTCCTGTTCATAGTAACTTTCAACCTTCATTTTTGTCTTCTTCACTCTTAATTTTTTTTTTCCCCTGGGTCTTCTGTACTTCACTAGATAGTGTGGGTGTGTTGCTTTGTTGGGAGTATGTGTGGTTTTTATGATAACTTTTTGTGTCTAGTCTGGTCTGTCATCTGCTAAGATTGCAAGTGATAGTGTGTTTTGAGTTTACCATAAATGTCTGTATTTTTGGCTTTAGAACCAAAAATACTTTTTTTTGAGTTTGCTTTTGACTGACCTGCAGTTATAGCTCCTTATGATTAAAAGGTTTGTGGAATCGTATTTCTTTACCAAATGTAGCTGGTACTGGAAAATCAAAACATTTCATATTCTATAAGCTAAGAGGACCAGTGAGTTATAGCCCACCATAAACTAAAAATACATTTTTCTCTTTCTCTGGCCCACGTCAACTGTGCAATATAGATTTTTGTGTGTGTGTGAGCTTACTCAGGATCTGCTTTAGGGAATATATTTTTGCTGCTGTAGGCATTGCTGTGTAAGAGTTGGAGTTGCTTTGGTTGACAGGGGAGCTAGTTGAGCAAGTCAGAAAGTATTTGCTTCATTTGGTGAATATAACTTTCGTCTTTTAAATAAGACAGTTTCTTAAAGCCTCAGAAACTACTTTGAGAAGTTAATATATATGAACAAACATGCTGCTGTAGTAATTCAGTTAACTTACTGAAGTTGACAGCTACTGTTTACTGACTTTTGTATGTGGTTGAGTAGTCTTAAAGTTCTGACTTCTTTTCCCCCTTTTTCTGGCAGGATTGCTATGAAGATTATACTGTTGTTTCAAACAAGAATACTGATCACTTGATATCAGACGGCATAGACAGTGAAATTAAAGGTATCTTTGTAACTTTATGAAAACCTTGATGTTATAGCATTTACACAACCGGTTGTCTTGCGTCTTGGACAGTAATTAATTAGATGATTTGTTAGGGAACTCAGAGTAATAGTTTTCTGAATGTTCTAGGTGTCCTCAAAGTAAAATGCTGTGGTACTGACCCTACTGGATTGGTGGCATCTCCTTAATGAGATGGCTAATGATGTACTGGGCTCATATTTTGTAAGATTGAATGTACTGTCTGCAAACTCTGGTAATTAGTAAAAATTACATATGATTAAATGGTCAATTTTCATAATAATGAAAGTTTTGGTTTGTATCCTCTGCTATAACTTGGAAGCTGAGGTTTTGGAGCTTTTTTGGTCCTTGGTTTTAGTATTAAATCTGTAAACGTCAGGGAAGTGCTTAGTTTGTAGGCTGTTTGGAAGCGCTTGCCTTGGAACTCAGCTTGTGGATGGGAGAGAATAGTAAATGAAATTGAGTGGAAATTAATGCACCCTTAAAAAATAATTCAGATAACAGTGTAGGATTCAGATGAGAGGCATTATCAAATAGGGAAAAAGTGAGGTACCCTGCATTGTCTGGCCTGCCTCAGCCCGGATCCTTCATATCTCACCTGAAATGCATTTGGAGACCTAGCATGTGTAGGACAGCCTACAGTTGCCATCTTTCTAAGGCCTTGCAGACCAGATGTAGTCTGGGAGCTGCTAACTGAACTTTACAAACTCAGCTTTACTTTTCATGAGTAAAATCCGTTAAGGATTTGCTTTCACAATTCAGCTTTGCTTGGTGCCAGATAGGGCAAGCTGATTTTCTTATAAATAAGAGAACTGCTTAAGTCTTAGAATGAAGCAGTGTCTCAGTCTATTTCAGAGAGCTAAATGCAATAGTAGTCAGCAGCCCTTCTCACTGAATGAAGAGGAGTTCGGAGGAAATTGTTTTACATGTTGATTGCTTGGAAGGACATGGAAAATTATGTTTGTTTTGTTTAAGTTTTTTTTTAACCTTAAAACATAAGCAGGAAAAAAGATAATGGACCCAATGGATCCATTGTAGTAATTGCTGCATTTCCAACTTTCATGAATGCTTTATTTTGATTTTAATGTTTCTATAGTTTTCCTTCAGTGTTGATATTAGTCAGCATACTGGAAGATTTTTTTTGCACTGTAGTTGAGAACCAAAACCGTACATATTTAGCCATGTTGTAATTCTTGAGATTCCTTGAACTTTCTGCGAATTTCAGGAATGATGCAATACTCAGTGCTGTGCTGCTGCCTGCTCAGCATTGATCTATAATGTAGAACAGTTGGTGAATTGCTTTGCTTTACAGAGTTCTGAGTAAGGAAAGCTTTGAAGTAGGTTAGTAAAAATGATCTTTAAAACCCAAAATGTTTAAGTGACTTTATACTTACTGGAGTTTTTGTTTCAATCTTTCAACAGATGGCTTGTCAAATAACTTTAAGACTCACCCCCTTCAACTGGATCATCCCAGTGGCAGTTTGGATAGCACTGATTACATGAAGGCTTCTACATCGCTGCAAGACTCGAAGAAGTCAAATTCTGGGACACCTCATGGTGCTTGTTTAACTCTCACAGATCATGATCGAATTAGGCAGTTCATACAGGAATTCACATTTCGGGGACTTTTGCCACACATAGAGAAAACAATTCGACAGCTCAATGATCAGGTCGGTTTACTCTTAAAAATACTTTGTGCTATAAGGAAAAACGGTTGGGGTATAAATCCAGTTATCCAAACATCTGTTTTGACAGTATTACTTCCTTCTGTTTCTAATGATTCAACGCTCTTGCTGAAAACTGTAAGTAGATTTAAGAGAAATAACTGAAGTTCTCATTATTGCTCAATTTGTCATCTAAAAAAATGAGTACTAATTTGTATCAACAGCTCCAGTGCAAGGTGGCTTCTTGGTGAAAGCCTGTCTGAACTGTTTCCAGGAAAATCTGTTCTTGACCCTAAAATCTTAATATTCTGTTCTCTTGGACGATTCTGGCATGGGGAACAAAATGGACTTTGTGTTTCAACATCAGAATACACAGCTAAATTTAAGAAATGCATTTAATCGATAATCATCTGCAAAAAAAGCTGCATCCTTCAGTTGCTACTTGACAGGGAAAAAAATGCAGGGACACCCTGAATCGTGTAACTCTGATCTTAGCAGTTTTTGCAGGGAATATGCTTCTCTCAAACTAGGATTTTTTGGAAGTGTGATTAATATCACGTCCATGTTAAGTCAAGTGCATACATTAAAGTTATTTGCATCACAGTTCTTTTACAAGTGTTTCACTCTTATATGCCCTTAAACAACTGCAGAGATGGATTGACTTACATTAGTGCAATCAAATTACTGTATTTAGCATTAAGTCTTGGACTCAAATATCAGTCTATTATCTGACTTCTGATTTTATTTTGATTGGATTGTCTATTCAAGTTGTAGTTTTAAGTATGAGGGCTTTTCATACTAAGGATCATGTCCTGTAAGGTATGCTCACTCCTTGAATTTACTTCTGGGAGTTTGTATGTGCTGACCATATTTACATTTAGTAAGTTTTATGAAGAAACATTAAAAAGAAGTGGTTACATAAAGTGTAGCAAACAGGAATGTAGGATAAGCTCCTAGTTCTGGTAGGAAAATGGAGATGTTCCGCTTTTTAAAATTGCCTTTTAAGAGTGATATAGTTTGCCTTATAGAATGGGAGTGGTAGTTCCCTGCAGAAGTTTCCTTCTAAGTGGAAGTTATCTGAAAGAATAAAGTTGTGTAACTTTGCTTGGAGGTGTGGCTCATACCTTTGACACTTGAAATTGATGTTCATGGTGTGATAATGCTTTATGTGGATGGTCACAGAAGGTTCTTTCTTGTAGTATGCACTTAGTCTAGATTTTAAGTTGGACTGCTACCGCAAATTAGATATTCTAATTATTTAGAATTTAGTTTTCAAACAGATGTATCAAATGTTCAAGTTCTTAAGATGGATATTTCTCCAGTTTACAGAAAGAATATGAACCTCAACTGTCTGAGATGAAATAGATACGTGAATTGCAACTTCTATCTCAGTGTCAGAGATTAATTCTAAAGAAGTGTGATCTTAGTTATCTTACTCCTTTTATTTATTTCTGTTTTATGGAGGAAAAAACAATTTACAAAGCCATAATGAAGCTTGGCTTTTTATATTAGTTTAACTTAGATCTTTTGCAATGTAGTGCTCTAATTCAATGTCTTTCTCCAGTTAATATCCAGGAAAGGCTTGAGCCGATCACTGTTTTCTGCTACTAAAAAATGGTTTAGTGGCAGCAAGGTTCCAGAGAAAAGTATAAATGAACTCAAGAACACTTCTGGTTTGCTGTAAGTAATCTCAGTCCTTATTTTTAGATCTAAACTGTAAATGTACCTTTTTTAGGTGGGGAGGGAAAGCCTGTGTTTATTTGATGGTGGTGTTCTGTAGTGTGAACTAAACCAGAGTGTTGTGAATGACTTTAATTAGAAAAAGGCATGAAAAGTACTTTGCCTAAATATGCACAATAAAGGAGAAGCAGACCTTAAAGAAAAAGGGGATAAAATAAACTGTTTGCGGAGTCATCTGCCTGCTCTATTTTCAGTGAAGCTTTCTAAGTTAATAAGAGCACATGTTTTTAACAGTAATAGTAATAAAAAGAAGCTATGGTTTGCCACGAGGGATTCTTTTGAGATTTATACAAGTACAAGTTTGTACAAGTTTTTCACTTGTCATTGCAGCCAAACCCCATCTTTAGGTGTTTTTGCTTATGTAACTATGCAATTTACTCCAGTAGAGTGTTGAGTGTATTGCTTTTGCAATATGTTCAAGAGCTAAAGTAAGAGGAATTTCATACTTAGTGCACCTGCTTCTTAGTATACACTAAAACCAGGTTCTAAGTGTTACCAAAATACTAATTCTGTATGCTTTTGGTAGTTTCCCTCTGTGAATTAGGATGTATAATCATGAAAATCACTCTCCAACTGTCTTTACCACAGAAGTCTAAATAATTTTTGGTCATTATCTAGTCAAGGGTAATGCCCTTGACATGCACCTGCAGCTTCAAATGTCTATGTTGTGTGTCTTTGGATTCATGATCAGAATGTTGCTAATTCCAGCTTTTTGTTTTGAACTCCTAAGTGTAATTTACTTCCTACAACATTTGAAATACATGTGTTTGTGAAAATGTATTTGATTATTACTGAAGTGATTCATATATATATTGGATTAACTAAAAGTTGGATTGATGCTTGCAGAGGACAGGAACTTGCACAGTGTTTTGGCATAAAGCATAGTTTTTTGGTGGACTTACTTCTTTCAAAAAAATGGGGAGAAATAACTTACAGCCAAGTGAACAGTCAAAGTCTTTTTTTTTTCCCTTCTCATACAGCTGTGCTTAGCTCTAATGGTTAATCTGACTGAGCAGTTTCAGTGGTAGTTATAAACTCTATTCAGTATTTCTTGGCTAAGAGGAATGCTTGCTTTGAGTGTTACTGGAACAGTGAATCTTGTTAATCAGAAAGTAGGATGTGAAACCAAGCTACCAGTGGCAGAAAGGAAGCAGCTTCACTTTCCTTAGCTGTTTTTGGGCAAGGCTGAAGCAATGCAGGTTTTATTACTACTTTGTGAATAGATATTAAGGTGAGAGAGGATGACTTTGAATTTAAATATTTGTATTTATAGGTATCCACCAGAAGCGCCGGAGCTTCAAATCCGGAAAATGGCAGACTTGTGCTTTTTGGTGCAGCACTATGAACTTGCATATAGCTGTTACCATACAGCAAAGAAAGACTTCTTAAATGATCAGGCAATGCTTTATGCAGCTGGAGCACTGGTTGGTACTTCACATAACATGAACATTCTGTGAACTTTTTCTAATAAGCTCTAATATTTGTCTGAAGGTAACAAAATGCAATCTCCCTCCTCCACCTCCAAGTTTGTAAGGATCTCCCCAAATTTGCTGCATATCTTTAAGAAACTCTAGAGTGTTGTAAAATCTGTTTTCTGCTGTTATATGAAGGCAATAAAGGTGTGACTAAAAACTGGAGAGTTAATTCTTAAAGTATGGAAAGGAGAAAACCTGGAATGCAACTTCCAGAAAAATGGATCTTTAAACTGATAACTCAAAGCCAGATATAAAATAGCTTTATAGTATCTCTTCTAGGCTTTGGCAGAATACTTATTTGCTAGAAAGTCAAGACACTGTCACTATAAATATTGTATTGTGCCTATTTTGGGGGGACTTAAGACTTGAAGGCTATACTTTGAGTATATTACAACTGAATTCCACTCTAAACACATACTCATTCATTATTTCCTCCTAAGAATTTATTTATGACTAAAGTAATTTTCAACAAGATAAATGGGAGTACTGGAGGAAAATGAGTAATTTGATCAATTTTTAGAAGATACATTTTGTAAACTTTAGTCTGGTTAACTTGCTAAAATTTGAAACTCTGCTTCACAGAGCTGTGGAGGCATTATTGTACACCTTTGCATCTTGATTAAAACTTTTACATAAATGTGTGTTTTTACAGTTCAGACAGTTGCTCTGCACTTGGATAATCTGAATAATCAGAAAAATATTAAGAAATCTTAATTTCCAAATGAATAGAAGCAGTCTTAATTATGAATTTGTTGCAATATGCTAGTCTTAGTCTTTACTTTCTGCAGAAGAACTTTGCTACCATGTTTTCAATCCATGGAAAAAGAAGTAAAATTTCAGACTGCATGTTTACTAGAGCTTCCTTGGAAGCTGATAGTGTAATTTCATATAGTCAAAACTCAAAAACAGTCCTCATCTTAAAATACATGGTAGTGCTACTTTATCAGGAAGATTGCTCCTGCAGTAGGAAATTCTTCTGGATTTGTAAAACAGTACTGAATCAA
The DNA here is from genome assembly GCF_000738735.6 of Corvus cornix cornix. NCBI lineage: Eukaryota > Metazoa > Chordata > Aves > Passeriformes > Corvidae > Corvus > Corvus cornix. The sequence goes on along the minus strand of NC_046333.1, from coordinate 110,003,063 downwards.
TGTTTCTGCACGATGTTGGGGGTACTGTCAACTGCAAAGACTTCTGTGTGTAACTCTCTGGCTGCTGTGTGGCTAATTATAAGCAGAGCCATAAATCGGCTGTTGTATTAAACCTTTTATCAGTTATAGTGTGTTGGATACTTTTATACGCCAGTAACTGATTAGATGAAGATCTTTAGTAGCTGTTGAAACATGTTCCTCAGCCTTTTGAGGCTTATGATTTGTTGAAAAAACTACAGTGACAGTACTGAATTTCTCTTGTAGGAAATGGCAGCAGTATCAGCTTTTCTTCAGCCTGGAGCTCCTAGGCCATATCCTGCTCATTATATGGAGACAGCAATTCAGACCTATCGAGATATCTGCAAGTATGTTATTTACTTTTGTACTGATCCAATGAAAGATCTGGTGGCTTAACTTTCTTGCCCTGCACAGTGATAGTGCCAGATGATCACAGAGTAATGGTAACTCTTTAAAGAGTAAGATAAGCTAACATATCTAGGATAGCATGAGAGGAGATCTGGGCTGTTCTTAACAGAATGCCTATTGGACTTGTGTACTGAATTCACATGGTGGATTTTTAGATAGTGGGGTGGCTGCAAGGAAGGTTTCTGTGAGAAGACAGCAGGAGCTGCCTGTGGCAGAATCAGTTTTCACTCAGTTCCAAAATGGACATGGCTGCTGCCCAAGCTGGGTGTGTTGGTGCTGGTGTTACCTCTGAGACAATACACTTAAGAAATGGTAAAAATACCATTTACAGCAGCAGCTGTGAGAAAGGAGTGAGAAAATGAGAGAAACAGCTCTGCTGATACCAAGGTCAGGAGAAGGCAGTGCTTTGCTGCAGCCTGTGGTGAAGACCATGCTGAAGCAGATTTTCCCCTTGCAGCCCACAGAGATACATGGGAAAGCAGGGATCTACCCTGCAGCCTGTCCCAATGGCAGAGCAGGTGGACATACCCTGAAGGTGGCTGTATAGAGCCTATGCCACAGCAAGTTGCTGTCAGGAACTGTGACCTGTGAAGAAACCACACTGGTTCCTGAAGGACTCTACTCTACAAAAAGGATACATGTTGGAGTAGTTCTTGAAGAACTGTATCTGTGAGAGGGACCCCACACTGAAACAGGGGAGGAGGATGTGGAGGAAGAAGCAGCGTAGGAGAAATGTTATGAAGTGATCGCAACTCCTTTTCCCCATTTCCCTGCCCTGCTTGCAGGGAGGAGAAGGTAGAAGAGTTGGGAGTGAACTTGAGCCTGGGAAGGAGGATTTGTCAGGAGAAGGTGTTTTATTTCTGTTTTTTTTTATCACTGTGCTATTCAGTTATTGACTGCCAATAAATTAATTTAATCTTCCCTCAAACAAGTCTGTTTTGCCCATAACTAACTGGTGAGTGATCTCCCTGTCCCTTTCTCAGCACGTGAGGTTTTTAGTCTGATCTTCTTCCCCTGTGTTGCTGAGCAGGGGGTGTGATACAGCCGCTTGGTGGGCACCTGGTACCCGGGTACAACTTGCCAGTACAACCTGCTTCTAACTCTTGGACTTCTTGTTCATCAGATTATTTTAGTTGGTATTTTTATAAATACAGTACTGTTCTCAAAAATGCTGTCCAGCTTTGGCTTTTATGAAGCTCATATTATGGTGGGATAGGGCACTTAATGTGTCAATCTGTATGTGGTTGTTTTGTGGGGAGTGAACTTTCATGTATTTTGCTTTAAGAAGGATAAGCGGCAGAACCTCAGTCTGATGCTGTGTGTAGAAAATAAGTAAGATTTGAGTTGAAAAGTTTTCTGAGGTTTATTTTGATAAATATTTATTAATACATGTATGTTTTTACTTTAGGAACATGGTGCTGGCTGAACGCTGTGTGCTGCTTAGTGCTGAAATCTTAAAAAGTCAAAGCAAATATTCAGAGGCAGCTGCTCTTCTGATTCGTTTAACCAGTGAGGTAAAACTCAGTAGCTTTCTCCATTTCTGCCCTCTCCGTATTTGTTTTCTTACCCAAACACTTCTAGGTTACCTTCTGATTCTTCTCCTACAATATTTTCTAGCCAAAGGTAGCAAATGAGCAGGTATAGAGCAGGAAATGAAGAAAACTGTTTACACTGTAAGTGAAGGAACTAGTATGGTTATTATTTTTCTAGTCAAATGGTTTTCTTGACTTCCTTAACCATGCTAAATATGTTATCTTTGGCTTAACTAATTTTCTTTGACATCTGATTAGCTCTTGGATGGTGTAGCTTAAGAACTCATGTGTTAAAAGTATTAGCATGGCTTGCCAGAACCATAATGGATGCTATCCCATATATAATCAGAAGTTCTCTATAGTTTAAGCAACTAAGGCATTACTGTAGCTCAGCTCATATGAATCGTTAGAGCCTTACTGTGTAAGTGAAACCCTACACTTCTGTGATATTAATTGGTGGAAATTAAACGTGGAATCAGCTTCTAACCCAGAAATTGTCTTGCTTGAAAAGGAGTGAAGAAAAGTGTAATACCAGTAATAGTATAGCATCTCCTTTGTAGCTTGGAGAGAAGTGTAACTGGTAGTTCTGACTTAGTTGCCAGCTGCACCAAATGTGGTGCTTCTGAGACTTTCCTGGGACAGATTAAGCGTGGAATAAATCTGTTTAGTTGTGTAATTTTCTTTCTCAAGTGTTTCTCTAGCTTCATTCTTGCCCTTTCAACTTAAGCTTGCTACCAGTGCTTATGAGAGCAGCCTAAGATATTTAAGCAAGGGATTTAAATACTATTAGCTCTGCACAATTGTTTTATAACTTGAAATTGCATGTAGTATGCCTGTGGTGCATTTTGGTAGTTGCAAGGAGAATCTTCATAGGATACTGCATTGGTGTCTGAGTGTATTTGCAGTCAGGATATATACTTGAACATCACTGATAGCATGGAGTCCAGTTGTGGTAAAATCAAGTAGATTCTGTTCTTATTGGTTAAAGTAATATAGCTGAGTCTTGGCAGGAGAAGAAAAGGGCGTGATAGAAAGAAATTGTACATTATTAAGAAATCAATAGGTTCAAAAGGCTCATGTGATAAAAGTTCACCAAGTTTCATTGCTCCCTCTATTTTTCTATCATCCTGTTAGAGGTCTTGTTTTTTGGTTCTAGCCTTAATATCTGCAGGGGGAGGGAGGGGAAAGGTAGGAGAGTGCTTCAGAGGTGCTGGTGTTTGAAACCGTAGCTTGAGTAACTGAAAAAGCAGAAAATATTTCTTTTGTTATTCATACTGAAACATGTTCATATATTCTTCACTAGAAGAAATAAGAACATGATGGTATTGAACACTATTGAAAAATACTTTTAGTCTTATTTTTATATGCTCACATACGTATATAATGTTTGCATATAAAAGAATCTTTGGCTTCACAGAACTCTTACAACTTACTGTCCCTCTTACCATTAAAACAAGGCCACTGTTGCCTTTTATGTTTTTATTCAACTCAGGCTAATTCTTCTTTTTTCCTTTTAAACAGGATTCAGATCTTCGCAGTGCACTCCTGTTGGAGCAGGCAGCCCATTGTTTTATAAACATGAGAAGTCCCATGGTTAGAAAGTTTGCGTTTCATATGATATTGGCTGGCCACAGGTTTAGTAAAGCAGGCCAGGTAAGTATTATCTTTCCACATGGAAAATATGCCTGGTATTTGATACTTTGAAAAACATGTTAAGTGTGTCATTAGTCCGGAAGAAGATTCTTGGCTTCTAACACTTCTGTGTTAGTCAGCAGTATCCTGTTCTGTAATCTTCTGAAAATGACTTCTGCGTTGATAGCCTTAGCCTTTTACTTCTGTTTTTGAAGTAATGCTGAAGATTGCTGACTTGCAGCTAAAGTGATATGTGTTTTCATTTCTGAGTCTCATTTTATGCACAGTAACATACAAGGCTTTTTTGGGCAAAGGAATATTTTCACTCATGAGATAAGAGTGACTTGTGGGAGAGAATTATTTGTTAAACTCAGTTTATTAGAATAATAGCAAAATTTAGATACTTGTTTTTCCTGGCGCCTTAAATACATGCTCTTTATTGGAGGTGCAGGTGCATGAACAGTTACTGCGCAACAAACCAAAGCATCTCTGTGGCTGTTAGACTTAAGCAACAGTTAAACCAATACAGATCAGATTGTTTTTACTCCCATTCACATGCCTTTCCAGGCAGCTCTAAGTGTGGTAGATAAACTTCGTTGGACAGAACTTCTGTGCTTTTTTTTTGCATTAGTTGCAGGATGCATTCTGTAAAGATAGCTTGTGCTTGATTCCTGCTGAGCTTGTTATTGCAAGACAATAATACAGGAGAACCAAGGCATCAAAATTCTGTTTAGAACAAAGCCCCGTGGTCTTGGCTGGGGATTTTCTCCCACCCTACCCAATCTCAGTCTCACTGTCCTGGTAAGGACTAAAAAAAGTATTTTTGCATTGTTGGCTTCTGTGATGTGAAGAATAGTAGGAGTACTTCTCCCCCTCCTTGGTTTTCTTCATTCAGTAGTTTTCTTGTCTGTTGTTATGACAGGATAGTACTGATAGGGAGCTATTGATCAATTTTTATTTATTTATTCTTTTATATCTTGTTCCTTTCTCTGGGAAAGTGAATGCATTTTGAAAAGTTTTGACTTTGTGTAACAGTTCTCTTTGTTGTTTGTGTCTGATATTTGTAGGGATTTTGGTTTCCAATAAATACTTTTACAGTGTTATAGGCAATGTAGCTTATTTTTTTTTCATATCCTTAGAGGTACCAAAATATAAAATGCTACTGAAGAGAAATCAGCCAGGCTGTTTAGCTGCAGACCATAATACCATATTTTAAAGTGTCACTAGTATGTGCCAGTGTTAAGGATTTACTGCTTGTACTCTGCTGTCATCACCGTACCAGTGTGAACATATATTAGGTTTTTCCCTCCCCCCCCATTACTGCTGTAAGTAAGGGAATGCTGTTGCCATTTTTTAGAAGCTGAGACTTAGCTGTACAGTGAATGTCTGTACAGGTGTTCAATACCTAGACTTGGGATTGAATGCCTGGGTCCTGATGTATGTACAGGGAAGGAACTGTGGAGCTGATTGGCATCGGACCATCCATCTCCCAGTGGCTGATCTGATTGGTAGTTTTTCTTGTATATACTGCAGGACTCTGTTTTGTTGGTTTGCTTGGCATGGATTTTTGTCCCAGCTATGTCTACTGATCAACAGTTGGCTGAAACTGTCACGCTGAAAGTTCAGTTTGAGTGGAATGAAATGTGTTAAATCCAGTTTATGTCCAGACATATCTTGGCAGCAGAGCTCTGTAGACTTTAGCAGTCAGTCCTAAAGGAACCTCACTGTTCTAAAAGTAGTCTTTTCTTTTTATTTGCATTTTTAACTTACTGCCTGTTACTCTAGTCTTTAGAAAATGTGAACTTCATCTAGAGGCTGGGCTCTGTACTGTAGGAACAAACACTTCTGTGCTTAGGTTAGTATTGACCAGATTCTGTGAGGCACAGTTCTGAAACATTACACTTTGCATAGTGGTGGGAGATGGTAAAAACTACTTTTCTGACTTACTGTTCAGTCTTCCTATATTTATAATTACAGTCCGTGGATAATGGGATTATTTGAGAAATGAACCTTTCTCTTGCAGAAGAAACATGCCTTACGTTGCTACTGTCAAGCCATGCAGGTTTACAAAGGGAAAGGCTGGTCTCTCGCAGAAGACCACATTAACTTCACCATTGGTCGTCAGTCCTTTACGCTTCGTCAGCTGGACAATGCTGTGTCTGCCTTCAGGCATATTTTGATCAATGACAGTAAACAGCCTCCAGCTCAGCAAGGAGCTTTTTTAAGAGAATATCTCTATGTCTATAAGGTAAATTACTTGCTTGTCTCTGTTTCTTGAGTAATAAGTGATTTTATTACCACTAATTTTCTATTAAATCATTAAATGATTTCCTGTTTTATCTGCCTTGTTCCAGGGTTGGTTTTTTTTTTAATCTAGTTGATGTGTTCAATTTTTTACTTCAGACTTCAAAAGCCCACATATGCTGCATCTCATATGTGCAGTACTTTCACAGATGGATATTATGATGGGTTATTAGTACAGTAATGTAATAGATGTGTTTTTATTACAATAAAGTGAAGTCTTCTTTTTGGGGGTCATGGCTGAATTGTAGTTGTGATAAGTTTTATCATTTTTTAGAGGAAATGGATCTGTTCTGTTTTGATGAATTTATAATGATTTGGGGGGCTTTTGATAATACATCTTTAATAAAGACAAGGTAGCTCTGTCACCATCCATGTAGTGAATTTCATTCTTTAATAAGGATAAAATTTGATGAATCAAGTGACTCACTGAGTTGTGTTTAAGTTCATGAGTGATTCTGGATTGAAGTATACCATATGCATTATGGGGTGTTTAGTGCTGATATTGCCACACGATATGCAGCCATGTAGATACTGTCTTTTAAAGCTTATGAACAGAATTTCTGTGCTGTTTAAGTTATGGCAGACCTTACCCAAAGGCTGGTGTTTGAGTCCACGGCTCAGCTTGGTGAGAGTCTCATTTAATGGTGGTGGGATAGTGAATATAGTTTATCAAATTCTGAGTTAGAGAGTCAAGCTTTGCATCAAATAAGGCTTGTAATAGCAACGCAGCCACAGTAATGATTAGATTTCAGGGCTAAAATAATTATTCTCCTTTGCCCATAAAGATTTCACTATCTTTAAACTCCTGTTGAAGAAAAAAAAAATCTATGTCAAAGAGTTAATTGAAATTATTTATTCCATCTTAAAAGTACTCCCTGTTCAGACATTGAGTGTTTTTAACTTGGCCTCCTTATCATTCAGCCATTGGTAGGTAGTGTACATGACACTCTTGTTTTCTTTGCTCCAGAATGCAACTCAGCTGTCACCTGATGGTCCCTTACCACAGCTTCCTTTACCATATATTAACAGCTCAGCAACTCGTGTTTTCTTTGGGCATGATCGACGACCAGCAGAAGGTTAGAAAATGATATGTAAACAGTTTCAAGTCCCTTTTTTAAGGAACCAAAATACATGCAAGAGTTGGTGTCATTTAAAAAAACTCTGTCGTTATGTAAAACTAAAATGACTAGGTAACTTAAAAATATTTTAAAAGAAAAGCTTGAGCTTAGTATCTACTTGCTGGATGTTTTCAGACTTCCTGTGTAAATATGAAATCTGTGTATGTGGTTGTGCTGACTGCCACTGTTTTTCATACCTGGAAAGCGTCAATGCAAGTTTGTAATGAACTTCATGAAAGGGGTTATTATTGCTGGAGCAAATACTGGACACTAGTGGCAATGCTAGAAATTAGCTTTACAGTTAACTTCCTCTTGGATGAAATATTTGAAACACTCTGATTCCTAAATGTAAAGAAGGCTGAGTGGAAATTCTTATATAAACCAGGGCTATACTGTGGGGTTGTAGTCTGTTATAAAATAAAAATGATCTGTAGCCTGAGTATACCACGTAGCTTGCTAAAATCTTGGAATGCCATGCTATCCAAATTGAACTATACTCAAATTATTCTCAGTGTTGTCTTCCATGTGTGTATTTCAAAATGTCTTGCAATTCACTCTTCTAAATCAATTGTAGCATAAGAATGCTAGTGACCTAGAACTTAAAGTATCTTAAGAATAGTTACCAAACTGCCAGTGCGGCCCTCTGGTGCAGCTGTTGCACGTTGCTGTTCTCGCTTTCTAAGACTGCCTTTCTCTCTCCAGGTGAAAAGCAGGCAGCCACGCATGTAAGCCTGGATCAGGAGTATGACTCGGAATCATCACAACAGTGGAAGGAACTCGAGGAGCAGGTTGTGTCTGTGATAAATAAAGGAACAATACCTTCAAACTTTCAACCAACACAGTTCTGTTTAAATCGCTACTCAGATAACTCCAAATTTCCACTTGCTGTGATAGAAGGTAAAGTTAAAATTTTTACACTTCAGAAATAAACTGAGTTAGATAAATTTGTATAATATTTCCCCTTATTATAGATTTGAACTGACATTCTTGTCAAGTTGTTTGTACATAAATACTCTGAGATAGGTGAGCCTTCAGACTGTAATGGGGAAAGCCTGTTGTCATTATTTTTCTTGCACTTTTTTAATAGAACCAATAACTGTAGAAGTGTCCTTCCGAAACCCTCTGAAAGTTCCACTCCTTTTGACTGACCTTTCATTGCTGTGGAAGTTTCAACCTAAAGAGTTCGGTGCAAAGCATGACGGTGAAACAAAAGAGCGGGTAAGGAAAGCTTCGTCCTTTTCCACCCCAAACAGCTGCAGGTATGGAAAGAAAAAGACAAGAAAAGATGTAGCTACTGAAATTCTTTTCATTTTCAAAATTCCACAGTATGAAAACATTTAAGTATAAACATTAAACATGAAGGTTTAAGTGTAAACTAAGAAAAAAAGACAAGAAAAAAAGTAGCTATGGAAATTCTTTTCGTTTTAGCTAGATTTCCCTGGATCTGTAGGGTACAAAGCAGCCAAGTTAACAAACAAATTGTAACGTGTATCGTAAAGCTGAATGCAAAACAAAATACTTCCAAGATTTCATTGTACGTGTACTACATCTATTTTGAGTCACACTAGACTTGACCTGCAAATATGAGTGTCAATAGGTAGATTATCAAATACTCTATTCTATTTGAGCTACTGTACATTTGAGTACATAGTGAAATGTGTGTTCTGAGAAATGGTGCTCGTATAACATAGGAACATCCTGGTATCTTGATTAGAAGAGAAATTAAAATTTATTGTATTAAAAATTAATGTTTTGAATACTTTAGATGAGCTATTGTACTACTGTTTAACTTAATGCTTCAATTAATGCTGCTGAAAGCTCTAATGGACTGTTCTCACATGTATGTTTTAAAGGTTTTAGTATGTTCTAATACTGAATATTACAGGAAATTCATAAATAATTTGTTTCCCTGGCCAAAACATTTGGAACACAGTGATCTCTAAAGGTGCTGCAAGTATTTACCAGAGTTATAAACATGGTTCCACATAGTTTAAGTCTCAAGGCTTACCCTACACTTTCCATTCTGTCCTGATCTGAACTGCTACTTTAATGGTGTGATAAATACTTCTGTGAATATCAGTGAAACTGACTGGGAATGGTTCCAATTTATAGTCCTAAATCTTAAATTTCTCTAAAGTATATGTTTACTGAGCTCTCAAGCTGCTTTTTTAATTCATAAATGCTTAGAAGCTGGGCATGCAGCACTTGCTTGTTATAACTGTTCGGAAATTTGTATGATTTTTTTTCCCTTGGACACTTTAGGAAGGGTATTGGAAATATTATTTATGGCACTTTTTCTGCTTAGGAGTAATAGTATCTAAAGAGCTGTTTGTTCTTTTCAGGGTATGTGTGATGAAGATATGGTAGGAACTGAAGCAATAGCAGAATTCTTAATTAATAGTGAGGAGACAAAAGTGGTAAGTACTATGCTTTGTTTTAAAAATAGTTTTTTCAGTGTTGAACTTTAGTGTGCGTTTCAAACCTGTTATGATTTGAACTTAATGCTAAACTAACAGAATACATGACTGAATCAGAGGTTCCAGTACCTCATATATCTTATCGCTGTGCTTAAATGTGACAGGACCAGAGGCAGTGGGCACAAGAGGCTCCACCTGAACATCAGGAAACACTTATTTATAACTTTATTTATAACACTTACTTATTTTGTAAATGTGATGGCGTTTGAGCACTTGGCACAGGCTGTCCAGAGAGTTTGTGGAGTATCCATCTTTGGAGATGCTAAGAGCCCTTTGGATATGGTCCTGGGCAGCTGGCTCTAAATGGCCCTGCTTGAGCAGGCAAGTTGGGCACGATGACCTCCAGAAGTCCATGAAGTTCATTCCAGCTTCAATCATTCTGTGATCCTGCCCCTGTTAATCGCAGTAGAAGTTAGCTTTAAGGATTTTTTCCTAACATAATGAACATTTCTCAGCTGCGAACTGGTTTGGTAAATTCTGTGTATATGGAATGCTGATTCTAGTAAATGATCTGTATTTACTGTTGCAGTTACATCTGACACACCTATAAAGTAAATGTAGCTGTGAGTGTGTTTAGCAATTGGACATTTAAATGTAATAGTACTTCTTTCTAGTAGCAACAACAACAAAAATTTAACATATCTCCACAGGCAAGACTAAAGCTCTTTCCCCATCAAACAGGGGAGCTACATATTCTGGGAGTCGTTTATAATCTTGGCACGGTTCAAGGTGCTGTGTCATTAGATGGGATAGATCCTTCTATTGGATTACAGACAGGTAAGTGTATTATTATCTTAAATTGTGTGTTTTTGGAAGGAGGAGACATGGCTTCTGCAGGATATAACTAAATTCTGGTGTTTGACTACCATGATGCAAGGCTTTCCATCAGGTAGGGACGTAGAAATAAGAGAACTGAAACGGGAAAAGAACAAATTGTCTCTTTTAGGAATCCCATGAAGCATGGGATCCATGGAAGCATGCCTGATCCATACTTTATTGCTCCTTTTAAATCTGTTGAAATTTTGAAACCAGTAAAAAATCAAAATGTAAATATTCCATCTATGCCATGATGAATCTGTAAGGACTCTCATTGACTCTCTTGCCATTCATTTTTCTTCTGCATCCTTTTGCTTTGTTAACTTTCAACTTTTGTTTAAATGTTGCACTGAAGTTCTTTTTAAAGATTCCCAAATTTAAATTTGGCTGATACAGTTTTTTTTTAGCATCTTGAATTTCCTTTACATTAATCTATAAATGGACAATTAGTTGCATGCTACTTGATCTGTTTTGTTGAGTCATTCATCTGAAACTGTCTCCCACATGGAGACTTTAGTTGTTGGATGAAATGGAGATTAAAACGTGTGAAAGTGTCTGAAAGAAATAGAAGCTTGTTTATCTAGAGGCTGGAAACGTTTTGAATAAAAACGATTTGGAGAGTGGTTGCTGTCTTTAAAGGAAATAATCCTTTAAGTGACTTTTCCAGCCTGGCAGAAACTGGGAAAGGAAACGAATGCATCAACTTCATGCACTATGTCTGCCAGTTCCCTTCCAGTTGTAGCCAAACTATTGAAGGGCAGAGTAAGTCCACAGCAATGGATAACTGGCTGTTGGAACTTGAACTGGCCGTGTGTTATGTGACTGTAAGCTTTGAATAGTTCTTTGTTAGTGAGGCTGCTTAACCAATGAACACTGCATGTGCCCAGTAACAAAAATCAAAATGACTTTTGAGATTGGATTGGGAGCTTTGGATCATTCCTTGGAGGCAAAGTTAGGAATTAAAAAACACAACTAAACAAAAGTTTTAAAAATTTTTTTTCAGGAAAGTTTGTTTCCAATGGGTTATCTGTACGAGGACGACAAGATTTAGAAATCCAAGGACCTCGACTTAATAACACAAAAGAGGAAAAAACATCGATTAAATACGGACCTGATCGACGTTTAGATCCCATTATTACAGAAGAAATGCCTTTGTTGGAGGTGTGTAGCTACTCCTGTTGGCAGTTTTGAGAAAATAGCTAAATGCAGTTTGTAAATGTAATTCTAACAATGAAGGCTTGGATTTTGTTAATGCCTAAATCTTTCCAGGTAATTTGTGATCAGTGACAAACTTGTGTGGGTTTTTTCCAATTGAAACTCGAAGCCTCAAAATTAGTATCCTTCTGAAACTGCTGTATTCCCTTTAGAATTTTAGTTGCCAATAGCTTTGGTAGCCAGATTTTAAGGTGAGCAGGGAACATGCAAAGAAGCTTTTTTTCAGTTTGCTTGCCATTCATATAGAGTAGTTATTCCTGCTGGTTAATTAAAACATAGTGCTTTTCTCTTCTAGGGTTATTAAAATGGTCTTGCTAAGTGGTTAACGACAGGCCCCTATAGAGTGGGATAGATCAGCTAGAAGGGACTGCAGTGATCATCCAGTCCAGCTGCCTCACCCAGTTACAATATGTTAATGGCTTTGTCCAGATGCCTCTTGAACAGTGACAGGCTCAGGGCATCAACCTTCTCTCTAGGAAGCCTATTCCACTGTTTGACCACCCTCTCCATATAGAAACACATCTTAATGTCCAGTCTAAACCTCCCCTCGTGCAGCTTTGAGCCATTCCCGTGTGTTTGGTCACTAGATTTCAGGACAAAGAGATCTGCACCTCCTTCACTTCCCCTCAGGAAGCTCTAGGCAGCAGTATGGTTAGTGTTAATGGTTGTTTTCTTGAGCATTCCCAACTTAGCTCAGTGTTGAGGTTTTTATTTTTCCCTTTTCTCTCCCATATAGGTGTTCTTTATAAATTTTCCTACTGGGCTTCTCTGTGGAGAAATCAGAAAAGCATACGTAGAATTTGTGAATGTAAGCAAGTGTCCTCTTACTGCACTGAAGGTCGTGTCCAAGCATCCAGAATTTTTCACTTTTGGTGGGAATACTGCTGTTCTAACACCACTAAGTCCTTCAGCTTCTGAGAACTGTAGTGCTTACAAGACTGTTGTGACAGATCCTACCTCTGTGCGAACAGCACTGCTGTCTTCAGCTTCTTCTGCAGACTTTGGGATTGGCACGGGAGGTTCACCTGAAGTAATACAGGTTCCGCTTCCTGATGCTGTTCTTCTTCCTGGGGCTTCAGTGCAGCTGCCAATGTGGTTACGGGGACCAGACGAAGAAGGTGTTCATGAAATTAACTTCTTGTTTTACTATGAAAGTATTAAAAAACACTCAAAAATGTGGTAAGTTTTTCTAATCTACCTTTTCTGTCATACTTATTAGACACATTATAAACATTGTAATGTTAGAAGTAAATATTACTGAATTTCTCTCAATCACTGTGATGATGTGAAAATGGCCTGTTATCTGCTATTCTAAGCAATATTTTTTCTACTATATGATCTAATTTCCATATGAAATTTTGTAGCCTTCAGTGCTTTCATTGAAGTAGTAATGGGCTAATGGAATTCAGATAGCTTAATGATATCTGTGTAATACAAACTTAGTTCATATTTAGTTCATCTGGAACCACATCTTTCTGAGGCATAGGTTGAAAAATCGTAACCTAATTTCTTTCTACATTTTATAAAACAAAATCTTGTCTACCTTGAATAAAAGATTCTGTTCTTAGTTAAAATTTGGTTAGTAATTGTATTGTGATGAAATTTGTTCTCTTTGGAGGGGTTAAATACCAAGTTTGACTTGCAGGCTGTTGTATAGTTTCTTTTTGGACTATAGTTTCTTGAGAGAGTGCACAGGCAAGTTTGACACCACAAGCTAAAAAAGCCCCAAGAAATTCATTCACCGCTTCCTGTGGGCAGGCAGGTTTTCAGGAAAGGAGGGCTCCACCATGTGTAATGATTGCTTGGGAAGATGTGTTATCAGGCCCTGCTTTTTCCTTCTCCCTAGTTTTATTGCTGAGCATGACACCATATGGAATATCCCTTTGATCAGCTGGGGACACAGCTGTCCCAGTGTGTCCCCTCCCACCCTTTTGTGCAACCCCAGCCTGCTTGCTGGTGGGGGTGCGGTGAGGAGCAGAAAAGGCCTTGATCCTGTGCTAGCCCTGCTCAGCAATAACAAAAACATTCCTGTGTAAATACTATTTCTAGCACGAATCCAGAATGTGGCCACTTACCAGCTACTGTGAAGAAAATTGACTGTCCCAGCCTAAACCCTCACGCTTGATGTCTGTACCAGGGTTACTTCCGATAAGCTCTAGTAAGATGGACTGAATATCTTCTTGTGGGTGAAGCTTGTTTTCCAGGCTAGTTCTGAGAGAAAAACAAAGTTCATGTACCGTGAGACTGGTTTGCAGTGTAAACCAAAGCAGAGTAAGTTGAAGATGGTTGAGAGTGGATCAGTAGCATATTCTCAAAACTGAAGTCATGCAAATGCACTCTTGATTTAGATTTTTCCGTAGCTTCTGAAATACCGAAGTTAGCATTTCATTTGGCTCTAAGCTAGTCTGCAGGAATAGAGAACTTGTCCCCCTACAACTCATAGCATTCAGAAACGGAGGTGTTTGAGAGATGGAAGAGGGTTGTTTGAGAAATGTACTTACTCCCTATGGTATGTAACTTTTGAGGGGAACTTAAGGGAGCTGCTCTGGTTTAGCAGTGCTCTTTGTTGACTGAGCGTAACTTTTAAATGTTTAAAAAATGGTATAATTTGTGCCACTTGAAAGCTATATGGGCATCCGTATATCTGAATATTAACTGCAAAACTTTAAAGTTTCTTCTCCAGTTGTGACATTGTGAAGTAGAGTTTAGGAAGCCACTGATTTTTCCCTCCCAAAAACAAGTGTCACATGATGTTTCAGCATATTTAGTGGGTAATGCATATCAAACTTTAACATGCTTCTAAAATGTTTCCACATGGAAGTTACAGTAACTAAAAGCTTCTACATGGGAAAACCTCATGTCTTTTGATGGTGTCTAAGAATGGAATTGTACTCATCTTTAGAAAAACAGGAAGATAACTTTCACAAAGGGTCTGCTGTCCCCTGGAAAAAGGCAGGGTAGCAGTGGTTTGGTTCTCTTTTATTACCTTTTCAGGAGAATTTATTGAATGCGGTGGTATCCTAGTGCTTTTTAGTAAATACTTATGGCAAGAGATGAGATTAAGTAGTGGTCTTGCTATGGCTTATTTACTCAAAAACTATTTTCCAAGGCATTTCGTGGCATTAAATAGCTTAATGATATCTGTGTGCCAGTATGTGTCTGTTTGCTTTCACTCTGCCAGTTGTCTTCCATCTGAAATAGTTCTGATGTATTTTTCCTCACAGTAACACGTGACCCTTTTTCTCTAATGTTTCACACTGGCTAAGAGACTGTGTGTTTGAAGAGCACCTACCCATGCAGCAAGATGGTTAAAAATAAAGTAGGTTTGATAGGGTATCTTCAGTGAAAAGTGTATCTTTGGTGGTTGAAACAAATAAATTGTCTAATGGTCCTAATACTGACAAACATAAAAGCTAAATTTCTTGATGTCATGGTCTGGACAGTCCTGGTTGTTCAAAATGTTGTCTTTTTCTTTCTTTTTTTCTTTTCTTTTCTCTCCTCCCCCTTCCTCCCTTTCCTAGTCATAGAGTATTAAGGCACACTGCAGTTATTTGTACCAGCCGGTCTCTGCACATTAGGGCTACTGTCTGCCGAAGTAATGCACTTGGGGATGAAGAAGGCAGAGGGGACAACATGTTGCTGTTTGTGGATGTAGAAAATATCAATACTGTAAGTTCTTATTTTTATTAATAATAATACTGTCCTGAAGCTCAGCAGATGTGAGTCACCACTGGAACCAACACTCAAGTAAAAGGTTTTTCTACAGTAACTTTGCAAACACTAAATAAACCTTGCATATTTGTTCATTTCAATTGCTGTTGGAAAGAGTATTAAGTTACACCTCAACTCTCTGGAAGTCTCCTATACTAATCATATTGCAAGACTACAGTTCAGAGTGTTTTTAGGAAGATTTATTCCAAATCGATGAATGTTCTTGATCGCAACTTCCAAGATTGTCTCATTCAGAACTACCTGTGTCCTCTGCAACCTTTCAGTGAAAACACTAGTAGAATTAGTGGTAATGTCAAAGTCAAAATTTAAGCTCCAATTTGAAGGAAGTTTCTGTGTTTACATTTATCACCAAGCTATAAAGACATTTTTGCTAATATAAGCCAAATACAGATATGTCTGTTGTGATCTGTTGACTTACTAAAGCAGATGAAAATACTCAGTTTTTCATACCATGCTAATTTAAATTTACTTATTTTTTTGGTAAAGCTGCTCCCATTTTTTCAGTCACAAAGCAAGGTAACTGAATTGTCTGTTCATAGAATTCATAGACACTTAGTTGGTAATGGAACTGCTGAGTTGATTTGTCATTTTCTTTTAAAGGTGTGTACATTCTGGTTTTTTTCTTCATTTACTGAATATTGTCCACTCCTTTAGGGAGGGAGGAATGTTTTTATAAAGGACTTACCAAGTTAACAATATGAGGCTTAGTTTTCCACTACTACCTCACTCTTTACAAGAAAGGAAGCCAACTCCGAAAGCAACTTTTTATTGTGTCTATATGTAAACCCAAAATAAATAGATCTTGAGTTTCTAGGATTTATGACATAACAATCAATGCTCCTGAGGTAATCCTAGAAACTAAGTAGCTTTGTGGACAGTGTTCTGCATTGGAGTTAAAAAGCCTTGTTTTTGTTAAAGTCGTTCTTAATCTAAAATACTAGCTTGTGGATCTTTTTCTGGGGGATCCTTATTTCCTCTTTGTGTGGCTTTGTTTACTGGAATTGGAAGTTGCTGTGATCTGGGACTGTTGCTTTACTTTACAGTGGGTCTTCAATCTCTCCTTGTCTCTAAGTATTGTGTGTTATGAATGGTGTGAATAATGAGTTAAATTAAGATTCTAACAGTGCCACCTTGCAGTGAACACTTGCTGTGGAATGTAGCACATCACATCACAATTGTGATTGGTTTTCTTTGACATAACTTTTGTCTCTTCCTTAGAGTGAGACGGGTGTTAAGGAATTTCATATAGTGCAAGTTTCAAGCAATAGCAAGCACTGGAAGCTTCAAAAATCTGTTAACATCTCTGGAGACAAAGGTGTGTATTTTTATGACCAAAATGATGGCAAGTCTAGCTTCTGCCTGATAAAAACAGCTTAAAGAATCTTACAAGGAGCTGAATTTGGCTTTCAGAATAATTAATACCCAAGAACTTGGTCCATTTCAAACATACTAAAGCCTTCTTTTGTCCGTGTTTCAGGAAACGTATATTTACAGTTAACTTATTCAGACTTAATTAATTTTAAAAACAAGCTTAATTAACAGCTGCATTATTTCTGTGATGTACTGAAATCCATGTCTGGGGTGGCTGATAGCTTTCCTCACAAGAAATACAGTTGTGTTGTGTTGTGTGCAGTTGCTATGACTGATTAGCTGTGCTTGTGTGTCATCAGTGTGTTTCCTATTTGTAAATGTTCAAGACTGACTTTTGTCTAAGGGATCCTGATGATGCTGAGGGTGAAAAACAAATCTTGCCACCTTTTTTTTTTTCAGATACTAAACTCGCTAGCAGAGAGAGAGCAAAGTTATGTTTTAAAGCAGTGAGATGCAAAAACTCAGAAGGTAGGTTCTTTCCTGAATGTGGTAACTTTTTGAGAAAAATACTCTTTTGGATACTGTATGCTGAAGTTGTGACTTCTCATGATGCTAAAATGGTGCTTTCTCTTTTTATCCCTTAGAAAATTACACATTTGCAGATATTGTCTTTGGAAATGAACAGGTAGGTGAATGGGTACAGCGGCATATTTTGTCTTGTGCAAGGTGTCCCTCTCTTGTGAAAGGACAAAGAGGTGGTAAGGTAACCTAGGCTAGCATATAGTCAGGAATATTAGGGTCCCAGCTCCACAGTTGAACTACTTTGGGATCACATTGCAGTGCTAGCTTTTTTTCCTAATGCTTTTCCTCCTTTTCAGCTCTTTGGAGTAGTTATTTTTAAATATATCCCAGCCCTCTAGTTTTCTAGTAGAGGTCTGAAGATATCAGATTCTTGTTCTTAATTACACTTGTACTAAGACAGGTTAAAAATTCTAATTACAGCTTACTTGAAAAACTGGAAAACTAATGGATGTTGGTCCCAGAATTTCAAAACTACTATAGGAGGTTGCAGTCAGTTCAAGAAGTCTGTTTGATTTTTCTAGAAGTTTAGGATTTTAGACTACCACACTCCTCTAATACTTTTAAACATACAGGTATTGAATAATCCTTTCAGCAAATGATCTTGGTACAGCAAATGCTTTTCCAAAACCTGAGGAAAGTAGGCTACTTGCATTAGATCAGCAATCTGTGTAGTGGATTTAGTCAGCTGAATGTCAGATCACTTATTTTATGGTGAACGTACATCTTTCCTGTATGTATTCAGCTTTTAAAAGCCAAAGAAAACCTATTCACTACCATTTTATTTCATAAGCATAAGATGGTCCTTTGCATTTTTAGAGTTGAAATTTGAGCTGCAGGAACTTTACCTTTCCTTGAGAACAATTTATTACAGTGGGGAGATGGGGAGGGGTGCTCCCTTCTGAGAAGTTGCTCCAAAAGCAGATTGTTTCCCTACCAGTGTTCTGCTAGTGCAATAATTAGCAGCCCTGCAACAGCATATTCTGGAAAAGCTAGCGTTTTTGAAAATGAGGGATTGGGAAGCTAAAGTTGCTTCAGGACACAGTATCATTGCTGTCGCTCTTAAAAACCAGTTTCCTTACCAGGCTTTTGGTGTTGGAGGAGCTTGGCACACATGATGACAAACAGCACAGTACTTCTGTTTGTGCCACGTATCTATGGGGATGTGCTGTGCAGTCTACTATCTGTGCTATTGCTAGCAAAGTGTATGTTCCTAATTTAGATAAATAATTCTAGCTAAGCTGAGGAAAATATTAATAAGCAAAAATGATTTTCATATTACTTAGTTGGATGCTTCAGCTCTCTCTAATAGACTTGATACATCACAGTAGGCTGCTTTGTGATAATAATCAGAGGTCCTGTTTCCAAGTCTGTATTTGTAGTTTTAAACTGGCAAGTTACAGCTCTTGTTTTCCCTATATTACCTTTGACAGCCCTTTAGATAGGGGTGATCTCTAACAGGCCAGGCATGGAAACCAAGGTGTCTGGCATCCTGTAGCTTTACAAAGGGAAGCAAAGCAGGATAATGGAACTGAAATGCTACAGTGATGAGCTCTATTAGAGCAACTTGTGTCAGCTCGCATCCTGTTCTGAACACTTTGTTCCTTTTTTTCTCTTGTAGATAGTAAGTTCAGCCAGTCCTTGTGGAGACTTCTTTTTCCAAAGCTTATCCTCTGAATTTAAAAGAACACATGTGCAATCTCATACTCATGCATCTCAAAGGGCAGTGAAACAATCGTTTGATGAAACAGTCAGGTTGATACAAAGATGCAGTGAAGTGGATTTGAACATTGTGGTACTGTGGAAGGTATGTATGGTTGTGGCCTTTGTGGTAATTTGGACATGAAACATTACAGCTAGAAAACAGTTTAATGTGGCATCCTGAACATTCAGGCATATGCATATGAAATCCGAATTTTTTTTTCTGGGAACAATCAAATGAACTATAATGATGTAAGAAGAAAAGATAGTTTTAGTATCTATTACTGTAATAAGTGTCCTTAAATGGTTTTACGTTACTCTGGATGCACCCAGTTCTTGTAAGTTCTCTTTTAAAAAAGAAAATTAGGAAATCTTAAACTAAGGGGTTTGTTAATGCTTGCTCTTATAGAACTTTAAGAGTGACCCAGTCTGCTTTGAAGAAAAGGGTCTCATTTACCAGGGTGCAGATATTATGAAGTGGAAATTGGCATAAATATGTCATGCTAGCCTCTAAGTTTCGATAAGTACAGCATGTTCCACTTCAGTTAGGGGGCAGTCAGCAATTCTATATTATGAATCTTATGATAGTTTCTGGTCTGCAGATGTCTTTGTATTATATTCCGTAGGCATATGTTGTGGAAGACAACAAGCAGCTTATTTTGGAGGGCCAGCATCATGTTGCCCTTAACACAATTGGGAAGGAGGCCTTTTCATTTCCTCAGAAGCAGGTAATCTGCTGTGAAGTTTTCTTTTACAATTGCTTCTTTCTCTAAATGGACTTAATAAATTCTCTAGTATATAAGTGGAAGCTTTTGTATAATCTTAACATCAGATACGTGTTATTACTAAATAATTCAGGCTGACTGACTCCAGCTTTGCTTAGTCTTCTGTATTGAACTAGCCATGCTCAGTTGAAACATGAGAAAAGCAATATGCAAGTAAGTATATTGATGAGCAGTTGTTTGCAGTGAACTGTTCTGTGGTATTTCAGTTAGAACTAGAAACTTGTTAATGGTATTAAAGGTAATGATTATTTCATAACAAAGTAAGATGGTGAAGTTTATAGTTGTGTTGCTTGATGAAAGAAAACACCATCTGTAAGAAACTGGTGGCTGTCTTCTGGTACATGAATTGGTAACAACTATGGAAGTTACAGCTAAGATTCTGTGAAAACATCTATACTAAATTCAGTTTAGTGTGCAGAATAAGAGGAATCTTGTGCTTGTTTAGTCTTCTCCTGAGCAGCACATTGCTGTTCCTTCTTGTTCTGGTGCCATTCTTATGTTTTTACCAATATTGCAAACATAATATATAGCTTTTAGTGAGCTCTTAAAGTTGCAGGAAAAAGTACTATGTATTAATTTTGTCAAGAAAACAATACAGGACAAATGTCTTCCTATAAATACTATGATATAATGCAAGTAGTGAATTACTCTGAACCTGTGCACTTTGGCTTTGGTTCGTAAGCCTTTAAGTGTTTGTACATTGCTAAGATAATTTTTTCCATTTAGTTCTTTGTGCTATGAAATAAATGGGAATTTGCACACATGGGCTCTAGCTATGCTGAGCAGTACAAGAGGCTGTATTAGTCTAACAACAACTGCCCCCTGATTTTCCTGTCTTAATGTGTATGTAGAAGAGTAGATCACACTGTAGACATCTAAGGTTAGGAGAGAAAATACTGTGAACTTCTGATCTTACTAAGTTCTGTATCTCACAAATGGGTAGGAAGACAAAATAGAAATGAATCGCATCTGCATCCTAAAATAAATCACTGAATATGGTACGGATAGAAATTTGCATTTCTTGTTGACTGGAATTCTATTTATTTACACCATGTGCAATTTCAAACCAAAGAAAGTAATCCTGCCACCAGCAACAAGGAGGATCCATAGGTACCCTCAATTTTTTTTGAGGAATATATGCTACTATATTAGCATTCTCTGTCTAAAATCTGTTTCTCATCAGGTTTTGTTGCAACTGTCTTCATATAGATTCTACATTGATTATTGTATTCACTTTCTTCAGCATGAGGAACACACTTCCTTTGAAGCATTCTGTACCTTAGTTGGAAGCAAAAAAGTATCTGCATTGTCATGCAGTTGAAATCTGGTGTAAGAGTAATTGGTGGTTGGGTATTTTTTCAACAAACATGTAAATTATGTATCCTCATGATAACCAAAGCCCAGAGTTAGCATAGATTTCAAGAACCTGTAATCTCAGGACTTCTAAGAATTGAGAAGCTCATGTACTACTTTTTTTTTTAATTGGGTCTTAACACTGTGAGGAGAGCAGATAAACTGCTCTGAGGTAGGAAGTGAGGTATGATAAATTAATTGATTTGAGACTTTGCAGCAGTTTACTTTATTCAGTCCACATTTCAGAATTAAAATAATTGCTAACATAGATTAGATAGAGAAAATACTATATTTAATCTCTTAAGAATTGCATATTGTCTTTGAATTATCTTGCTTTTGCATTCAAGCAACACAAGCAGTTAAAAGCTGGGGAGGAGTGGTGGTAGAAAATCCCAAACTCAAACTTCTGATTTAATATTTTCGGTATATAGTGTTATCTTTTAAGTCTGTATTTATTCTCTTAAGTCATGAACAGGGTTGGAAACTCTACTCTAGACTGTTCCTGATTTGCCTTGTGCTGACAGTATTGCAGTTGGTTGTTTTCTGAGGACTCGACAGCAGAGGGAGATGGAGGTGCATGCTTCTTACCAACATGTGTGGGTTACCAGTTCATAAATGATACAGGGCTGCTCTGATCTGGGGAAAAAAAAATGAATTGCAGATTCTGAACAGGGTGTCACCTAGGATGCAAGAGTTCACTCTGCATTTAATGCTGAGTTTTATTTGTTACTCCTGTACAGTGACTTTCTTCTTGACTTCTTTTGCTTAGTGCCGTTGTATCCAGCAAACGAATTTTTGTGTCTGGCAGACAGACAGCTATCCCCAACCCAAAGAGCCTCACAATAGGCATGGAGGAAACATGAACAAAATTTCTCTCTGCCCTCCCCTTTATTTCTTTTAGTCCTGTGAGAAATGACTCAAATCTTAGCCAAATTAATCAAATAACCCTGTTGAACAAATTGAGATCGTTTAATTTATATTTTAGTTAAATTCTCGGTACTGGTCGGCTTCTGCTGCATTGTCAGTTACAGTTACAGTCAGATTAACTCTTTGCCAGCTTCTAGAGGTGTACTTTGGATTTACAGAAGCTTCTATTACTGTTCAGGGAAACAAAGCTTCAGTAAAGCATTGTAGTGAAGACCAGGGGGTTGATATTCTTTGGCACTCTTATGTTTAAATGGTTCCAGCAGTTGCTGGTAGATTGGTAGTTGGGTGAACTGATAAAAAGTCATCCTAATTATGTGTGTAAGGTATTAGACTGCTGACTGAGCCACTGTGATGGGTGGTTACTTCTGCTTGGTTCCTTGTGGGACATCTAATGCACAGCAGGGAGGTGCAACAGGCAACAGGGTGCAATTATTCCTGTATAGCAGTAGCATAACTTGCTGTAGTATTTGATAAAATCAAGATAAAACCTCTGGTTACAGTGGGGCTTGGGGAAAGGCTAAAATGTTTCTCTGGGTAAAATTTCTATGTGAACCCACATATTAAAAGTGTGAGTAATAGGAAAATTCTATACAAGATCTTTGATGCTCAAATGCATGTGCTCCCTTTTCTTCCCACGTTTGTTCAGGACAGAAGTAGGATTACTAACCTTTTTTCATTCCAACCACTACACTAACTGTGGCTTTAAAGCTGGTTTTCTGTCACTGAATACAAATGTTTCTTATTGTTGTTTACACTAGAGGTTTTTCTGTATAACAAAATAGCACTACTTTTGAGCATAGGCTACTAAACACAGTAGGCCTACCAGGAGAGGTGATGAACTACTTACACCTTTATGTTCTAGAGGTTTGGAGTCGTAACATGTAGTATGCTGAAGGAACACTTACAAAATATTGACTTCGTCAAAGCATTTATTTGTTTCATATAGAAATCTCTCTGGATATTACGGAAAACATTTGTCATCTTATCCTTCCTTTCATTTGTATTTTTGAAAAAAAAAGTCCTTTGGCTAAATGTAGGGGAAAAATGCTAAATGTAGTTTGTTGCCTTGAATCAGAAGGTGCCACAAGTTAATAGTTGTGTTAATAGTCACAGGCAATACCATATGAAGAGAAAAATCACATAAGGTGTTAGTAAAGTGAATCGCTTTGAATAGATCTATTTCAGGCCAAGTAATAAAAACCTCACTTAAAAAATCAGCTGAGTATTTGTAAATCATGGCTGGTTTTTTGGACAATGATAGTGCTGTAGGTTCTGTTTCTGTTCTGAAATGTGCTTTCTGGAACCAGGTAGTTTTAACTGAAGGTCAATTTAAGATTGCATCTGAAATACAGCTATTCTGTCTCTTCTTCTTGACCTCTCTACCTTAAATTAGTGGAAGGACAAAAACTTGAAATGCATTAAACATCCAGTCACAGTCAGGGCTGTTGATTAATATTATTTCTTATTGCTCTCTCCCCTGTTTTTCTAATCTGGTGAATTCAATCCAGAAGATTCCAAAGGAAAAGTGCAGTGTAATATGGTGGGATGGAAGTAATTGTGTGGTACCTAGGGCATTTGCCACACTTCTGGTTTGCCAAGATTTCACACCAATGGAAGGTGAGAAGCAGCCTAGAGGTTTGTCATTTGAATGTTGGCGTGTTGGGAGTAGCTTCCATCCTTTTCAGGTGTGCTTCAGGACTGCACTTGGTGTTCTTCTGGGCTGCACACTTTGTCCTGTGAATTAGACCAGCACTAGCATAAAGTAAAATCCATAAAATGTGAAAAGGATGGATGCAGGCTTTCTGGCAGTATTTCACTTCAGAGAGGATAATTTTTGGTAACTCTGCTTCTTAAAATACATGGAGCTAGTGAGTCAGCAACAGTTTGGTTGGAAGCAGGAATTCTTGAAATGTAGAAGAGGGTAGGGTTTAAGTAACTGCTTTTCCTAACTATTACTGGAAGTGACATCTTTTGCTAGTTCAGGATTTTTTTTACAGAATACATGGGGGAGATGCTTGAATAAAACAGAGGTTGTTGGAATGGATTTAAGACTTTCCTTAAACCACCTCAGGAGGGAAAAAGCAAAGTTCTTAAGGGTAAATCAACATAAAGAGCTGAAATAAACATTTTTCACTCTGTTGTATCAATTAAGGTAGCAGATACAGTACCAGTTTGGGAGGACTGGCTTATATTGTTGTCATGAATTAAATATTCCAAATAGTTGCAACTTTTGATCTGCTGCTTTACTCATTATGGACTTCAGAGCTGATGGTATCTGTTTTCAAATGTATTATTCTTGGTGTCAGTAAAGTACTATTCCTGGAGTTGTCATTTCTGTAGTTGAGAGCTAGAATGAGTATTGATGAGTCGCATGTTGAAGGAAGCAACTTAAAACTGAGGTTTTAAAATGGAAGTTCTCAGGTCTAAAATGGGAAAGGGAGAAAAGCACATCACTTAGATGTCTCACTCTTATTCTACTGCTTTCATATATTCTGCTTTTACTTCTGCTTAGCTTCATTCAGGAGTTTGCTCTTTAGGTTTTCTTCCATGCTGTGCATATTGGTCCCCCCTATTTGCCTGAGCATGTCAGTAATTCTTTTGGCTATGTGTGACTTGTGGTTTATGGTGCAAATATCCTGATTTTCCATACCACTTGGAAATCAAATTGTGGTGCTTACCTTCTTCTGGTGTGCTTAAGAGCACATTGACCCAGCCTTTAAGATTATTGTTTATGAAACTGAAAACTTTAAGTTGTGTAATATTAAGTATAAAAATCTTTTAAAGTGACTGTATGTGAAGATACTATCACTTCTGTCCATCTGATGGAAAGGAAGAACTTTTCAATTTGGAAATGCATTCAGAGATATTAAAGAATGTATTATGGGTAGATCTGTCTATTACGTCTATTAAAAGATGCTTTGAATGGTTTAAATGTTGCCTTTTCAACTTATAACTAAGTATAATTGCAGGAGAGATTTGAAACCTGTGTAACCATTTCAGAAGTGTATGTAGGGATGATCTCTAGCTATTTCAAAATAGCAAAATATCAGACTCTAAAGGTTGGGACTTTTTTGTAACACAAATAAGTGAAGATGTTGAGATTATTCTACAGGAAACAGCAATCTTGTGTTTGAGTGTATTTGTTTGAAGCTGGCCTTTGTAAATGGCTTTGGGCAACAAGAAGCTTTCTAAAAATGGAAAACAACTTTCCAAGCACCAGTTGTGCAGTTTGTAGCTCTTGGAACCTAACTGAGGGAGCATTGTCATTCTGATGCTACTGCCTGTTGTGTATTTTTAGTCAAAACCCAAAAAGCTTTAAAATGCAGGTATAAAATGTAAAACAGTAACAAAAACACCCCCCCCCCCTTCCAATCCCTTACAAAGTCTCTTCCAGTCAAGCCTCTCTACCTCTACCAGTTTGTATGGATGAGACACTCAAATTACACCATAACTGTTTTTTAAAGGAACAATCCTAACCATTGATGTGGCTTTCTTGTATACAGTTTTTGCTGGATACTGGAGCTTGTGATGCTTCTGGCGGCTTTGCAAAGAACCACTCTGGGTCAGCAAGCAGATTTTAGGCGTCAGAATTTCTGTTTTCCTTTTAAAAGGCAATACTCCACTTGGGCTGATAATCTAGGAGTTCAGCAACAAAATATCACCTGTTTCGTTCTTGATTTGTCTTTTGCTTTGTTTCTAAGTATAAGGCTGTTACTGCTTGGTGTATATTCTTGAAGGGAGGCTACAGGTGCCAAGTAGATATGGGCTTTTGGTTTGGGTTTTTTTAAGCCTTGATCCAATTTCACAAGCTCCAGAGTAGGGCAGAAGTTTAATGCATCCTTAAACTAAGCATTTATTAGCTGTCTCTAGGTAGCTTTCTGTTCTGTGTGCACATCTTGGCTACCATTTTGAAGTGTTTAATTCTTTCCTGAACCATTCATTAGGTAAGAGAATCATGGGCTAAATGTCATATCTTAGCCTTTGTTCTAGGTACACAGTCACATAAAGCCTAGAGTTTGAGCAGCTGAACTTGGAGAGACAGACATCTTTTCTGACTCTGACACCCAGAGGCTGGCTGGAATTAAGATTTAGCTCTGCTGGTAAATGATTAATTTTTCTGCTTTCCAGTCCTTCAACAGAGGTGTAATATTAGAACTAAAGGTTTGAAATATTAACAGCAGTCTGCACTTTCACCAGTAAATGTTCCTGCTGCATTTCATGATGTTCTTGTCTACTTGTAGAGGTAAATATTCGTATTTGTCTTTTGTAGGGTTTTAAAAAAATACTCGTGAATTCTGATTGGGAGGACTTGGAACAGGTAATTGACTCTAGGGCAAACTACAGTGTGTAGGATATTGCTGTGTGGTTGAAGGCAGCCTTGAAAATTGGTTGGACTATTATTTGAGGGGAGAGAGTAATTTAAATGAAAACCTGTAATAATCTCTGCTGTGTTTCATGCTGTCAGTTTGCATTGTTAGATAGGGTAGGATAGAAACACCAAATTCATTCAACACTTAAAATATATTTTATTGTTACTGTGGAATATCTCTTTTTCCTCTCAAATTACTTTTTGAGGAAACTACATTTCCTTTTGAAGGAAAGACTTGCAAGCCTGTTAAAACATTTGGTGTCTTCCTGGTATTATCAGCACAGTGACTAAGGTGTTCATACATGTTTCTGAATGCCCAGTGTGTTTGGTTTTTAAGTCAGGTTTCATTGCCTGTAGTGTTTCTTTTCAACTTAGAAGGTACAATCTATCTTCTTTTAATGAAACGTATTAACTTTATTACACTGTACCAACTTACTGGTGGCTTTTTAAAAATATTTTTTCATGTTTTTAGTAGGCAGTCGCATTTACTGCTGCAATTTCTTTTTTTCTTTTAAAGATGGATTTTCTGCAGAATAGGTTCATAAGTAAATACTAAAGAACAGCCCCTGCCTAAAAAAATCCTGTTCACAAACCAGATTAGATGATGTTGGACAGAAATGTTGCACCAAATGCAGGCTGGTTGCAGCTTTCTGTATCACTTAATTTCTTCTGCTTCAGAAACTCATTCTATCCAAAGGGTTAGGGGGAATCCCAAGTAGTGTGTCAGTGCTTGTCTTGGGCTTTCAGCTGGGGGCAAAGGTAACTTTCATATCTGCAAGTGCTCGTTAAGCAATTTCAAAGATACTCTGTTATTAAATCCTTCTGTCAGTGTTAACATGTTCCTATAAATTTCTGTTTGCTTTATTTTGGATCTGTTCTGGGAAACTTGTGCATTGACTTTCCTGTTTTGAACTTCCTGGGGCAGGTGATGAATTTTTTTGTTGTTAGGTACAGCTGCTGAACAGGGAACAGTGTAAATGCTGTCCCTTTTCCCTAGAAGCCAAGCCCAAGCACTAGCAAACCACTGCAACAATAGTGTGCTTTTCTGAAGCTTGCACAGATAATGTTTTCACAAGCAACTGTGAGATCTGTCTCAAAAGAAGGTGGTAGATAAATTGTGTCAGTTCCTCATCCAGCATGCTTAAATACAAACCACGTTGGAAAAAAATGTGAGCTTCATGATGCTGCAGACTTGTTTCCCTTATGAGCTATAGTTCATAATGGAAAATTGTAACTGGATTTCTTGTACCTTATGTTATGTTTTGAATGTTATTCTGAATTTCTTTCAGGAGCTACCAGAAACGGTTCTCTTAAAGTTTTTTCGACCAGAAAACACACCAGTACCTGCAAGACCAACACCAGAGCAGCTTTCTAATCTTATTAAGACAAGTCTTCATTATCCAGAGTCTTTCAATCATTCTTTTCATCAAAAAAGGTTAGTGGAACATTACCTTTAGAAACTTTAGAAATATTGTTAATTGGGCATAAATCCTTTTGAGAGATGCTATGTGGCTTATGATATAAAAGTCTGGTATGCAAGTGTGAAATCTTGTTCAATTTTTAAACTCACTGCTTCAGAATTTTACAGGTGAAATGAAAGTTTCATGTAAAAGAAAAACCAGGCTGTAATAACATAGCTCACAGTTGTAACATTAACAAGTAACTTTATCAAACTTACTGAAAGAAAAATAGTCTGCACCCTTTGTGTTTATTTTTGTTGTCAGAATATACACTGTGATTTCTTTGAGAAGCCAGACAGAAAGATAGATGTACTTTTAGGCCAAAGGAACTGTTATGTCTACAGCATCTCACTTGCCAAGATTAGCTGCATGTGGTTCTGACTTACGTCAGAAGGAAAGATGGTAACAGTTCAGATCACTGGGGCTTGTCTCCTGGAAGAATATCAGAATTAACCTCTGTTAAAAAGCCCACTGCTAGAGTGAATTAGTTGGAGCCTGTAAAATCCACCAGTTTTTCAAAATTGGAATGATATGAACAAAGCCCCCTGGCTTAAGTTCTGAACATTAAATGAGTTGTACTTGAAACATGAAGATACCTATTTAGGCTTGAGTTGTTTTATCTGAAAACTCTACTGTGTTAGAGTTTTTTATAGCAGGTTAATGTAAGTTGTCAAAGAAAGGGATTTGTTGCTAAAATCTAACATCTAAATGTTTTATAAGGTGCTATATATTAATGACAGTGATAAAGCATGTATTATCCCTGTAAGACATTCACCTCTTATTGGGTATAGTTGCTAATTGTTCTTCTTTTACAATTCAAGTTTAGGATATTTAAACTGTTAAGCAATGGCAAGGAATTCCAGTGACACAAATCACTTACTGAATACACACAGCTGTTTCAGCTGCAGTAGTTTGTGTTCCTGCCTGTCAATATCTTGGGGTCTTTCTTGCTGCAGCATTATTTATAGAAACAATAATAGTAATTGTGAACAAAAAGTATCAATTAACTGTATTAGTTTTATTGAGGATAAAGGCCTACATTAAATCCAGATGTGCATATGCTGTCTATTCTGTTTGGGCACTGCTCAGGCTGTAAGTTAAGGCCCAATGCCAGCAACTCCTCTACAGGAGGCAGTGCAGAAGAAAAGTATCCCGTCAAAATGTGCCAACCAGAAATTCAGAAAATAGCATACTGGACCATGTTTTCCCATTCTGAAATGTCTCTTGTCACACAAGCAGAGTTCATGTAAACTGAGGTAGTATTTACGCTTTCACTGTCCTTTCTCAGCTCTATGAAAGGAGATGGTAACTTCACTTGGCCCAAATGAGCCGATGCTGTTTGCCTTAATTGCCAACTTTTATTACAAATAGCTCTAGCCAGCGTAAGTGATTATATTGCTGCCTACGCTGTCTTGACTCTGGCATAATTGACAACTACATAAAAATTCCATGTTACTGGAATTCATTTTAACTATTTAAGGGTATAATTAAGACTATCCAAAATAAGATTATTTTTCCTTTAATACGGAACTGTTTCTCTTTGCAGCCTCTGTCTGGTACCTGTCACTCTCCTACTTTCCAATTGTTCCCAGGCTGTTGTAGATGTGATGATCGATTTGCGGCATAAACCAACAAGGTAGTGTGCAAATGTTAATCAAGCAATATTTAAGAACCCTTCCTAGCTTGGGGAGTCTTGTAATGTTTTAACTATATTGAATATCTAGAATAGGATTTTTTTCAACAGTGGCTTCTTTGAAAGAATGGAAGTTGATAAAGGGGTTCATATAGTTAACTGCGAGTCTTCAGTCTCAACTTTGCTAAGACAGGCCTTTAATTGTGACTCTTGAATAGTTAAAACTCTGCAGATCTTTTCTAGAAAAAGGGAAGTGCTTTTCAACTACTGAAATAGGAGCTTCATCAACCTTTATTAAACATAAGTTGTTGGGTTTTCATTTTTAAAACAGAGTAATTTGTAGACAGCAACTTCCTCCTGCAGTTTGGCTAATTGTAAAATTTCGTAGAACCTTGGATATTTTTAAGACTTCCTCTAAGTTTAGCAGCTGATTCTTATGACTGCCTTTTTGCTTAGAACTGTGGTAGTATGTGTGAAAATGTAGCATTGAGGAAGTGTTTATGAATTGCTTCTAAAAATTTTACTGAAGATTTTTTATGGGATAGAGAATTCAGTACCATGATATCTATACCACTGTAACTCTGCCACTTCAGTTAAAACAAGGCAACTTTAACTCATGGGTAAAGCAGGTGACAGCTCCCCTTCGTCCCTTCTGCCCTCTTAGATATAATACTACCTGGTCTGTTTGCCACCAGGGAGGGGAGAGAGATTGTGAATACATTGAGGAGGGCTTAGTCATGGGGGAACATGGGCTTCTTGTCAACAGTCCATGGAGGGCAAGTAAGATATTAAAAGCCCAGAGCCTAATAAACAGGCTCAGAAATGGAAGACAGAAAATTTAAGTGTGGTTTACTTTTCAGGTACAATTAGGAAGCCATTCACTGATCGGTTTTTTTTTTCACAAGATGGTTATGTTTTGTTACATTGTGAGATGTGTCTTTGGAGGGATGGTGTACTCATGGACCTTGAAACTAGTTAAAAATAAAGAAAACCCCTACACACCCTCTCCTAATGTATTAGTGCAATGTCTCTAAAGCAGTGTATGTCCATGTTGTCTATTCCTGTGTGACATGCAGTCTAATTTAGTTCATGGGATAAGCTTAAGAATGCCTTAAATAGGAATTCCTTAAACTCTGACAGTTCAGATCTTGTTACTACATCTAGCGTTAGTGTTACATGCCAGTTATGTAGAAAGCTGAGAAAACACTGAATTCTTCATTATGCATATATGTGTAATTAATGTCCTGTGTGTAGTGTACAGTACATTAGGAACCAAAGAAATGCTTTAAAGATTTGTAATGATTCATCTGAGCTAAGGGAGAGCCACTTTAAGTGAGTCAGAGAACATTAAAAAATATTTGGTAAGACCCAGAGTTAAATTGAGCTGATAGATGGACATAAGCATCCCTAAACTTACCCAAGGGTATCCTATGTATCCTGAATCTGCAAATATTTGTGGGAACAGGTGTGTGTGGATATGGATGTAGTAGGAAAGAAGACAGACACATGTGATTTCCCTCCCCCTTTTTTTTTTTTTGAAGTTGCATTTAGTATCTTGATAAAATGTTAAGTGGAGTTCTGTCTGTAGCTATGTTGGCAGCTGTTAATCCTTGCAAAGTCTAGCTTTGTCTTGCTAGATAAACCTAAAACTCTTAAAGATAAGGAGGGTGTGCAGAACAAAGACAGCAGTATGCATCTGAGGAAGGCAGTGATTTAAGGGCAGTGATTGTAGGCAAGCAGTCAAAAAGACTCAGCAGCTTCCAAGACATCAAAGACAAATTGCAGTGGGCACTCATCCAAAGAGAGCAAGAAAAGTAACCTAAGTTCCCAGCTCCTGACTTCTGAAAAGAAGTTTTTAGAAAGTACAAATCTTTGTGAGCGTCTGGTGAGGGATACACAGTGCATTCTGAAATCTCGAGAGAACTTGAAGTTGGAGGGAGTCTTGTAAATCGGTAATACATGCTTCAAGTGCAGAGAATTAACATTTTTATCTTTTTTTTTTTTTTCAGCTCTGAAGCACTAGAAATACATGGATCTTTTACGTGGCTTGGGCAAACACAGTACAAGCTTCAGCTTAAAGGCCAGGAGGTCTATAGCTTGCAGCTCAAGGCTTGCTTCGTTCATACAGGTGTCTATAACCTTGGAACCCCCAGAGTATTTGCCAAGCTCGTGGACCAAGTTACTTTGTTTGAAACAAGTCAGCAGAACTCCATGCCTGCACTGATTATTATCAATAATATCTGACCACTTCCTGAAAAAAAAAAAAAAAGGCACTAAAAGACAAAATAAATGGGATTCTTTTCTTACATTGCTGGTTGACATTTTGCTGCAGTTTTTTTGAAATAGCACCTCAGACATCTAACTTGTTACTAAAGATCGTGTAGAAAAGAAAATAGCAAAATATTCAGATGACTTGTCAGTTTGTTTCTCGATGCAATGCACGCTGGACTGAAAATACGTTCATCCTTTTATAATGTATTTCTTCTCTGGTAATTAAGATACTCATAACATTAAACACTCTAACTCCAGATCTGAACATACTTGTATGTCCAATGCCCTGTCAAAAGTGCAGCTTGACTGCTGTTACAACTTCCAGCATGGTGTGTTAATATTTGTGGCTGTATTAGGATATGGTTCAGGAAGAAAACCTCATTGGCTTTTTCCTGTCTGAAGCCATTAGTCATGGTAAATCCCAACCTTACTGTGAAGTTCAATAAGGTCTCTCAAATCCATTTCTGATTCTCAGTTCTTTGGTTTAAAATTTTTTTCTCATATTTATGGAAACTGGTGACTTTTCAAGGTTTACATAGAAGTCCACCTAGGGTGTTTAAAAAAATAATTTCTTGAACCAGTTTGAGTATTTTCTCATTCATCTCAAAACAGAATGCACTATTTCACAACCATGAGATTGTCATTTAAATTGTCACTTACTTTATTATGTAACTATAACAACTGATCTGTTTAAAAAAAATCTACTCAAGATTTTCAAGAAATGTATTATATTTATAACAAATGTACTGTAAATAGAATAAAGCATACACCATATTCACTGTATGGACTGGTGGCCTTTTTGCTTCCTTTTGTCTACAGCTGTAGCAATCCACAGGTGCTGCTGCTATCATAGGACACCACTGGTGTATGAAACAGTGCATCTACCTTCTGATGCATTTTATTCTTTCTAGGTAAGATTTCCAATTTTACTTGTATTTGGTACTACTGTGTATGACTGTCTCCAGGACTTTAGACTTCCTGAAAGTCTTGGAACCCATTCACAGCACATGACCTTTCACAGTCAAACTTAATAGGACTGTGGATCATGTTGATAAATCAGTAGACTACTGAAATATTCTCTAAAATGAATGTGTTGCTTCAGGGCTTGAGTTCTTTTCTGAGGTTGTATAACTCAAAAGAATAATCTAAAAGATTCTCAGCATTGTAGCCTTAAGCTGTGTCATCATGGCTTTTTCTGTCTCACACCCATTTAGGGAAAGAGAAGGCATATTTGGTGCCATTCAGCTGTGCACAGTAGGCCACAATGTTCTCAGTCACAGTGGGTGTCTATTTTAAGACAGCCTGTCCAAAGCAGGTTATCAAGAACAGACATGGTGAATGAAAAGAAGAGAGACCCTGTAGAAGGAACTGGGCTTGTCTGATGGAGGCTGGAGATGGTACAAATGGCGATTCACAGTGAGATCTGGCCATGGAGCAGTGGCTGGCAGGTAAAAGGCAGGTGAAGATTTGAGAGTCTCTGAATGACGGAGCAGTGAGATGAGATGATGCAGGGCAAAGCAGCTCCTGGACTCCAGACCAAATGTGTGAGCTCTGACGCTCACCTGCACATCTCTGAGCAGTCTGTGATTCATCAGTCTGAGACCCAGCAAGAGCTGTGGGTGTTAGGGGGAGGAGGGTCCTTGGCAACCTGCATTTGTGGATTTCAAATATAACAGTGGAGCTTTTCCTTTCTTGGAATTGCAGTAGCAGTGGTTAGCTGGAGACAAGCTCTTGTCTCTCCTGGTGTGTCATGAGAAATTCTAAGTGTGTCTTTGGGAGTTCTGAAAAACCAAGTTTTACTATATGATTGCTTAGGAGAGGAGCTAGCATGGTGGTAGAGCTAAGCCTGCCTCTTTAGTGGATTCTCACATGGGAAACTCTGTGTCCACTCTGTGGACTCCCAGTGATGATGGAAAACCTGAGATTAGGTGAATTCTGCCATCCCTGCCATACTTCATGGCATCCTTTGTAGGGGAATTGAGGTGGTTGTAGGCTGGTTTGCCAAAAATTGCTGAAATGCTGCATTGACAGATTGCTATTTTGTGCAATGCAAATCTGGAGTGATAAAAGGCTTTACAAAGTCAGTCATTGTGAATCCTGTAGGAGATGACTATGATAACATAGCAAGTTCTTGTGCTTTTATTGTCTCAGGCAGCAATCCTCATCTTCTTCCTCAAAAATAGTAGAAATCATTCTAAATGGAGTATTCCTCTTAGATTTTTAGTATTGTGTACTTGTCCTGGCTGAAACTAAGACAGTACTTTATTCTAAAAATTTTTTGAAGGATTGGTTATGCTGATAAAGCTGTGGAGTTTTCTGAACTTGTTGCCTCATCTTGTAACCTGAACTCTTCTGTACTTCAGAACAGGAAAAACTATCATAACTTTAAATTAATACTTAAATTACTTACGACAGAAACTCACTTTGTCTCTATCTGAAACAACGTTATTAAAATCCTGTCTAAATATTGAGTAATGGAATAATGACTTAACTAGCAATAAATACCTAAAAGTTTGTAGCAAAAAGTGTTAATTGCTTAACTTGTGAACAAAGTGGCCATTTACTTACTCTTGTGGCTGGTGTAATTTTAATTAATTATTGCTGTCTTACTAGAAAAGTGTAAGTTTAAAAGTTCAAATTATATAAGAAATCCATCCATACTATGGTTTAAGACAGGTAATATTCTCCTGATACTCAGCATGCATGAAAACCTCTGCTCTCTGCAGGAGCTGGTTACAGCTCCAGGTTTGGAAGTTTGAAGATAACTGGTCTTTGTCACACAGCCTGGCTTGATACCAATTAATACAAAATCCACTGAAGTCCCCTTAACTTAAAAACAGTTTCCTGAAGTTTAAAAGCTGCCAGGTTTCTGAAATCATTCGCTTGTCCTGGAAAGACTGTCTGTACAGTGAAACAAGTAGGACTAGACACACAGGGTCAGTGAGAAATTTAGAATGAAAGATGAGGGGAAAGAAAAATAAAATCTTTTTTTATTTCAAAATAATAAAACATTAACTTTCTAAGTAGAAAAAGGACATTGAACCAGTTTCTCCATTGCATTTTAATAACAAGAATTTTTTCCTAAATAAAAGGGAATTTCTCTTATTAGATTTCCCAGAGACTTCCAAAATTTCCACTCAAAATTAATTTTCATCCCATTTTCTTACAGTGATAAATGAGATAAGGGAGTATGTAAAAAATCAAAAGTAAAATCAGAAGCACTGACTGTGATGCCCAAAAATGTTGGTAGTTTTTGGGAAAAGCACCACAGACATGCACTGGGAAGGTTATGGATAAATTGCAGTAACTCGAAAGATGTACCCACTACAATGGCTTTAAAGATAATGGACTATTGCAGAGAGGGAAAATGAACTTATTACTATGTCTAGCAAGAACCTGATACTTGATGGAGGACATATTCAGCAACTCTTGATATCCTTTTGGTATAATCAAAAGATTCAGGTAAAAATAGCAGAGGGGGAAAATAATGTAGGGAGAGGTCAGTTCTGCATTTAGAAACTTACAAATAGAAGGTTTGGAGATCTGTTTCTCTCCCACTGAGTCCTTACATAGCCAAATGGTACTCCTTTTTATCCCTCATGTCAGAGGTCATTGATAATTATTACTGACTCTCAGGATCCAAGACTTGAAGCTAACAAAGGAAATTAGCACCAATCCACTTCCAGTTTTGACTGTAACTAGTTTTTGTTCAGATACAAATGCTCTAGTGACCTGTGCCTTGAAACATCAGCTTTTCCCCCCAAAAACTTTAATCTTAGGTTTTTTTACTAAATAACTTTGGACTCCTGGAGTTACATCTCTTCCCTCTGGACAGGGAAGGTACCTAAGCTATTAAGTACAATTCCATGATTTTTTGGGAAAGTTCTTAGTATTAGGAAATTCTACTGTTTCTTGAAGCATAAACTGAGCTACACTTAAATTTCACTTTTGTGACAGGATTTTGCTAAGTCCACCAGCAGAATAGAGAGGTTCAAAGTAACTGTTCTTTGGCAGTCACTCAAATTGTGTGCTGCTCCAAAATAAATGCATAAGGTTCCAATATAAAAACAGAAGAATTTCATGTTTGGATTCACTGACATAGTTCCTGTTCAGCAGAAATAATACTTGATACCCATGGCCAGTGTGGGTCCCACTGCATAGGTTGTATTTTGAGCTGTTACCAAATTTCTTTCCCTGTGTAACACAGAGACATACATGTATAACTTGTTTGTTAAGATAAAAAGATAATATAGTTAAGTTGGGAGAAAAATTCTGTCAAAGTGCTAGATTGACTGGAAAAATGCCTATGCCTTGGGAAGAAGGATAGTGCATAAATAGAATAATGAAAATTTAAAAAAAATAAAGATGTTTTTATTATTTAAACCTGAGGTCACAATAACCACACAATGTAAAGAATCTTGGTAATACACCAAAGCTTTCTTACTGATCTGAAGTTAAACTTTCCCTTCTCTGACTAAACTACAGAATCAACATTTTCATTATTCTTCAGCTGTAAAGTGTAAGTACAGCTGCCTTACAGAAAAGCCATTACCCTGCCAGTGAGAGTGCCTGGAGGAGAATGGAACCGTGTGGTGCAATGACAGCCAAAGTTGGAGTAATGGGGACAGAACTTTTAATTTAAAAGATTGTCTTCTAATTCAGAATCTACCGTGACACAGAGCTGACTATACCAAAAGTGTCACCCAGCCCAGGTGTATCAGAAGTCAGGTCTCTGAATGAATACAGTAAAGACTCCTGGATATTTTTCACTTACTACACTCTTGCTCCAGTGAGATAAGGGATTATTTCTGAGTATACTAAAATATAAAGATGTCTGCAGTAATGGAAATCCACTGAGGGAACTTTGGTCTTTCTTCATATGCACATTGCCTTTTCTTCAGTCCCTTAAAATCTTAATGTTTGCCGTCTTTTCAAAATTACCCTTGAACAATTTCATGGGAAAAATGACTCTTATAGAGTAAAAGCTAGACTGGAACAGAAGATGATAGTTTTTTCAACACTTCTATTTTTAAAACCGTGAATGCAGATTAAACACTGACTGTTTCCTGATCCTATTTAACTCAAGATTTATTTACTATGCATTTCTAGTTTACAGGAGTAAATCATTAATTTGTAAAATGTCACTCGGTTAATGAGTTCTACTAATTGCTTGGTGGTAGCTGAAGAAGTGGAAAAATGAATGCAGTTTTAAAACTGTTGCCTTCAGACTATAGCAGTGTATAAATCAATTCAGCTGATGCTTGCAAGTGTTATTCCTCTGGGTTTTCCTCTTTGTAAGTTAGAATAGATGTGGTGTTCTCCTCCTGATTATTGTGGCATAGTTCCTTACCCTGTTTCCTGCAAGATGAAGAAAATTCTGCTTAAGAAAAGAAACAAGAAAACAAGACTGTGACTATAGATTTTTACTTACTGAGGGAAATAACTTAGTGATAATCTTTAAACAGCTGCCCCATGATCCCCAGCTACTCTGAAGCCCTAGGATGAAGGAGGTATTTCTGTATGTTGAGGAGTTTGTAGAGAAAGAACCCCTTCTGAAGAAGAAAAGAAATATTTCCTGAAATTCACAGGCAAAATATTTCTTCCTATCCTTGTGAAGACAAGATCAGTGATATACCCAGGTTTCCCCACTTCTCAGTGCAGATGCTGTGACTGGGGACATGCCAGAGGGAGGGACAAAAGTGTGCTCAAGACATGGGCTCCACTTCTTACAGTTGCTGACACCAGGGTTGTATTCGTTGCATTTAGTTTTAGTAGCAGCTAAATCCTAAGCTCTTGGACCCAGGAGATGCTTTGAAAATACCAGATTTTTGTAGTATGCACTGGCAGCTCTCATGATGTTGGGGAAATACTTGAAAACATGATTCAGATGTACCAAAAGTTCTGCAGCCACAAGACAAGTTTAAAAAACAAACAAACAAATAAGACCGAAAAAAAAACCCAACCAAAAAAACTTCTATAAAAATCCCTCCTGATTGTAAGGCCATGGGCAACTAAGGGAGCTGCTGGAGAGAGGAAAGGGCAGTGGCAGTTCAGAGCACTTGTGGCTCTGCTTGGGAGGAGCAGTGGGAGGCCTATGAGGGAAGACTATCCCAAAAAGTTTTCCTGCTGTGACAGAACTGATTGAACACGTCAGGTTAAGAGGACAAGGCTCAGGAATCACAGCTAATAATGTTTTTCATTTTAACATCTGTCTTCAGGGATCACAGCTTTTATTCTCCAGACCACAGAGGGGACATGTCACTGCCTTAAAGGTTCATGTTGTCTTCCTGGCTGCTTTTCAAATCCACTCTCTTCATCTGTAGGTCAAATGAGTGCTAAACATTCTGGATGAATTGTATCCTCAGATGCACTAAAAACACTACTAAATTTATTTATTCTGCTATAGATGCATATTAGGGTAGAATATTTCATTAACTTACTGAAATGCCACTTCAAAATATATATATATATATTTTAGAGTAATATCTAGAAATTTTTCAATAACAGATCAGTATAAGATTGCCAGGAGATAGGGAATAATTTATTGTTGCTTATCACCATATTTTTTCCTACCAGATAAGATTTTTTTCACTTTGCAAGCCAGAGTTCAGCAAATATGTATGAGTGGGTGTTGAACATACTCCTCAGAAAAGTTTTCTTTTGTCCAAAGCAATATTGTTGTTTTGCTCAGTCTTTTATGCAACTGGCTACGGGCTAGAATTTCTCAGAAGGCTTGGTAGATATTTTCAGCATTTTACAATATAATTTCTGAGTGTGTGAAACTTGACATTGATGAAAGTTGACATGAAAATGCATTCATTTCCTTAGCATGGAGAAATTCCAATTACAAGCAAGATGTTTAAATCCCTTTCAGTGGAGGTCTCTGCACAGTGGTATGGCTCTGTTACACAAGACTAACAAGAGTGTGTGCGTTGGGATGACAGTGGAAGGGCAGATATGTAGTGGAAACCTTCTTCACTGTGCTACCATCCTCTTCCTCACTTTGGCTGCAGTAAGTATTGGTGGAAATGAGAAGCAGTTGTGAAGGAGCAACTTTGTGGTGTCTTTTTTTTTTTTTTTTTTGCCCCTGAATGGAATTTTTACAATGAAAACTTGTGCATTTAAGTGTGTTGGTTTGAAACTAACATCCTTCCTCCGTGAGCTGATGCTCTGCCTGAGCTGTCAGTGCTCTGTGTCTCAGTGCAAGTGAGGAGGGCATGACAGGGAGGTTCCAGCCTTGTGGAATCCCTGCAGTGCCAGGCACCTCTGGAAAAAGCATACAAAAACAAGAGCTCAAGCAGCTGCTCTTTAGCTGATCACATGAACAATCCCAGGGTGAGCTGTGAGACCAACACACCTGCATGAGCATCCTCAGGGGCAGATGAGACAGCAGTTCAGAAACTCCTGCTTGCTAAAAGAGTTTAGAAGGAACTTAGCAACTAAAAGCAAGTTGCTAAATTCCACCACTTTCGTGGTAAATGAAATGAGGACTGATTGTTTATTGGGGCAGTTTACCAAATAGAATTGTCTGCTGCAAGTAGAGTTGGTCCTGCTCATTATGAATGCCCTGCATCAACTATCTTAGTAAAAATCCAGTGTGCTGCTGTAGACAGTCAAGTTTGTTAAACGGGTCATTATTCCTGTCAGGGGTGTTTAGTCATGTGTGGCTGCTTATTGTTGTACAGTCAGGTCTGGTGTTCCTTATACAGTACCTGTATGATGGATGCATTGATCAATGCAGCGTTTCCAAAGACACAGAAATAAGAAATGCCAGCCCTGACAGCACTGGCTCCTGACTGAGGAGAAAAAAGTCAATGTCTTCATTTCAAAATGCTGCTTTTACAAGTTAATAGTACAAAACCAACTGTTTGACAGACTACTGTTGTTTGACATTGGAAACCACTGATTATAATAGAGTGTCTGTGGCTATGAAATGAATTGAAGTTTGCCAAGTTTCTTTAGGAGCAAAGACAAAAATCTCCAAGCCCATATTCTCATTCTAAATCCAAAACACAGCTACTAAAAAAAAAATGAACTCTATCCCAGATGAAAGCACTGAAAGCTGAAAGGACAGTCACTAGGCAACTAAAAAGGGTCAGAGGGGGGAAAAAATCCAAATAAATACTTAATCCAAATTAAATTTATTCTGTCCTGATACTGGAGCTAAGACAAAGTGATAGGGTTAATGAGAACTCTGAGCAGTTGTTGCACCTGTGGTCAAGAGAAGAGAAGGAAGAGGGTGGAAAATGGTATCTGAAAAGTTATGTAGGTTTGCTGTTTGAAATTGCCTGTTCTCAGTTCATTATGGATGATGGAACGGAAGAAGGAAAGATATAACCATCATTCCTCAGCTCAGGTGGGAAAAGGAGATAAGCATAAAAGCCTTAGCCTCCTTCTCCCTCAGGTTCCTGTAGAAGTTATCAGGAAAGACCAGCAGGGGCAGACATCTGGTGGCTGTTTCGGGCAAACCCAAGGAATATGCTGGTAGAGCTTTTCAGAAGCTAATCCACTTGTATACATCTGACTTGTGTCCTGTAATAGAAAGCTTTTCTAAAGGTTTTTTTGTTTTGTTTTGTTTTGTTTTGCTTTTTTCTTTTCTGAGATTAAACCTCTATTATCCTTTATGCAGCTTTAAAGAAAATTAGGCTGGAGGTCAGAAGGCTTTGACAAATAATCATAGACCTCTCTGAAATTGCTGCTTATGACAACTGGCTTCTGCAAAAGCAAAATGAAACTGGCAAAACACACCTAAAAATTACAGAAGGAGTATCTGTATTGTGTCCCAGACAGAAATCTGAGGCAGGAAGATTTGGGGCAGAACTTCAAAATGGGAAGGGGCAGCTTAAGAACAGGGGAGGTAGTGACTTTTAGGAATCCTGGTATTCTCTCTTTGCATTCCATCGAAGTATTGCTTCACTTTAATCATCAGTGCAAATCAATCCAAATTCCCTGACTACTAATTTTTCAGGTCAAAAATGACAATAAGGTTATACTGCTTCCTAAGAAACCCAGTTTCTTTAAAAGTGTTGCTTTTTGGGAGGGAGAGAATGTTTCAGTACATATTGTTACTTCACCTCATATTCCATGAATTCAGAGACTGGTGATATCTTGGAGGCTTGTTGTCAAAGTCAGAACAGTTTCCAGATGGGTACTAGCTTTGAAAACAAGATTTAAATTTTCTAGGAGATGTGCTTGTATTGGGAATTGTATAATATGCCATAATTTTGCTTGTAACTTCAACAGTCTATGTGGCTTCTTGCTTTGCTGAACTGGAATAAATCAAAGGCATATCTCAGTGGAGGGAAAATAAAAAATGGCAAGAAGGTTTTGGTTTGTATTCTCCTCTGTTTCGTTATCATACTTTGATGGGAATAAAATGTGAACTTTAAGGAAAATAATTACTTTTTTTTTTGGTTACAAAAATCACTATAGGAATGGTTTTAAGTAGAGGTGCTTTTTTTTTTATTGGAGTTTTTTCTTTTTAATTTTTTGGAACATGATAAAATATGACTATTTAAAAGCAAGAATTTCAACTCAGTGCTGGTGAGTCATGGTTTAGAGGACACTCTGAAATGATGCTGTGTGGTTGGTAGTGTTGCTGACATGCCACCCTCCACCCTCTGCCTCAGCACCATGTACTGCTCTTTTGGGGCCAGTTTCTATTTTCAGAGACATTTTGGGTTCAGCTTCTGATGAATGTGTGACAAACCCATCTGTGTTTCTTGCCAGATGTTGGTGTCAATGTGTGTGTACTACTCTTATTTCTTTCTTGTATTTGACCCAGTGGCCTCCAATGGCCCCAGGGAAGGATAGAAGAGGTTGGCTCCAGTAGCCCCATGATGCTTGTGGAGTCCTGGGTCCCTGCAGACACCGTGGAGCAGCCCTGGTTCCTCTGCACTGGCCTCGATGTGACATGAGCCCCAGAGCCCAGTGTGGCAACAGGGAGAGCCTAAGTCTGAATCAAGTTTGATTTAGAGCTGCCTTGGTCAAGCAGATAGGGTGCCCCTTCACCACTCTGTATGCAGAAGTAGATTTTGAGGGATGGGCTTTTAACTGGTGAGAACACACCAGATTTTATGGCGGAGATAAAGGGTTTGGGTTGGGTTTTGGGTTTGGGGTTTTTTAGTCTCGGTGCTGTGGACTTCAGGGTGAAGATTTCTCCCAGCTGACAGGAACAGCTACAGCTCTGTGTGTGTCACATCGTGTGTCACAGCTAGGGGACCCGGCGGCGGGGTTCGGCGT
Source organism: Corvus cornix cornix (assembly GCF_000738735.6). NCBI lineage: Eukaryota > Metazoa > Chordata > Aves > Passeriformes > Corvidae > Corvus > Corvus cornix. The sequence continues at coordinate 109,961,180 of NC_046333.1, read as the reverse complement.
GCCGGGATGCTCCGGTGCCGCGCTGGGGCTGCCCGGCTCCCCAGCCCGCAGAGGCGGCCGGGGGGAACCTCGCGTCGGGCGGCGGCGCTCGCAGGGTTCGGGCGCTTGCGAGGAGCTGCAGGGCGCAGGGACCGGCTTCCCCGTGAGGCTCCATCCCTTCCTCATTCCGCCCGTGAACGCCTCGCAAACCTGCACATGGATGACAGCTGCACAGCCCAAGCAGCGCATCCTTTCCCCGGCGCTTTGGAGGGATGGGACGTTCAATACGGACGGCGCCAGAGCCAGAAGGACTCTGGATGTCGGAGCACTCCTTGGGAGTGTACAAGTAAGGGGCGGAAAGGAGAGGAGCCCTGAGCTGGCCTGGAGTGCTCATACTCACCCCTCCTTGTCCTCTGTCACCTGCCTGGGGCAGCTCTGACAGGTGCTCCTGCTGCAGAGGTGTCCTGGGACATTTGCTGATGCATCATGAGAGGTGTTCTGTCTGTGATGTAGTTATGGAAGTTACGGAGCTTTTGAACAGATGTTCATCTTACTGATCTTCTCCATTCGTGACTTGTTTGTTCCGTGTTGCCTCATTGCCATGGCTGGAATGTCAGTTCTGGGATTCGGGGAATTACAGGAAAACTGTAGATTCACTAGTAGGCTAGTATCCATTGAGCTAAAAGCTTGAATGCTTCCTAAACATTAGGCAAATAATGGAAGTTTGGAATTTACCCTCATAAAAACTCATGATCAAAAAAAAAAATTAAATTATTCTCAGGGTGGCCACACTGCATGAGTTTAGTGCTCCTGAGATTAGTAGAAGGGTCAATATAATTTATTATTCTTAGAGTGGTTTTGCATAGAGGTATTTTTAATGTATCGTTGCCTGTGACAGCTCAGAAAATTATTTCTCTGAGTCTTTGAATATTTGTTAGAGAAGATGAGATGTGATTAGTGAAGGTACAGGAGATGGATTTGTTCTTAATTTTTTTAGCACCTCATAAACTGGTTGTACTTTGACCTGAAACAAAAAATAGTTCTTAGCTATTAAACATCTCAGCTGTGAGTTTCCAACTTGCTTTTTGTCAATGGTAAATATAAATTCAATTCAGACAAGTTCATATGAAGAGAAATTTAAACACCAGGAAGTGTGGTTTTATTCCCACGTGATAATAGAAAACTGGACTTGACATTTCTCTGCCTTTCATTTTTTCACTAATAGTCAGTCTTGTGGTGAAAGGGTAACATCACTTTTTAGAGCAATGTGTACTAACCTTTTCCTACACAGGGAGGCAAGATCTGTTGTGTGAGAGCAGGAAATGTCAGCAGTGGTGTCCAACTGCTCACACATTTGGGCAGGTTTTCTCAGAGCTCCAAACCAAGTTATAGACGGGGGTCAACTCAAAATGTCCAACCACCACCAGAGGGTTTCAAAGCCTTTCACTGCCACATGTAGGCTGTTCATGGCCTCAGACAGGTTCAGGATGCTGCAAGGATGTTCTGTGAGCAGTATTTTCCCCTTAGGTTAGGGAATTGCAAATTATTAATTATAGGAGAGAAACCAGCCTGCAAGGCAGAGCATGAAAGCAAACCACTATATAAATTTAGCTGAAGTGGTTAAGATGTCTGTTGAGGAGACAAAACTCAAAGTTAAGGTATTCCACTCTTTTCCTCACCATCGTCCTCTTCCCTCAAAGCTGAGAAAGTAATTCTTCAGGGAATAGATACCACAGAGAATTTTGAGTTAAAAAGGACCCACAAGGATCATCAAAGTGCAACTCCTGTCCCTGCACAGGACAGCCCCAAGAATCACACCATGTGCCTGAGAGCATCGTGTGGAAATACCTGGGAGGAGATATAATCCAGGTGACATTAATTTTGCTGCAAATGTATTACATGGATTAATGTAGGTCTGTGTCAGGTTCCTTTAGTGACCCATAATGTTTCTGCACCTGCATATTTATGGCACCACACCTGGAATCACTGAAGTTTCAAAAGCCTCTCAGAACTCCAAAAACTCTCACTTATGAGAAAAACCTTGAAGCAGCTTCCCAAGCATCCTGCAAGGCCTCAGGGCTTACAGAAATATCATATGAGACATAAGAAATGTTCCTTTGAGTCACAGAGAATTAGACTCCATACAGAAAGAATTCTTCAGGCAGTGAATGACTAAGCCTGATGCCATGAAGATGATCTGGGGGCTCTGTTGCAGCCGTCCTGGTGGAAGGTCATGGAAGGAGAGTTCTTTATAATTTTTTCCTGTGACGTGATGTAAGTTCTATAATGTCAAGACACTACAGCCAATAAAAATGTTTACAAAGGAATATGAGAAAAAAGGCTGAAGAGATGTGTCATCTTCAAATCTGACTTTAAAATACAAAAGGGTGCCAATTGGAAAAAAAATGCAAAATATATTTGGTGGGCAAGAAGATAGAGTAAGGGCCAGCTAAGCGAAACAGTTGAGGACAATGACAAATGCAAAAATGATGCAGTTGGGTGAAAGGATTGTACCTGTCCTTTTAAGAAGTTGGACAAAGTAAATGAGACGAGAGAAATCCCTGAATACTTAAGTAAAGAGCTTGAGGGAGAAAACGGAATGTCTTATGTATTTGATGCAGAGCAAAGTCGTTTAAAGGGCTGATGGATTTTGTGTGAGAGCAGTTGTTACTCAGCTAGAGGCGGGGAGTTCCACAATATATTGGTATTATCTGTGGCTGTAGTCTCTGTATCCCCTAAACTAAGTAGCAGGATGAGAAAAGGCACAGTGAATATCAAAGGCATATAAAAGAATTTCTACAAGAAGAAGGAATTTGCTGGTAACTGCACTCCACTATTTTATGTCTACCATTACTTTCTGTGGGCAAAATGCCAGCAAAATGAAGCGTCTAGAGAGAACCATAATTTATGATCTGCTGTTTTGAGTTTGTGGACCACTGAGCTGGGCCTGCTTCATAATTAATTTGTTCCTTCTGCAGGTGTTTTCAAGTGATGCCTCTCATGATTGCACAGAGACTGTACCAGATCCCTGGTGAGAGAGGTGGGGTTTTCTTGTGGCGCGTCCCATCTCCAACACTTCAGGAACTTCCCCTGAGGCAGAACAGCAGTGTTCAGAGGTAGCTAGGCTACTACCTCTGTAGTGTGTGCACTGCTAGTAAAAGGGGTAATTTGGATGTTAGCATACCTCCTTTTATTTCCAATTTGTCTAAAGAACAGAAAACTGCGAAGTTGAGTTTTGCCTCACTGGTACTGTTGCCACAGAGTAACTCTTGATGGCTATGGAAGGAAAAACCAGCCCAACAGGGCCAGTGAGTTAATTTTCATTTAGACAGGGATTTAAACCAAACCAAACCAAGCCCAAACCCCAAACCCTTGCTGTTCAGAGAAAAAGGACTTGTTTGATGGGGCCATAGGCACTTGTTCTGTCTGTTCCCTGAGCTCTCTGGAGTGTTTATCTGTCAGCAGAGTAACTGCTGGGAGGGATGGCAATGGGATCAGGCCATGAGGTACTAACATTTATAACCCACTGTGTTTTTAATGATCTCTGTTAAACACAGGGGAAAAAACTTCTGATGCTAGAGTGGAAAATCTAAAAAACTACCCATTTCCAAAGCCACCAGTGACTGCAGAGGGATTCCAGTTTCTATAAACAGAATAAAAAAGTGAGCAGAACTTCTTCCAAATTTGTGCCTGGTTAAGGAGCCACAGATACCTGCCTATGGGTTGTGGAGGTCATGGTAACAACTGTAGACTGAAGGAAATCTGGAGTGCAGAAAAGCTATGGGTTGGGAGCCTAAAGAAAATGCTACCTAAAAGGAAAGCATGAAAAATATTGAAAAAGGAGTTTAGCTCAGAGGAGGAAGAAGAGGGATGGGACTATAACAGCATTTTATCTATTATTCAAGGCTGTTGCAAAGAGGAAGGGGATAATTTATTTTGTGTAGCCATCCTGGATAGATCAGGAAGACATTAGGACAAACTTTATAACAGTAACATATTTCTGAGCCTAGTAGAACACCAACACTGCCATAAGGGGACCATATAGGCTCCTTCATGTGACACTCTTAAAAATGCTCCATAAAAGTATCTATCAGGAAGAGCAAACTAGAGCTGGCCATGTTTTGTCACTCTGCAGGTGAGATCCACATTGAACAACCAGAAATTAGGACTGTTTCTACAAAACCAAGCAATGCCAAACCTTAAGGTTTCGTGTGTAATGGAATGGGGCAGGTGGTGACCTTCCAACTAAAAGAAGTGTTCACTGCATTGCCCACAGGTTTTAGTTGAGAGTGCAGAAAGATCTTAGTTGCCTGAGCACATGCTGGTCTTTTCTGTTTATCTGTTTTCTGTAAAGTGAAAGCTCTTTACCTTTGTTTCTGATCAGTGCCAACACTTCATGGAGTGCTCTTAGGGCTCAACGCCCTTCTGGCTCTTTTGAAAAGCTTTCTTACACAGAAGTGAGGGAAGAGCAGAACAGATGCTTAAAAATGGCTGTCAGGTGAAGATATCCTCTTTGGGAGATACAAGCACATGATATTTATATGTGTGTATGTCTATATAAATAGGAACACACGGTAAAGCTGTATTCTCTATTGTGAAAGAGTAGCTTTATTTTAGCTTCACTTTAGAACACCTTAAAAAGAAATGAAGAAGGAAGTGGGAAACCAGTGTGAGTTTCTTCCAGTCCTTGGGAACTGACCCTGATCACCATGACATTTCAAAAATAGAGTGTGACCTGTCTCTAACATCTGCCAGGTCACTTGGCACTCACAGTTGTGTCAGAGCAGAGGCCACAGGCTTGTGTGTGTTCAGTTTGTGTAAATGTTCCTTAACCTGGTCCTCCTCCATGGAGGGCAAGTTTTCCTGTATTCAGACTTTTCCTGCAGGACAGAGCCTCAGAAGAGGAGTCAGTTGCAGGCTGATGATTCGCTGCATGCGAGCTGGAAGCTAATTTGAGTTGATGAGCTTTGGCTCTTTATGTCAGTTCTTTGAAAGAAACATGGGATGTGCTGGATCACCTCTCCTGTGGGATGGCGATAAACAGAGACAGCCCAGCTGCCCTGGCAACTGGGCTGGGGGGCACATGGTCTGCCTCTAATCAGACACAGAAGAACAGCAAGTGAGACCTGAGAATCTGCAACATTCAACATTATCTGAAAGGACTGAGCTGTGGAAAGCAAACTTTGGGTTTTTTCCTCTCTCTTATATCTCAACTGCCAAGTTATTGATCTGGGGATATGTTCAAAGACACAAGGTCTCAGGTGCAGCACAGCACTGGAGCACAGCTTCCCCTGCAGAGAAGCCAAGGGGCTGTGAATGTGTGAGATCCTGAGACGGGGTATAAGAGACTGGGGGAGCAGGCACTGGTCTGAGAGAATTTCATGCCAAGAGCTTTTGTCTTTTTGCTTGAGACGCTTCTTCTCCAGCTGAGAGGTATGTCTGGCTTGCGTAAGAACTGCTGTCAGAGCTGACCAAAGCTTTTTAACTAAACAAGGAACACTTCTTTTAAACAGATTTTTTTTCCATTAAAAGATGATGTTCTGGCCAGCTATTATGCAGTTATACTAAGGGTTTCTGTGTCAGAATGAATTGAAGCTTAAAAGAGGGTATTACGTGACTGGACTTGTAAATCTTCTGGGTTACATGCAGGGGCTATTACAACATTGGGAAGCATTTGGTCAGACTTTAATTTCTATCTTCCCAAACCAAAAAGTTTTGCTGTTTACAGAGGAATGTAGGAATGAATGGGGGGGATCATCAACACAGGTCATGATATTGTAGGTGTGACGTCTCTTGGAAATGGGTAACAACTGAAACAAGTCTGGCAGTATTTGTGTTTCAGAGGATTGCTCATAGCTGAACGATGCTGGCATTTTCTATGTCATGTAATGTTGAAGACTGAGGTTTTTGCCTTTTGCCTATCAGATTTAAATATGGGAATGTTGTAAATAAGTATTAGGGCTGTCAGGAACAGTTGTTGTCGGTAGCGATCAGGATTCATGCATGGCACATATGCTTTCTGGCATCCTTCAAACCCCAATATCAAATTCTCACTGATAGCCAAGATATTTCATGACTGAAATATGCTATTTTTCTTCAAAAATCCAGCCTTCTCTCAGAGATAGAACCTTTATACAACTGGGATTTTCTAAGCAGCTACAGGTTGTGATCCTGACTGTCATAGGAAGAAAAATCATTTTGTGCTGTTTTCCCTTGGCCAAATGGGAGATAGAGGCTCTGAACTTCATGGTGTCAGTGTCCCATGGCAGTGGGACCAAGATTTTTTGCCTACATATTCAGCCTGGAAGATGCTTCTGAGATTTGAAGATTGCTTCTGAGCAAGAGGATTCCCTGGTAAAACAGATGCTTGATGTTGATCCTGTAGGCCTTTTACTTTCTTATTTCTTGGCACAAGGTTCTAGGAAAGAACAGTGCTGTGGAGGGGAATAGGCATTATGCTGTCCTGTCTCCTGGACCAAGTGGGGGGACTGAAGGGTTTTTCCTTCTCGTTCTCTTCCATTTGAACTACTCGGGTCTGAAGAAATCTGCTTTTTATCATCTGCCTAGCTGGAGGAAGCCACAGACCAGGCAATTGTAAGTTACAGTGTGTTTTCTCTTGCTTCCAAAGAGGAGCGATACAGCTCCTTGGTTGGCAGTATAGGTGAGCTGGAAGATCATGCCCAGTCCTCCAGGAGAAGGCAATTTTAGCTCTCTTTCAGAGAAACAATTTCAGAGTTATGGTCTCCTATCCTTCAGGAATGAGGACTCCATTTCACTTGAAGACCTCCCTCTGTACATTGCTGGGTATCCTCTTTTCCTGGTTAATGGTTGTTTACTCCCCTTTTCTGTTTGGGCTCTTTCCTCCAAGGAGTTATCCCAAACACTTGCAAGAATTTGGAGCCGTAAAAAATTCCTGGAAAATATTTTAGTTTTTGTCCTTTGTTGTGTGGCAAAACCCAACAACTGTGCAAATTTCTTGAGCAGAACTGTAGTATTAAAATAATTTTAGCATCCCTTTGGCGTGAGTCAAAAAATCATGTCTAGTCTCACCACGTAGCTCTGCAAGTCTTGGTATTTATTTGCTTTCTGTTGATGCGCTGAAGAAATGTATTTTTGATGAGTCATATTCCCAGAAAAACTTTCCCCTTTCCTTCAAGCTTGACCAGTAGGTCAGTTTAGAACAGTAATATTTCCTGAAGGTTGTTCATAAACATTGGCTTTAAACTCTTCCTTTGACCCAGACTCAGGGTCCCAGTCTGAGAAACATGCAGCTTTTTCTAGCTGCTAGAAAAATTCTCTCACAATTTCTAATGTAAGATAATTCAAAGTGTTTTGAGATATGGAAATCTTACCTCTTCCAACTTAGAAAAACAACAGCTACAAGTCTTCCCTGTTCCACTTTAATTTTTCAAGGAAGAAGTTGAAACAATAGTGAGGAGATATCTCCCATTCATTATCCATTGTCAGTTTATCACTGGCAACTGGGATGATTATGGAAATAAGCAACATTTCTGGAGAAATAATTTGGATCTGTTCAGAGCTAATTCTAATCTGAAAGGACTAAAATCCTTCTATATGTCTGTCAAAAGTTCATCTGTATCAGAGAGCGGGGAGCGAGGAGCAGTGTCAGTCTGTAAAGCACCAGGCAGCACGAGTGGCTGATCTTTGTGGTGTCAGTGTCAAATCACATGCTTACAGAAAGGGCCTTTTTGGTTCAGAGTTGGCAAACATGGCTTGTTCTGGAGCCCATCATTCCAGTATCACATTTGCTCCTTGTTAGTGTTTTTCCCCTTCAGTCATCACCCCCTCCTTGTTCATTTTCTAGCTGGTCTGGTGTACTTGATCACATCGCTTTGGCAGTCTAGGACGTAAATTTGAAGGGAATTGAATTCTTCCTCACAAGAGGGGGACTGACAGTATGACACCAGAGAAGAGATTCCCTCATCTGTTGCAGACCGTAATTTCTAAGGAGTGCTTTTTCACCTTCTGTGAGGATGTACATGGTTGTGTGCATATCGCAGTGAGGTGAAGCTGGGCGTTGTAAGCTCTGAAGCACAAGAGATACGACATTTTCATGAGGAAAGCAGCAGTTGTGTTATTAACTGGTGGCTTGAAGGAAATTTTCAGGCCAGGTACCTTCTTTCATTTGGCAATTAACATCCAATGCCAGCTGTATTTGTACAGAAATCCTAGTTGAGAGTGTTCCATTAGTAGTAGACTGACAGGTTTCTTAAAGTGCCATCTGTGATTCTTAGAGGGTGCTGTGACAGCACCAAAATAACTTCAGAAGAGCCTGCAGCACAGAGAGAGAATGAGAAATTCCTGGTGTATTTATCCTACTCACAACAAAAAAGGGAATTGAAGCAATAGATTCCTGCAGGGATAACAAGGCATCTTATTTCCACCTCTTTCTTATCCTTACCTCCCTTTGCTCAGAACTAACTTCTTCTCACTGAACTTCCTGGCTTCAAGGAGGTTCCTGTGGCAGCACCTGATCCTGACACTGAACTTTATTGCTAAATTCTTGTTGAGGGGGAAAACTGCCTTCTCTTGGCTTTTCCTACAGGCCACAAACTCTATTCTTACTTTGATGTAGGGTTCCATTAAATCTACAGTGTGAAAGAAAATTGAATTTCGAGTCACTCATTTTCAGGTTTTGTTTTGGCAAGGATTCTCAAAACCAAATAAGGGGTCTTAAATAGGACTTTTTAAAAAAAAGTCAAAATGAGGAAAATAGCTGCTTCCCAAAGGCATTGTAGCAAACAATGGAAAAGTAGAAAGTAGATGGAAAGTAGAAAATCTGTCTGTCCTTTTCCACCTTACAAATGAGATGGAAAATAGAGTACTTGAGAACCTTCAGAGATTTATATAAAATATAGAGTCCCATTACTGTTTCAGTTATTGAAACAAGTAGAATAAAAGTACAAATACTCTGCCAATTACACTGGATAAATTGGAAGCCTTGGTAAGAATATTCAGCTAACTAAAGAAACCAGAACTACATGATGAAAATGTTTTCTCATTTGCTGGAAGTCTACTTTCCCCTCTCCTCCTGGCCAAAACTACAGTATGAATCCAGTGAATAGGACCAGCAGTGATAACCAGCCAAAACAGGGGAATTTTGGCTGTTCTGAGGAGTATCTGCCATGCTCAGCTCTGCACCTTTGGGCCTGCCTTAGTCTCTGTTCTTTCATTTTTCTTTTATTTTCAGAATTCCTGAGAGAATTGCTACTGAAAACAAAGTAATGTGACATGTGATACAGAAATAGGGGAAATAAACCTGAAGAATGCCTTTTTGAGGAGATATTAGAAGTTAAGGGGATTGCTGTAATGAGGTGTTCTCAAGGTACTCAAATCCCCTTCCAGTCCTTCACTTCCCTTGCTGTCAGCACTGCTGGCAGAGTGAGCGTGGTACTCTCTTGGAATGTCTGAAAGCACCAGCTTGAAATTTAATTCAGCACATTTTTTAGAACCTTTCCACATTTCATACCTTTTTAAAAGCAGATACAGAATTCTTATGTGACAACAATTTTTACATTAAATTTCCTTTGTTTGATTTTAAACCTTTTTTATGTAATCCACTCAGAGATGTTGACTTCTAATGTGCAAAATTAATCACTGTACTCAGCCCTAAAGCTATCGCAAATATCTACAAAAGGGGAAGTTCTTGGAAACTGCTTAGGTGGCAGGTTTCTGAAGATTTAGCAGCTTGGGAATTCAAGATTAAAATGGCTTTACTGGTCCTGAGAAAGTGAAATTTTAGATAAAAATTTACTGTAAAAGAATCAGAAGAAATATTTGGAGTGTTCAGAAAAATGAGGATTTCCAAACACTGCAAGTAAGAACAATTGGAAATGACTGCTCATGGGATTCTCAAAATGTTGTTTAATTGAGGTTTTCTGAGTTTATTTTTATCAACAAGGATGTGGTTTTATTTACTTGATCTTTAAAATTCCTATATCTGGTTTTATTTTCTTATTTTGATATCACACAGAAGGCTGACACTGTAATTCTTACACTGTTTTTGCACAAGCTCTGGTGCTAGAAATATGACAGAGAGAAGCTGAGTAGAGTAGCCTCCAGGGACTAGAGTTTCCATAACAGAAAGAATTAAATAAGCTACAACAACCTCGAAGTGATTTTCATTTAGAGCGGCAAGTGAAAACTGTGGTACAACACACACACTGTCAGAGGCACAAACACCCATCACCTCAGCATGTCTGGGTGAGAGCTTTTTAGCTATTCAGAAAAGAGAGGGCCACACTTATCACAGACAAATTAAGAATAGGGTTGGATGCTTTTTGGATGTGGGACACTGCATATATGGGGAATACCAGTGCTGTTTTGTCATGTCTGGAGGACTCTTTTAAAGCATGGAATGTGTGGCTTGAGTGCTCCTCTGTGAGTCCATCCAGCACTGGGAAAACTCTTCTTTTCTCAGCATGGGATTTCATTCTCCAAAATTCATTCCAAAGACAACAAGGATAAAACCCAAGAAAGTCTATCTCTGACAAGTGAGCAGACTACTTTGGAAAACCAGGAGCACAAGTGGTTTTCCAGTTACCCATGACGAGCTGAAGAACTGCATATTCTAGGGTAGAATGTCTTTTCTTTAACAAATAGGAAATTTTATTCTGCTAGGAGAGAGAGAACACTGGAAACAGAGTACTAACATCTGAAGTGAGCTCAGCCTTTCCTCATGAATAGCTTGCCTTGGGACAGAAGCAGATGAATGTCCTGTCACTGTCTTTGTTACTGTCTCTAGAGGGCAGTCCCATGCCGCAGCACTGGCCACCAGGAAAGCGCTGGAGCTGAGGCTTTTGATGTGAAGCATTGCTGCTGCATTTGCTTCATGAAAGGAGCAAACATTGGTAAAATTAAAATGTAATGAATGTTATTAGTCTTATGCACGAGGCTTAAATTCTCCCTGAGTGAACACCTGGTGAATGAACATGCAGCTTCTTTGGTTTCATTGGAGGTGTCCTGGATTACAGAAGCTGAGGAGAGAAGATTTTGTGTAGAAACAAGTGATGGGCTACAGTGACAATAAGCAGCTTATAGGAACCTGTAGGGAAGATGGCAAGCTGAGTTTAGATACTCTCTCTTATTACACTGAAAGAAAGAAATGCAGCTACAAGGTCACTATTTAATGTTGGTACACAGCAGTGAGTTAAAATGCAGTGGATTTAAGTGCTGTGTGAACTGGGCTGTTTGCTGAGATGACTTAAATTCTCCAGGTGCCTTTTTTTCACATACCCCATGTTTCCCTCAAGTCAAACATGTAAAGCTGTCCTGCCACTTCATTGGGAGCTGCTGTCAGTGGAGCAAGAGCCAGCTGCAGTACACAGTGATCAAGCAGGAAACAAGAGATTCCCCTTTGCAAAAAAAACTCAATGGAAGTAAAGAGAAAGTGAGAAATTATCAACAATGGAAATGTATTATCTCAAACAAGGGCCTGAGAATATATCTGGAGGATTTTGCTGAGCTTTCATCATCATATTTTTGTGGTAATTTCCATTTGCCAAGAACAGCTTCAGATAATCTCTCTAATACTGGTTAAGACAATACATCTGTGAGAGGAGAAAAAAACCAAACAAATAAAAGGATTGGCCTTTTCTAGACTTTTTCCTTTTTTTCTGATTGTGGTAGAAGAAAGTTTCACCTGAGGTCTTTGCCCTTAAATTGTGTGATGTGACAAACCTTGTATGTGGGAGATTTTACTTATCTGGGTATGGCACTAGCAGATATATTGACATTTTTTCACATGTCTGTGTCCTCACTTTGCTCCTGCTCTCACATGCATGGGCAGTGAGGTCTCAGGGGGGTGTCACAGGTCTGGCCCCAGAGCAGGAAAGCAAGTGGTAACACTGGCATTTTTCGGAGTTGTGCCATTGTGTATTTCAGACCAACATGAAGACAGCTGACAGAAGCTCTTTCTCATTATTGTAACTCTATTCATAACAGATTTTTCTAGGAAAAGCTGAGCAATATCCCTCTTGTCTTGACTTCATAGTAGCACCTGTATTTATGTTCAAAGCTGACACTCAGGATACCTGAAATACAGACTCTCTTAAATTTAATAATCCCCTTCCTGAAATTTGAGAGAGTTCAATCTGTTGTAGTTTAAGGGGACATTAAGTAATGTCCAAGCTTTATATTCTTAGCTAAAGTCAGAATATTACTTGAGCACTTAAAATGGGACTTAAACTTTTAGAAGTCTGACTAAGCCCAGAAATATGACTATGGAAGCTCTTGCTTGGAGGCTGCCTGTGCTTTGAGGCTCCATGAAAATGCCTCTGGAAGCATAAAGGTTTCCCAAGTTCTTACAGTTTTCTTTAATCTGTCTTGCCCTGCACATTAAGTGGCTGTCACTTTCCTAAAACTTATTAACATAACTACACCGTAGCTCAATTTAAGCCCACTTTAATCTGTTTATTAGCAATTTAATATTTCTACTAAAAATTAACAATGAAACACAGTTAACATTATGATTAATCTACTTCCCATGTTAAAAGGTCTGTCTGCAGTGGTTTTTTCTGTGCTGTTTTAGAATGACAATTGCAAGACCTTTAAAAAAATGTAATGGGAGCTGTGTAGTGCTATTGGTGCTTGTGAATTTGCAAGGTTGGATAACTGATATTGCTTTTATTATTATATAGTTCCATAAAAATCAATTAAAATACATACAGAGGGCATGATTGTTCTCATGTGACCTCTTCACTGATGCATGGGTTTGACAGCTTCTGGAGAAAACATGCTCTGAGCATAATAGAGAAGACAGATAAATATTATGAATGTGAGCAGACATGTAGAAAATTGCCTCTTTTCCAGGAGTTCCTTGGGATTAAGCTGTTTCAGAAACAGAGCTTAGTTCTCCCTAGACATTTCAAGATATCTCATCAAATATTTGTCCAAGTACCATCTCTGAATTGTCTGCAGTACATTCAATACAAATCATGAGGGCTTTGGTCTGGGGGATTGTGTTCAGTTTTTGCTCTGATTCAGACTTTGAGTATGACCTTGGACAAAACTTCTGGTATTCAACTTGTATTTCTTTGTGCCTGTAATCTGAGATACCTCAGAAGTACATGACTTAAAACACCGAAGAATCATTTGGCTGAAAAGGAAAAGAATAATTCACATCTCTCTTCTAATATTGTTTATTGGACAAACTGATTTTGTTAATTTTTGGAATGCAATGATTTCCAGAGAAAAAATGCTGACCTGCACCATGGAGGTTAACTGGTCTTAAATTGTTTTTTTACAATGCATGGACATAGTGATTGTGACTTTTTAATCCTCATTACATATTTTTCTTAAATTAGTAGAAATTTTACCACAAACATTAATTGAGGGTGTCACACTGCTCTGAAACTGGAAGCATTATATATGTCCTGGTACAGGCAGTCTTGAAAGCTGTGGCTAATTACAGGTGGGAAGATCTATGAGCATAAAAGGAAATATAATGTAAATCAAATTGGATAAAGGTTCCTCTTCACAGAAGACCCTCAACTTAGGATACAAGACGCTAAATCACAGTAATTCATTACAATGTGTAAATCTACTCTTGATGTAAAAGAAGAATTACACCTGTTTAATGCCTTTTAAAAATGCTGTCCCCTTTAAACAGATGCTTTATTTGTAAAGCAAAGCAGTGCTGTGATTTGCTGCAGGCATTTCAAAGCCGTTTCGGGATTAGTGGTCAGTGTGCTGTTTCTAAGGGCATGTGAAGGGCAAGAATCTGCATGAAGACACAAATAGTCTTAATGCCAAACTTGCACTATTGACTTTATAATATTTATTGGTTCAGGGTGGAGTCAATAAGGTTTTTGGCATGGGTACGAGAGGACTGATAAAGAACATGTTGAATGTGTGTTACAGTCAAGGCTTGCTAGGGAAGAACACATTTCATCTGGGCAGAATATGAAATTGAGATTCCCTTATTTTAACACAGATGATCACACTTATGATTGACTTCTATTTTTGAGTAGCAGAAACATTTATAACAGAGAATCTTGAAAGAAGTGCTTCCAGATCCCTATTTCAGCATTGTTTAGATGAAAAAAACCTCTTCCATTATGCTTCAGACCTTTCAGGAAGGCTGCCTTCATTTTTATGTGTTCTTATTTGACTAGTTCATTTATGATGATCACTGCTGCATATATAAAACCCTAGGCTTTCCAGGTGTGCAGGTCCTACAAAGTTGCCAGGCATCTTGGGCAGAAGTACACTTTCATATTTTTTAAATCTGGAAAAGGTTTACAGAGGTAAAGGAGGACAGATCAAGAGTGTGAGACAGCGTCTAGTCATCCCAAGTTCATCAGACTTCTGTTAACAGCCTGATGGATACCATTTTAATCCCTTTCATCCTAGTGCAGGAATAATAGTATCAGTTTTTCTCATCTGTTGCTTTTCAGACTTTTCCATAATTGAATATTATGCAAGACACAATTGCAATATGACTTAGCTTTACAGGCCAGCAAACTACCAGTCTGTGGAATGTTTAGCTGCCTAGTTTCATGATTTCTCTGCACAGTGAAACTCTTCAAGATGGGAAATTATGGCAAATATTTCCCTTACTGATGAGAACTTGAGCAATGTCGAACTACCAAGCCCAGACTACCAGTTGTAGTCACAATCAAATTTGGGAACCATTCTTGCTTTGCCTGGTGCTTAGCCTGTTGGCTTCTCCCTCTTGCATATTTCAGTCCCCAGGCCTTGGTATGGTGCTTATGGTGAGGTTATTCTCAGCAAACTTTGCACAGAGTTTCTGGCAGAGCCTGCAGTTTTCTGGTAGAGGCTTCTTGCCGGGTTTTGAAGAAAGAGCTAGATGAGCTTGCCGGAGATTGGTCCATTGGATTTGTGAGCCTTGCAGACTTCAAGGACACAGAGCTTGAGTTTGGGGTCCATTCTACCCAATTCCAAGAGAAATTCAGTAAGCAGAAGGAACAGATGACTTATATGAGCCGGTCTTCAAGTTGTGAGCCACTGTAGGGGACAGGCATTGTTTTGGTAAGAGGGTGGTGGATGAGCTGAATGATTTGAGATGATACAGAGCTGGATCAGGGGACAAGAGCCTCCATCATGCCCCATGCCAGCTGAAATAGTTGGCAGAGAGGAGGAGAATCCTCTGCCTGGCACAGACTTTACTGAAGTGATTGCACTTCTCAGGAACTCTGGAGAAGTAGTGTTTCTCTAGAGCACTCTGTTTATTGGACCTTGCTCTGGGGTCTAGAAGGACACCAAATAAAAGAAATGGTGGCCTATTAGCATTGCTTTCTATGTTTTGATGAAAAAGGGGCTTCAAAAAGGAAACTGAAACCCCCAGTATTAAAGTATCAAGCTATGGAATAGTGCTATGTTTATGCTCTCCTGCTGTCATCGGTGATCTGTATCAGTGAGAAGGCTTCGTTCCTGGCTTTCATAATTGCACTGGGTGCTCCTTGATTTCTGAAAGTACAAAGACCAGAAAAAACAGCTTCAGACACACTCCATAGGTGCAGACCCCCATGAGGAAATTTGGCCCTAAAACTACCACTAGAATTCCTCTCCTGAGGGAACTTAGATCTTCCTCACTCATGCACTTTAGGTGGCCCTAGGGAAGGACAAGTGGAGTTGAAGTATTTAATCCCCTGGGATGCATATAATGATCCCATCCACATGACAACCAAGGCAGTCAGTGATGCAGGGCGGGTGGATTGCACTGAAGATACGTAGTTGATACAAACATTTTCAATGAAAGGCTTATGCTGCACTAGGGCATTGTTTTTGCGTAGGTCTACAGGCAGTCTTTTTGGGTTCCTGACCACATGAGAAGGAACACGCCCATTTATGTGCACTTTTTGTAAGATATGCATTATCATACATATATCACTGCAAAAACAATAGGCAGCTACCAAAATATTTGGGGCAGTAGCAATTAGATAGCATTAAAAATATTTTGCCATATTTTAGCAAGACAGTTCAAGAGGAATTGTCTTCACTTTGTACAAATCAGCACCACTAAACTGAGCAGATACAGTGAGCTCTAAATATGTACACAAGAATATATGAACAAAATAATGCCACGTTGTTTAAAAAAAATGCTGCCAAAGGTCTGTTCCAAGGTTTTAAGGGAAGAGAAATGACTGGAAAGTGGCTCATTGAATTGCTTTGGAGTAGACACCAATATGATTCAAGGAGGTTTTTTTCTGAACCATAGCATTGTGATGGTATTTTACCGTTTTCACTCTTCTCACTATATTGTGCTTTCTTGAACGAAGGGAGGAGTAAAATCCATGACATGAACTCTCAAAGCTTAGCCTGTGATTTTCTAATTTATTTTACTTCTTCCTCTATTTTTCAAAGCATTGATTCATTGGCTTGTTGTTCTGCAGAAGAAAACAAAGTAGAGTTTGTAATAGTCCCTTGAGGCATAAAAAATCAGTGGAATTAATTTGCTGCTTATAAACATTCATTTGGACTAAGTCTTTACAGAATTTGAAAATAGATGCACTTAGCCTGTCAGAAACAATTTGTAGGCAAAACTTTCTATTCTCAGCAGAAAAGTCTCACCCTTAGCAATTCCTTTAGAAATGGAAGGAAAGACAAAAATATAGTTTTATTGGCTTTGTCATACCCTTATCTAATTACTTTTTGAGAGCATATTTCTTCCTTGTAGCCTCCAGGAACTCGGAATCCTTTAAGGCTCTGCTGCAATAAGCATATCACATAAATAAATTGAGAATAGTTAAGCATCCCCTGCAAATATCCTTTCTGTTTTACAGACAAGAATTAATTTGGCTGCCGAGATAAGCAAAAGGTTCTACAGAAGAGACAATATATGATTTACAGGAAGGACAGCATGCAGTCCTCTTGATTTAGATTAAACAATTGCAGGAAGGCATGATTCTTATAACTCATTTATGCTCCAGGCTTCTTATTCAACAACTCTTAGCAATATATTTCTTAAGAAGCAGAAAATTTACTTATAACTTTCTATTGCAAACTTTCTTTATTACTATAGTGAATTACCCCTTACTGATTTTTTTTTTTTAGCAAACGCCTCTGTGTGCTGACAAGGTTCTCTGTTGTATGTAGGGATACTCTGAGCCAAGACATGAAAGATGCTGAATACATCTAAGTTCTACTTCCCTGCCTGTTCCTGGTGTTGGCCTTAGGTGTGTGAGATGGACTGTCTCTGATAGCATGCAGTTTTACCTCATCTGTGCCTACAGACTACAATCATTCTGCACTTCCCCAAAAAACCATAGGAGCACAGGGTTTTACAAGTCCATGACCTAATTTAAAAGTATCTTTCTTGATCTTGACCAAAACCTCTCCTTTCTTTGTCTTCTGTACATTGCCCATTCTTCTGATATTCCTGATAATCCTGCCAATCTTAAGCAATAATGTTAGAGTCTCCATAAAGGTATTTAACAATCAGTTGAAAGTGAAGGTTTTTAAAAGGGTCCATGATTTAGATGATTCACGTATCTTCTCTAATATACTGAATACACTGATACACCAAACAGTTATCCAAGTCCTAAGAGAGTTCGTTATTTTAAGGGCGGAAAGTAGTGAAAATATGTTACACAGCCCTCACAATATAGTCTCAAAATTTTTGCTTATTTCTGGACAACATAACTCTTCTGCAGATGAAATTTTTGAACACAGAAGTCGGCTGTTACATTGAAGCTGCTGCATTTGCAGACCTAATGTTCTTCAGGCTGACTGACGATCTGCAGCTCGTACTAATTTAGTGGAATTTGCAGCTAATTGACATACTTGTAGCTGTCAAGACTGAAATGGTAAGCAGGTGCTAAAACAGTGACATATGTGCTGAGATGTAGGTACCAAGGACAGAGTGATCTCAAGCATCTACATGGTTTCCATTAAGACTTCCAGAAATTAAATGCTACATGACAGATACATAGATAATTCAGTATTTATAGATTTTATAATTAAAAAGCAAGTCTGCTATGTACTTATTGTACTTATAGCTAAACATGACATCTAATAGAAGCTTGCAGTTATAGCACCATGCTGGGCTGTGACAAGGTAAGAAAGTGACGTCTAGTATTTCAACATTCATAACTGAATCTCCATTTGCTATTTGAAATGCTGGCGATATAAACCAGTCTTGAATCCTTGGGGCAGCCTAGCATCACAGGTATAAGATACAGATCTGTTGCCTTGCATTTTAAAGTAAATGAAATGTATTTTGTTGAGGAAATAAATGTCACTGGAATGCAAAGAAGCTTGGACTCTTAGTTGCTTTAGGGGTACAGACACAGAAAACTGGGAATGCAAATATCTAGGAAACTAATGGCAGCAGATAAAAGACTACAAATCTGAGGACCTGTAGCTGGAAATGCTGCTAATTTCTGCTCCAGCCCCTTTTCTAATATGGCTGGAGTGCTGGGAGTGTTCTGGGGGATAATTTTTATTTGTCAACTGCTCCTGGCTAAGTAGCACATTCAGGAGAAAGATTTATGTCTGTGTAATTTAAGCAGGAAAATGAGTGGTAACGCCACAGTTTTTCTAGCAAGAGAACTGCTGGTGCCAGGCAGCCTATTTATCTGTTGCCACCTCTATCATGACAGTGCCCTGTCCTGTCTTCAGGCCTGCAGTGCTCTTCTGGTGTGGGCTGGTACTAAAAGAATGGTGATGAAAGATTAATTGACTTTTCACATGCTGATGCTTTTATACTACACTTAACAGAATCTTAGTGTGCTCTCGTGATCATCCGCCTTAATTCCTCTGCTCAGTCTCTGAGATGCCAAATCTGTTTGCTTTACTTGGACAATAAAAAGAAAAAATATTGCACAATATTTTGCCCAATCAGACTTCTGGCTTCTGATTAAATCTGGAGTGGTGGGCTGCAATTACTGTTTTGAAAGCTCCTATGATTTGCTTGTGGTGCAGGAGGCCAACCACATCCAGGGCTGCATCAGAAGCAGTGTGGCCAACAGGTCAAGGGAGGTAATTCTCCCCCTCTACTCCACTCTCATGAGGCCGTACCTTGAGTACTGCATCCAACAGTTCTGGATTTCATGTTTTCCAATGCAAACAGTCCATCCTGCCAAGATAACTCCTTAGGACACCAAAATGCATGAGGCTAGGGGTGACACTCACTGATGTCACTTCTGCAGTAAGCATGCTTTGCAGGTGTTCATAATGGCCAGAACAAACTGGACCCAATCTGTGGGGTCTGTTCTGAGAAAAAAGAGGGCATGGATGACTAGTTCATAGGAGGACTACCTAGAAGGCTTTAAAAATCCTTTCAGCCAAAATGAGTGGCTAAAACCTGCCTGCAACATAACTTTGAAATAACGTTTTGCACCAGTTATTAAATATATAGACAAATAGATTTTTTGTAATGCATGTGCTTTCTTTCTTCATGTAATTTCTCTTAATTATAGTGCGTAATGCTTTACAATGGGTAGTTTAATGCAAATTACTTTGTTGAATGTATTAAGGGAGAGATGAGAGCTGAAAATGAGGAGAATGGCTGGTGCATCTTGTGCTAATTCCTGTATAGCAGAAGTGAGAATCTGGAAATATGTTTGTAGGTGCTGGTAGTTCTCCTTAGGACAGGAGATTTTACTTGGAAACAGATTGGAAGTGAAGAATACTTTACCTGGTGGGTCATGGAAAAACATGGGTAGTTTCAGAATTAGAATTGTTGAATGCATCAAGCATGGTTGATGTGATGTGCTTCTAGTTCTAATTTTTATAAGCTTGATGGACAGATTGAAAAATCTGGACTGGACAAGCAAAAATAAACATATGCATGATGAGAGAAGTGTGAGAAAAAGGCATTTTTTTCATTTTTTTTTAACATGTTGAAAGAGAAGCCCAGAAGATAAGGAGCTACTGTGTATGTCACAAACATCTATAGCTCGATAATCATGGAGCCAACTAAAGTTTGTTGGTAAGAACACACTGTGAAAAAAACAGGATGTGGCTGGAGAAGAGGGCCACATGGAGGTCAGGCAGCACTTTTCTGGGATGAATGGCCTTGTTCTGTCTCCTGGAGATAAGCACAACACAGTACAGCACAAGTGCAGGAATGAGGTTGAGAAGTGGGCATGGGATGTCAATCAAAGGCCAATCCAGTAGGAGAGGTTCAAGACTGCCAAAAATCCCCCAAAGCCCTCTGAGCCATTTCCAGAAAGGTCTACAAGAATGGATTGTGCATGACACCTAAGTGGCATAAGAAAGTAAGAAACCTAGCTCCAGGGTGGGAGAAACCTGTCTATAAAAAAGTAACCCCACGACGTCTGGGCATGCATGCACCCCTGGACACCCCATCAGCTGGATCGGTGCTGGAGCCAGGACTGGTCATTCATTCATTCATTCATTCTCTCTCAAATAAAATTTGTCAGTTTTTGCAGACCCTCTGACTTCTGCTGTTCCTTTTCAATGATGGGCATCTATGAATCTTGGGTGTTCTTTTCCTCTTAAGGATGGGATGACACAATACTCCAGAGGATGTTGCATGTACAATTACAGGATATATATGGATAATTTGAGAATACATGTACACAATGGCATATATGCTTTTGTGTGGGGAAACGAGTAATCTTCTGCTGAAAACATGTGAAGTTCCACAAATGAGACATTTAAAAGTTAGAAATAAAAGTAATATAACGATATTCCTAATATTTTCTTTAGTAAACAATGTAATAATCATTCCATGATTTTCAATTAGTTTTCAAAATGTATAGTTTGAGAAAATCTGTCTTTCACTATCAGTCAGTATCTTTTCCAAGCATTGTGTGTTCTTACTAAAGAAACTTACTGTAATCCTAAGAGGGAAGCTGTGAAAGATTTTAACATGCACATAGTTTTCACTTCTTTCATGGAAACAGGTAACATGACTTTGTTTCTGGTAGGCTTGACAGCAGGGTACTGCTGCCTCTTTGTGCCTGGGTGACTGGCTGAGTGTCACTGCATCAGCATGTTCTTACCAGTAGTTCAGTCCTGTAAAGCATCATTTACTTAAATGTGACAACAAGTTGAATTCACCCTATCTTACTCAATACACATGCCAATAAATGTCTGTTTTGAAGCAGCTGAGTCAGCTTGTGCCCAACAGCCAGGGTTTGTTCCAGTCTGCATGAGAGAACTGACATAAACCAGCTGATGATCCAACTATAAAGATGACTTAATGCTGCAAGTGTAGAACATGTGTTTTCTTTTTCTATTTACCTGTAATGTAAAAATATCCTCTGTAGCGTGTGTTTTTTGTTGTGAAGTTTTCTTATAAACCACAAGGTTTTCCCCAAATTCCAGCTCAATCATAATTCCCCAAGAGAGATTTTCGCCTGTAAATTTCTGAGCAGGGTCATCTACCATTATATTTGGTATGTGAACTGTATCTTGATCTTGGTTTACAAACACAAAGAATTTTTTTTCACTTGTAATTGTGTTTGCTTCTCCATGAGATATTTTTAATAAGGTTTTTGTATAGCAGATTTGCCTATATGCAAAGGAAAAGTTTAAAAGTTTTTTGAAAACTCCTCTCAGCCAAATAATATTGTTCACAAGCTATGATAGAGTCCTGCCTAGGCTAAGAGGCAAGGCAAGGGTGACTCACTTCTTGCCTCACCTTGAGAAATTGTTATATGGCTATATGCCTACATTTATATGACTTTCTAGATTTTATGCAATGATTTTTTCTTGGAAAACTCTGTAAGTCATGTCAAACTTCCCAGACCAAACAGGTACGGGGTGCATAGGGTCTGCTATGTGTACTGCGATAGAATTTCTTATATCCCTGTATGACAAACAGCATAGCAGGGATTCTGCTGATCAGTGAGATCTATGAGTGGAAATACAAATCATTAAAATAAAAACCTGGCTGGCTTGCAAGATATGGGAAGAAGGTATTGCTTTTTATTCATACTGCAGAACCACCGCAGAATGCTGGATGGCCCCTTTGTTAAGAAATGATGTTAGAAATTTCCACAGTTATGTCTAATTATGAAAAGATAACTCACAGATCTGAAGATGTTTTTCTCTCTATGATAAAGGCATTACAGAGAGTCCAGTACAGTTCACCTAAAACATCTTATTACTAACACTAAGGGATTTTGGGTTCTAAACTGTTGTAGTGCTAGGTTTAGCTTAGCAAGCTGCAGCTTTCCCTGAGAGCTCAGCGGGGCTGCTTAGGGCAGTGTGATCATTGTCACCCTCCCGTAGTCCTTTTTGGATGGCTCTGTGGTTTTGCTCTGGTGGCTGTCAGCTTTACAACACAGTGATGGTGAAGGAGGTGAGAAGGGTCTCTCCATAATGGCTTCAGAGGGCCTTTAATGGTTACATCCTGTCCTGGCGATCCCCAGAGGCAGAGGGACCTCATCATCCGGGCGCAGGGGGGTTTTGTCAGGGGCTCAGGGGCGGTACATGGGTGGAGTTGGGGTACAGGAACCAATAGGGAGAGCCTGAGGGAACGGCCAGGACTAAGGGGAACGTGGGGGAGGAGCAGATGGGATCAGAAAAGCAGTGGGTAAACAGATTGCCACACTAAACCTTTGTTTGTACCTGCTACAAACTGTACTGTGTTAGTGTCTTTTCTAATAGTTGCCATAAAAACTAAATTCTTTAATACCTTTATATGAGTCCTACACATATTTTTCTAAGTCAGATCCTCACATTGTCCCTTTACCAGCCACCCAATCTTACGCCAGATTTCCTTGTGTTCTGTAAAGTCTCAGTTTACTGTTTCTGAAGTCGTAGCACCTGTGTATTATAGGTTGAGCCTAAAATTAGGCAATATGTCTCTTCTTTGCTGCAATGAGAGGCTAAGCCTAGGGCAAAATTATGAGAAGACTTGGATGTAGTCCAGCATGCCTGTTGTCCTCCCCATATCTCACTGTGTAGTGATGCACAGGGAAGTGCTGCCTCAGGTGGTATCACCTCCACAGAAGAAAATCAAAGACTAGAACTGACACCTGTCCATCAGGTGTAGCATAAATTTTGCACCACTTTTTTAAGTGGACAGATAGTGATAGGACAATGCTTGTAAACAGAAAGAGGAAAGATTTAGATTAGGTGTTAGGAAGAAACTATTTACTCAGAATGTAGTAAGGCACTACAAGTGTGGAAGTGGTGGATGTCCTGTCCCTGGAAGAACTCAAGACCAGGTTGGATGGGGATCTAGGTAATCTGACCTAGTGGATGCCATGGTGGGAAGTTGAAACTAGATGATCTTTTGGGTCCATTCCACCCCCAGCCATTCTCTGATTCAATGGTTCTCTGATAATTGAACCAATCACACGCTGATGATGCAATGAAATGGGGTAGTTGACCTATCTCACAGTGATAGGTCACATTCACTCACTCATAAGTCACATTCACTTATGAACAGTTCTCCTTGTTGTACATAGTTGATATGTGACTTTCATGAGTTGAAATGAAATAAAAAGACAAATGTACAAAAGACAAAAAGACAAAAGATCAGCTGTTCTCAACAATGGCTTCTGGGGTAAAATGAACTCAGCATTGGAAACAACCTACCTGAGACAGAAGTAGTTTTTTTCCTGATATATTCACAGAATTCTAGTTGGTTATTGGGGCTCAAATTACAGAATTTTTGAATAGTTCAAATTATGCAAGATTAATCCCCTCCTTGCTCTAGAAACTGCATTGATGCCGTTCAAGAAGTTGACTGACAGCTCCTTGAAAATATGTGGGCCAAGTGTCTTTTCATGGGAAGAATATAAAGGCTGTGTCAATCCCAAGGACTAATTGCAAACATGAATAAGCCATCTGCGAAATGCAACAATTTATTCCAATGTCCATTTCTTCTTAATGTGCTTGTAAGGGGCCACAGTCTGGTTTAAATTTCACTCTTGAACACTGGCCACAGACACTGGAGGATTACAAAAGCCATGCATATGCATATCCAGAGATGGAGCCAGATCTTTGGCTGTCACAAAGAAATTGAACACTATGTAAATGAAGACAAATATTAAGTTCACTCCATCTTTTGGATTTGACTCCTCATAATTTCTTAACTAGTCTCATTCTGTAAAAATCCCCCATTTCTCAATTCCACGTCAAATGAGTTTAACTTTGGATTTCATGTGAGATCTAACAAGTTAGAGCTCTGAATTGTTATCACCTGTAAATAGGAAATTTCTCCTCTGACACAATTATTATAGTGGATGGTTTCCTAGACACATCCACAAATTCATAAACAGATTCTAGCCTCATAAAAAATCAGTTAAAAGCCACAAACAATTCTCTTAGAACTTGCGGCATATATTACTTGGCAATCAACATACATTTCTTCTTGCAAAATAAAATTTGTGAGACTATTAAACTAAGGGAGAAAATAATATCATTTGGAGGAGCTCTCTATGCCTTACAAGAGTGCAATGCAAGTTTCTCTGTTGCTAGTGGCCAGGGCCTCTTTCATCTCGCTGAACACAGCAATGACATCTCCCTTAATTAAAGGCCACGATTTTTGCAACTTTGAATCTATAGCCAGAGCCTCACTAAGAAAAGTGGTGGATTTGCAGTTACCTGAGATAGTACCTCAGCTCAGGCAGGTGGCACAATTAGCAACCGAAAAGTTCCTTCCTTGGGTTTTTTCTCCTGGCCTGGAACTGACTACTACTCTAAATGGAATGGATTCTCTACTGTCTCCCTTAGTTGAATATCATGCTTCTGTCAAGAATAAACTTGTGAAGCTTCTTCAAGAGCATGACTATTCTTGCTTCTGTCTTTAAAATATAGGTGCACTTCATAAACAGTGTTTATAATTGTGTTTTAATGTTTGTTGTAATAACTGTGTTTAAAAACACTTATAAACAATGCTTGAAATTATGCCCAGCAGGTTAGTCTTCCTAAACGTACTGATTCTTGCAATTTACTTTAGATTTTGCAAGGTTTATGCTTATTGCATATCTGATATTTATTCTTGCATTTTACATATCTCAGTGATAATTTATAACAAAAAAAAGAAGTTGTTTGTTTGGTTTGGGTTTTTTTTCTTCTTTTTATAAAGGCCTATTGAAACTTTCTTCATAGAGTTTATTAGGACAAAAATTTGTGCATTATGAATGTGCTTAAATTCATTAATTTGATTCCTCCTCAGAACTAATCCAATTTGCAGCTGTCTGATGAATGTGTGTGGCTACATTCGATCACCAACAGGAAAATTATGGAAGACAGTCTGTACCCAGGAAAAGCAGTATTAGTCACAAATAACCCTTTGTCCGTGGTGATGTTTGGTAGCTGAGAGTGCCTGGGAGGGTGGCAGGGGGTGCCATGTGGCTGCCCCACCATCCAGAGGCCAACAGCATGTACCACATCTGGGGCCAGGGTGTGGGGTGAGGCTGGAAGGCTTAAAACTGCACTATCTGCTGCACAACTCCTCCTCCACAGGGCACCTCAGAGACCCTGAGAGCAGAGTTAGCCATAACCCTCACCAGTGAGCTGAGGAATACCCCGGTAAAGTCGTTTGGTAAGACCCATGGAGATCACTGGACCTCTGGAGATGCAGAGGAGATGCCTCTCTGCTGAGGAACTGCTACTCTGCCCACATGGCAGCCTTGAGGAGAAGCAGGCAGCTGCCCAAGCCAGCAAAGCCGAAGAGCTAGCTGGTGATCTGGACTTCTCCCTGTCCATGGTCTCAGTGCAAGCGATGTATTTTGTTACAGGTGTAAAATATCTGGGCCCGATCCCATCCTTCTTGCTCTGTGGTGATTGCATCATTATTGCCAATTACACTTTGCAGTTACTCATGGATTTTCATCTTATTGTTTTATGAACTGCAACTAATTAATCCTCTCATTCCTCTCAGCTTAACAGACACTATTGAGAATCATCTGCATTTTTGTTTCAGTTGAAGAACCACAGCAGAGTTTTCAGGAGGCTTGTCAGTGTAATTAGAGGAGTCAAGGTGGTGGAAATTGGTCTCCCATCACTTGGAATCTGAGCACAGCTCTGGCTATGCATCTGTTATTTGGAGGAGTCACACCGTAAAATTAATAGCTGTGAGATGAAATGAGGATGAGTCTTGTTGTCTTTTGTTTGATGTGTCTCAGTTTCTGAAGACGGTCAGGGCCAACCTATTCCATTGACAGAGAGACACTGGCAGATACTGTCTGGCAGTCAGTTGTTGAGATTTAGTTCAGAGAGACTGGCAGAAGTCGTCCTGAGTGCTGAAACATTTTCCTTTTCAATTATCTTATTTCTCTGCTTCCTATCAGGCTTCATGCTGAGACAAAGCTGTTGCTGAATGCTAAATACCTGCTGCTAGAGGAAAACGGTATTTTTTTCTGCAAGTAATTTTTCCAGTTCTACATGCATGAACACAGACAGCTATGGACTGTGGTCACAGTCAGTGTACTCTCTGATGTACAGAGGTGTACAACAGAAATGACGATGCTATTTAAAAATACTGCATAAATCCACAGCTTAAAAATACTTTGCTTTACATTCACTGTCCAATACATGGTTCCCCCATTGCAAATAACCACATTTGTCTTCAAAACATCTTTCTGTGTCAGGCCAACCCTAAACAGTCTCAATACCTGGGGACAAGGTTCCTGAAGTGTGTCCTGGCTGCACCTCCAAAGAGAGGCAGGGGCAAAGAGCTGAAGGAGCAGAGTGCTGCCTGCTCAGCAGATCAAATAAATGGCACTCCCAAATTTGACCACGCCAAGGAAACCAACCTGTTAAACAAACCTTAAGGCAGAGTGATTTCCCAGAAGGTACACTTTTAGGGCCTTCTTATTTTTCACTCTGGTCCCTGCCCAGTTGAGCTGAAAGGGAGCTGGTTTTGTTTTGCTTCTCTTAACTGTCAGCTTCTTACTTAGACCATGTCTAGAGAAGGTCAGCAAAGCTGATGAAGGGTCTGGAGCAGAAGTCTTATGAGGATAAGCTGAGGGAGCTGGGGTTGTTTAGCCTGGGAAAAAGAAAGCTTAGGGGAGACCTTATCACTCTCTCTATAATTACCTGAAAGGAGGCTGTAGTGAGGTGGGGGTCGATCTATTCGCTCAGATAACAAGTTACAGGATGAGAGAAAATGGCCTCAAGTTGCACAGGAGAGGTTTAGATTGGGTATTAGGAAAAATTTCTTCTCTGAAAGGGTGATCAAGCACTGGAACAGGCTGCCCGAAGGAGTGGTGGAGTCACCATCCCTGGAGGCATTGAAAAGACGTGCAGATGTAGCACTTGGGGACATGGTTCAGTGGTGGACTTGGCAGTGCTGAGTTAACAGTTGGACTCAGTGATCTCAAAGCTCTTTTCTAACCTGATTCCATGATTGTCTCCACGGTCTTGCTTTTGCAACACATGTTGCGCTGGCGGATTGGTCCAAATGCATTCACTGGTGCCAGCTTTCTGGTGTCAGTATTCATTGGATTCAGCTGAAAAAGTTAAAACCAGAACTGAAATAAAGGAAAGATGTTCTTACTGTACAGACTGTACTGTCTGACACAGGATAGACTCATTATGGCGTATGTTATGAAACTGCTGTTTCCTTTTGTTGTAACATTGTGTATCTTTTAAATGTTTCCATAGTGAACAAAATTACCACCTCATTTTAAAAAGATGTGTAGGCTACGACCTATGAGTATGACAGCTGTCTGGAAAGGTGATGCAAAATGCAGACCTGCTGAGTGATCTGAACTGCACCGACCCAAAAAACTTCAAGACTAAAAAAAAGAAAACCATTTTCGTTGTGGACTCACAATTTACCTAGTCTTAAAAGGAAGAAAAACATGCTTTCCCCCAGGGTATCCTTTTGGAAATACAACTCACTTTTCAGGGTTAGATATGTGAAGACAATGTCTTTTTTTCAGCATGGATAGAGGATTTAAAACCTCCATTCTGTTAGGTGGGCTGTCGTGTAAAAAGAAGGAATACATGACAGCTGCAAGGAGATCCACGGGAATTCTGTCTTGGCAAGGACAGCAGACTCTGCCCTAGCTGAGAGCAAAACCCCTCTGCCCTCATGATCTGCTGCAAAAGCTAGATTCAACCCTTCTCTTTGTTACATGACCATTGTAAGAAGAAATACTAACAGTGTGGAAAAGGAAAAAGAAATCAGTAATCAAATCCTTAAGTATTTTCTTAAAATACAATTTCATAAAAAGCTGTGTATATATCGTTGTCAAAAGAAGAAAACTTAATTTTTAAAATTTTAAGGTTTTTCAGAAGTCAGAAAATTTTTCCTGTGATGTTTTTTGCAGTTTTACAAAGGAATGTTGCATAAATAAACTCTGGAGATGTTTTCTTCTGTGTTCAGTGAGCACAACCCATGAGCCTGATGCCAGAGAGGAACTACGATAATTCTGTACACAGTATGGCTTGACCGATGCAGGGATGAAAACTCTCCAGTTATTTCTGCAGCGTGGGAGTGTATTTACACAAGGTGGGCTCTTATTCTAAGTGGGGCAGCTGAAACCCAGCTGCTCTGAAAAGCCATTTTTTGCATACATCACTCTTGGGGAAATCTGGCAGGCTCCCTCTGCTGCAGTGTGCCCTGGGCCTTATTAAAAAGAAAAGAACAGGTAAGAGGGGAAGCAAAGATTGTTAAAGGATTCAATTTTTTTTCTTTGCTTCAATCTTCACAAAAATTTAAGACAATATGATAATTTAAATTAAGTAGTTACAGAAGGGAGAGAAGTTCACAAGAGGCTAAAGAGCAGACTCAAGTATATTTAGCTAATGGAGGTGTGCTACAATTCCTTGGCAAAGCAATATTAAAAAGCACTTTATAAGGGAATTTAAAGAAGCAGCCAAGGTAGTTTGTGAAACACTAGCTCTTACCTGGAGACTTAATGAAGGACAGGGAAGGTCTTAGAAGACTGGAAAAGAATCAGCGTTATGCATTTTTAAAAGGCAGAAGGTCCATAACTTTTTGTTTTCTTTTTTTCCCTGAACTTTGATAACTGCAAAGGTTCTGCTCAAGTTACTAATTTTGATTTGCAAGATGATAAAATGGGTTTGTTAAGAACAGAGCATAATAAAATAGTCTAATTTCCTGACAAGTTGTCTGGCCTGGTGCATTAGGAAAATGTGAACCATGACCTAAGTAGAGTTTTTGGCAGTGTCTCCCAGGATATTCTCAAAAGAGGCATTCTTAAAAGCAGGCAACACATATAAAAAGATGGCCACCAAAACTTACCATCCCTGTATGAAAGAATACAGCTTTCAGAGAGAAATGGTGAATTTTTAGTCAGTCTGGAAAAGTATTTCAGATGTGGAAAGACCTGTCAGAATATTTTGACCTTTTGAGTATATTGAGGTTGTATAAGCATTACAGGCGTCGGGGTGTTGGGAAAACTATTGGCCCTGCACTGAGTTTGTGATTACACTGAACAAAAAGTAAATTGGTATCATGCCATCTGCAGAAGATGTTCTTCCCCAGTCAAATTGCCTCAATATCTTTATAAAATATGTGCATTACAGTTTTAAAATATCACAGTTGAATCTAGAGGCCACTGATGAGTTTCTGTGGTAAAACTTGTACTTCCCCCCCATCCTGCCCATGAAAGAAACACAAATTCTTTCATATCCTCTAAAACTTAATGTACCAAAGGGCCAGTGGCCATGAATATAATCTCCAGTCCAGAACATTTGCATAACAATCAGTCTGAATGGAGTTTTGACCTAATTGCTTTTGGCTAATTATGCTTTTTCTTTATGGTCAATGACCCCTTATAGCATGGTTTTAATGTAGTGCTCTTCAAATGAAGAGCTACTTTCTTACGGGTTTTCTGCTGGTTTTTTTTTTAAATCCAATCATTTTACTTTTAAATATATTTTTGACTTCATTGAAACAAGTCTTTCTACCTCTTCAGCTTTCTGTTGGGTAGTTTGAAACAGCTCATAGCTTGATACTTTACACTAAAATGTAAGAGGATGTGGCAAGTTAGCCCTGGTTGGATGCCAGGTGCCCACCAAAGCCATTCTATCACTCGCCTCCTCAGCTGGATAGGGGAGAGAAAACATAATGAAAGGCTCATGGGTAGAGATAAGGACAGGGAGAGATAATGCAGCAGTTACTGCCACAGGACACGGGCTCATCTTGGGAAAACTGACTGAATTTATTATCAATCAAATCAGACTACGATAATGAGAAATAAAACCAAATCTTAAAACATCTTCCCACCATCCCTCCCTCCTCCCCAGGCTTAACTTTACTCTTGATTTTTCTACCTTTCCTCCAATGGCACAGAGGGACATGGAACAGGGGCTGCAGTCAGTTCATCACATGTCTCTACTCCCTCCTCCTCAGGGGGAGGACTCCTCACACTCTTCTGCTACAGCTTCTTGTCGGTTTTCCAGAACGCATTCCCAAAAACTGTAATTCTCAGTGAAATAAAATTGCTCATTTTTCCTGGAGTTGGGGACTAGAAAATTATGATGGCTTCACCTCCAAGGCAGTTCACTGGTTGGTTTACCTGGAAATAAAAGATCAGAAAGCTTCCAGCCTCAGCAGTTCATTACCCTGCCAAGTACATTGGCAGCAAAGAAGGTGAAGTATGAAAGGTGTCTGGAAAGCACTTTTTTGCTGGTAACCTGCCTGACTTTTAACCTTGAAGTTAATCAAAGTTGACAGTATTCCATAAGGTACCTTGACTTAAGAAATATACAGCTGTAGAATATCTAATTGGAATTTTTCATAACAGTGGTAACTGCCAAGAAACATAGAAAATCTTCGCCATTTGGTTTGTTGCACGATGCCTTTATCTGAGACTTCTGATGTACAAGCTGAAGTGAATAATCAGTTCATATTAAAGCCCCACTG
The DNA here is from genome assembly GCF_000738735.6 of Corvus cornix cornix. NCBI lineage: Eukaryota > Metazoa > Chordata > Aves > Passeriformes > Corvidae > Corvus > Corvus cornix. The sequence continues at coordinate 109,930,447 of NC_046333.1, read as the reverse complement.
CATTTTTCCAGGAGTGAGAAATTGTAGGAGTCAGACTCTACTGGAAGCATAGTAAGCAGACGCAGTACACAGATGCTTCTCAAAGTTCCAAAAATGAGGTGTAAAAGTGAGACTTTCATGGGAAAGAGAGTTATCAAACTAAATATAGGTGCATTTTTTTCCTTTAGCATGTCCCATGTGAATTTTAGAGAATTTGTAAAAGATGGGTGGCTAGGTGCTGCTTCTATACCAGAATTTTTAATGTGAGAAGAGCAGCATGACCTACCATAGTACCACAGTGCCTGGTGTAAGGAAATAGGAGAGAATAAATTCTGTGGGGCAAGGCAGACTTTCTTTTATAAGTACTGACCACAGATTAACAAAGCCAAAACGTCTGAGTGCTGAAGAGAAAAGGTGTTGTCCAGGTTAAATTAAGGCTGTTTATTTTATGAGAAAAGAAATTGTACTAAGCTGTCCTGAAACTCTCCTACAGTGAGGTCGAGTGACTTAGCAGAAACACATTTGAGGAGAAAAGGCAGCTCTTTTCCTGAATCTTTCTTAACTAATCAGAGTGCTTGCAAGTGAGCTGGAAGATTCCAGCAAGAGCTGGAAGCTTGCCTATAAAGCATTTTATTCGACTGTGGAATGCTGAAAAAGACAAGAAAAGTGCAACAGACTCTCTTTCCCCTCCCTTTAACCTCACAATTTTTATGAGGCTGAGGGGTCAGAGCAAGGCCAGTTTGGCACAGTAAAATTTTCCAGACTCCATTTTTTCTGGTTTAGATAATAGATTAAAAAGGATGGCGGTGTTCTGTGTGAGAGCTTATTTTTCTCCCGTTTTTTCTTTTGTCTTTTTTTTTTCATCAGATTCCCCTAAGAGATTAAAAAACCCCCCATTAAACCACTTGTCAAGATCTATTCTGCATAACAGACTCTGCATGTTAGCTCAGGTATAAAATAAAACCTTGAGAATACATGTGGAGTATTTGTCAAGCTTGCACAAACTCACTTTTGCTTTAATGAATGGCACTTTCCAGTTTTGACACGTGGTTATTCTGTTATGTGACTAAACTGTGCATGACCAGAGGCACACAATGATTTCAGTCTTTACCATTTCCTGACAAACTTTCTTCCCTTTTTAAATTAGATTTAAGGTAGCAACTTCCCAGACTGTCTTTCCCATGATTCTTTGATGACTGGGCTGCTAGTTTTTGCCCCAGAATAAATATATTCCCGATTTGAAATAACAGACCCCTTTCCTTAATATCAGCATGTGCCTGGGAGTAAGGGACATACTCTGATTTTACTGCTGTAGCATTTATCATGCTGTGTATCATATAGAGGGGCACTGAGCTCTCAGAGTTAGACCAAAACACTGCTCTCCCTTCACTACTTGTCAGTGTTGTCTGTCATTTACACCAAAGACAAACAAGGTCTTTTTTTAATTCTCTTTAAAACTTGAAATTACTCAAAAATATTCAAAATAATTTTTAGGACAGAGCCCGCTGGGGAATTGCCTGGGAGACATCAGCCTCTAATCACGTACAAGGCCTCACAGAGGCTCTGGAATATGATTCTGTAGTAATATAAAAGAAGCTATTCATAGTTGCAAAATGAAGCAATTACGACTGATTTCCCCAGTGTCTTGTAGCCTGTAAACACAGTAACACATTTTGAGCTGATGAACAAATTCATAAAGATTTAAGTCTGAGAGTTGCTTCTGGAGGCAGGGACATCAACTATTACAACACCAGTCTCTCTGAGGGTCTTGGAGGCTTCTCTAGGCTGCAGGAAATGAGCAGGGAGAGGAAGGGTTGCTGCCATGTAAGTGAGGTGTTGGTGTCTGAAACAGGGTAGGGGTGTCCTTTCACAAAACAGGAATCCAGCATCCCAGTTTCTGGATATTCAATGCATCACAAAGAGTGGGGCAATAAGGTATTTTCCTTGTAGTACTAGTAGCAGAACCTGTAGTACACGTTCTGATGCAATGAATGCTGAGGTTTCACTGAGATGTTACTGCTCCTACCTGGAGGAAATTCTGGTAAAGGTGTGGAGAAGGTGCACTGAAATCTGTTCCAGGAGGAAAGAGGTCAGTGATTATGGTGGATACTCTCTCTGTCTCAGCAGAAGAAATACATAATGTCCTTTTGTCTTAAATGTCTGTCTGCATTTCTTAGTAATTACTAAAAATTTGGCCCCATCTGCCTACTTTGCCTGAGGAATATTTAGTCAACTATAGTTGTTTAATCTCCCAAGTGTTTCTTTCCTTCTAGTTTTACATTCAAATGATGCTACTCTTGCAGACAACATTGTCAGGAAGAGAGGAGCACCATTTAAGAGTGGCACTCCTGACTGCTGTTTTGGGGCAGTGAACATGAGAAAATTGCATCTCTGCAGGCCTGGTTCATCTGCCTGAAGCTTGAGGTGTGAGCAGTCAACAGTGAACTCCAGCTGACTACTGCATGCACTGTTCTGCTGAGGATAGAAAGAGGATGGAAACCTGCATGCCGACTTTACAAAGTGATGTTTTCTCAAAGAAATCTGAGCATTGGAACCCTGAGCCCAGCCCAGGTGCAATACTGTAGTACTAATACAATAAATAGGAAAATAATATAGAAACCCTAGGGCTGGGAAAGATAAGATTTTTTGCCTGTGTACAAAGATATATTTCTGAGAAAGAAAATGCATATGGGTGTTCAGATACCTGAAAGCACAATGGAAATGCTTTTCTGTCTCTTGGATTTGTGTTCACTCTTGCCTCAAAGCATTTCCACTTGAAATATCAAGTCAGAAGATTTTAATTTCAGCATTTTTAACGGGAAATTAATTTACTGATTCAGAACACCTGGGAGGAGAAGGGAAAAGATGAGTGAGAGAAGGTACACAGGATGGAGGTGTTGTTTGGTCCAGACCATCGTGTGAAGTACCTTTCATGTGATGCTGATTTTGGTGCTGTGTGGTTGAAGAGCGGATGAAGTGTTTTAGATCTGTGTGCAACCATTTTTGTGTGACACAGCTGCTTCATGGTTTTGTCACTGTATTATACTAGGAAGCCAATTCTTAAGATGTGTTGGTGTTAATAATCATGCCTGCCAGAATTAACACACTGTGACTAAGCCTCCCACCAAACTCCTAGAGCAAGCACCCATGCATGTAATGACTTCCTACGCTGTCACTCATCCTGGAATACAGTCTATCCCACCATCAATCAAGTGGAAGCTGGCAGAGATGATAGGCTGAGATGCTCTCTTTAAACTTGCAGAGACAAAACTGCAGTCTTTGTTTCAGATAAAGGTGACCCAATAGCACTTTGCTGCCAACCAAAAGTATTAATCTGTGCAAAAGCACCCTTCAGGCAAGTCAAGTTAATCCTGTCAGAATGCCTCAGTGTTGCTATGGTCGTTACACAGAGCTCCTCATGGCCTATACTTGACCAGTGGAAAATCTTGTAAGATTTTCCTTTGAGAGATGCTGTGCTATCTTAGGCAGAGAACTTCCTGGCACATTCATCAAATATATACATAGTGTCTGATTCAGAAAGAGGGCAGGTGAAGAAAATGTGCTGCCTTACTTTATTTTACTACATGAAATTCAGATCAGAAAAAATCAGAAAAAAAAATTTTTCCACACCAGTGCATGCTCTCTTCCACAGTTTCATGGAAATTGTTAGCTACAAAAGGCAACAGTCTAGTATTCCACCTTGAATACTACAAAAGTTTTAGAAAACTAGCAAGTCTCAAGTGCCAGAAACTCTATCAAGAATACCAGAGCACAGTAGGAGAGTATTTCCACTGAGCTAAGTAATTGGAAATAAAATGTGTGTTTAGAATCATACCTAACACCTCTGATAATACCAAGAAAATTGTCCACTAGAGATATGATTAGAGACATGAGAGAAAAATCAAGAGCCACAATTTTTTGCTACCAAAGTTTTAAAATTAGATGGAATTTAATTACTCTGTCATGAAATAAAAGGTGATGAATTACGTATTCTGCTTAATTGTTGTGTTAAAACCAATTACAAGTCAGGAGAGATGCTTTCAGCTTTGTCCTGCAGCAGTGATAACCTTTCTCATAAGCAATAACAAAACCTAGCTAGTCTCCTTGGTAATCATAACCTGTTTAGCAATGTTGTCAAGGTACTCTTGGCACACCTGTTTCAGTATTTTATAATGTGTTGGCCTTTTTCTTCAAGGAATTTGAAATCTTATTTTTTGTTCTCAGTTACAGCAATGTCTTTTAGAATATACAGTACTCACAAGGTGTTTGACAGGGGATGAACCTTTTGTTCTGTACTTGCTTGGTCTTCACCTAAGATGTGGGAGATCCAACTGCTACAGGAATAGAGATCTGTAATAATAATGGATTCTTTGTTCTCTCTGGCATTATGAAGATTCATGGTAGATCCTTTTAAACTGAAGCTGTGTTACTGGAGTTGAGTGTCTGGGCTCAGTTCCAGCAGCTTAGACTCTAACTCCCCGCTAATGCTGCTCAGCAGATAAAGCTGGTTATTACTGTGCTCTGTTCTAGTGAGTGCCACCAGATTAAATACTCGGGAGAAACTCAGCAGCATCCTTGCAGCTTTGCCGACCTGAGAGGCTGCAGGCTGGTGTAAACCTGCTCTGTCTGCAGACTGCACCACGAGGGTGTCAGCCAGCTCTAAGCTGTAATGCCAGTTCTTGTGACACCCTGGTGTTGAGCCTAAGCTGCCAACTCCCAGGCAAGGTCTATAATCTCAAGATGTGCTGTGTTATCACCATGGGGTTTTTCATCCTAGAAAAAAGAAGGTTAAGGAGGGCAACCGCCACTGATCTAAGGAGGGATTATAGTGAAGACAGGCTCTTCTTGGAGTATACAATGAAAGGACAAGGATCAATGAGCACACATTGCAGCGAGGAACAAGGGTAACTCCTAGTGGATGTAAGGAAGAAAATTACTCACTGTGAAAGAGGCTCAGCACTGCAAGAGGTTGAGCAGAAGGTCCCTGGAATCTCTGCCCTTGGAAACATTCAAAGCTGGACTGGATGAGGTGTGAGCAACCTGATATAACTTAGAAACTGGTCCTTTTTGAAAGAGGAGGTTGAGCTCTAGGACCTCAGATGTCCCTTCCAATCTCAAGCGTTCAGTGGGAAGGGGGCACATCCTACACATCTCTTCCTCTGTCTCCCTCTGACACACTGATTCTTATGTAAAAATACATTTTCCATCATAGCAGGATTTAATTTAGAGGTTATTTTGTAATGGTAACTTCTTGTGGGTTGTTACAGTATGAATGCAAAACACCACCCTAATCCTCAGGAAAACAAATGTGTGAGGAAAAATGTTCTTGACCCTCCTGTCATGCCACAGAATATTCAATGAACCACAAAATAGTCTGTCTTTGGTTGCCACCTGTAACCTGAGCTGACAGAAGCATGTCCAGTGCTCTGGTTCCTCAACCTCAAACTAATGTTGTAGCACAGACAGTTTATTGCAGAGCTCAGCCCACTCTTCCAGTGTCCCAATGTACACATCCTTGCCTCCTGCTCTGGCTTGGGAGCAGAGGGAGTATCCACACACAGGAAGAAGACTGTCATTCCTGCATTTATATTATGGACTTCTCAATTCCCTCTTCACACTCAAGATGCACATTGACACCAAGTTGGAGCAGGAAGACACTTCTAACTTCACTTCAGCCATCACCTCAACTCTTGTCTGCTGGTGCATCCCCACTCCCTGCCTCCCCTTTTCAGTCTGCACTGTAAACTGAGAATTAGCTAGAGAAAAACTAGAGAAATTAATTGAAGCAAAAAGCACTGGGACTGCAGGGAGACACTCTACTCCCTTGCCTAAGGATAAGTTCTTTAATGTAACTCAGATGCAACTCCTGACCCAAGCACCGTGTTCAGGAGAAGACACTTTGGAAAAAAACATGGCAAGGCATATCTACATCTATATCTATATTTATATCTATATCATCTATATCTACATCTACATCTATATCTACATACACACGTATAAATATATATATACACAGTTATTTCTGCTTTTCCAGTCTGTTTCTGTTTCTCCATCTCTAAGGCACTTCCTAAGACAGAGGATTAGAACATAGATTTATATCAGACTTTCACAGCTCTTAATGGACTCTTCTTCCATGCATTTGTCCAGTCCCTCTGGGACACTGCATCAGCAGAAGCAACATGTTGTAGTAGGGAATCCTATAGGAAAAAATAATTTCCTTTGGTTTGTTTTAAACCCATTACCCAATAAAATGAGCTTCTGTGATGAACTCATATTTCAAAGAATTAACTTGGTTGCAAAAACAGGTTCTGTGTCTCCTGTGCAGGGAGAGGTTTTGGTTTTCCTAAATGAGTTGCTGGACTTATTTAAGAAGGACAACCCTAAGTTTCTTATAAAAATGACAAAACCACTAAACATTTTCAGGACTCTTTCATATTAGCAATTCCATGGCAGAGTTTTACGCAATGCATTTTCTTAACCTGCTGAGATTTTCACTGTTTCTTGTTACTCCCAGTGGTTTCTGGGATGAATAGAACAATTATGCCAGTCTCAAAACACTTAGACAAATGAAAAATATTTGAATTCAGCAGTACTTGACTGAATAACTGATAGTCTTAACTGAATTTCCATTGACAGAAGGTGGTATGAACTCTTTACTCTTTCCATTCTTTCAACAAATGAGGCACTAAAATGGAGATTATTTTTGTTCTTTTCATTTTGACCCTGTGTAGCTCAAGAATGACCACCTTCTAGGAAAAGTGCCAAAGAAATAGTTTCTTTTTTTTTTTTTCCACTTTCATGTCACAGTAGGAAAAAATGAATGGGGAAAAGATCCTTGTACATATCCTCTTACCCATGAAGTGCAGTTCTTGGTTCTCCAGAGCTGAATGCCTACTCTAACAGACTGAAATTACTACCATAACTCTTTAAAAATTCCACGGAGCTTTTCAGGACATGGGATCATGAAACAAATACTCATTTTCTTGTCTCTGTCTCCTTGTGGGACTGCAATTCCTTCATGAATGAAGAACCAATGTGGGGACAACTTATGGCTGGCTATTAGGAGAACAACGCTTGTACAAACTGTTTTCCTCCTGACTTTCAAGCTTAATAAGAATGCTCATGTTATAACTCATCTCAGTGAAGTAATTATGTGTAATTGCATAATTACCCATTACAGCTTTTTGACTTACTGTGACTTAAGTTAATTAAACTAATGTGATGCACAACCACAAGGTAATTTAAAGCAAGGAAACCCTAGAAGGATCCCCCTTGAGGGTGTCTACACAAGCAGTAATACTGTGGCTGAACAAAAAGGGAAACATGGATCCTGTATCTTTTCTTGTACCTAGAGCTTCTACACAGTTTACTTTTAACTGATGATGAGACACAGAATTAAATAATAAACTCTGTCATAATCCTAAACAAAACAAAATACAAGGCTCGGAAATGAAAATAATCCCTTGCTCAAGAACACCTGCCACACTATGTAGTAGGAAATAAAATTTCTTGCAGGCAAATAATCATACATTTGTTTATTATAAATATTTCTCAGTGGTGGCCAAAACTAAACTTGGATTTAGGTCAGTGCCTGCTGGTATATTTTATTTTCCCCTAGTTTAAAATTCAGTATTTGAGTCTTGTGCTCAGTCAACTATTCTGATATGCAAATGACTTTAATGGATTGACTTTTTCCTCCTACAGTGAACTCCTAAATAATACGAAAAGGAATAAGATTCAGAATATGAACATCAATAAAGAAAACTGAAGGATTAACATAATGAATAACAAACAGATTTCTGTCTTTAAATCTATAGTTTTGGAGACATTCATAATCCTACAATTATTTTACTGAAAAAAATATGTTACGTAGTTTTGACTCAGAAAAGCACTATTTATGTACTTACCATCTTCATTTGAAATTGGGTCTATGGATTTCTTCAAAGAAAAATATCAAAATCCACTCTTGCTGCAACAGATGAACAAAGCCTTCATTCTGTTTCCCTCCCCCAGCCTTCTGTTGTTAAACTTTATTGCTATAAATAGAGGGTCTGGTTACTGTGATGCATTTTACTTGTAATGGGGATAAGCAGAGAAGTTCATGTCTGCTCTGTGCTCTGAAAATCTGAAAGAATTTCCTGTAATAAATAGTGTTGGAAGCCTAAATACTTCTCTATGAAGGAGAAAGTTTTCTAAGTTCCTGCAGACTTCTGCCCTCTGGAGCTGAGTCTGGTGTAGGTTGTCAGTTCATACATTGAGGAAACAGCCTGCCTGGGTAGAGGATTCTCCTTCTGAGAAAACTGTGCAAGGAAACAGAAGCATTTGACTTCCTCAGGGGAGAAACTCCATGACCTCTAGCAATGTCTCCCACTCTTTACAAGCAGCAGCTCAAACAGTTCACTGAGAAAGTAAGAAAAGACAGAGATGTCCTTGAGACTGAAGTTGCTTATGCAAACTGAGGGTTGCTTGGAGAAGATGCCAGCCACAAGATGGAGGAGTCATCTACTCTTTTATGATTATTATGTATTATTTCATATTAATTTATGCTTTTTAATATCTTAAGACATCATTTTTTGGCATTAACTAATAACCACAGGAGGGTCTATTAATCTAATAAAGTATTACAGTGTGTAATACTGCATGCAGTGCTTTTCTCCCAAGGTTTTACCCATTCTCCAAATTTTCTTTCACTCTCCTGAGGGCTAATTTGAGGCATTCTGCTACACTTGTGTGCCTCAGATGATATGGGGGTTTTAATGCTTCTTTTGGTGACACAAACCAACTGTTTTAATAGACTGCTTCAATCTGCTGTTTGACACTGAGAAGTTGTAAGGTGCATGTCAATGTCTTTTGTCAGTTCCCTGGCTAATGCTCTATAAATGAGATTTTTTATTAGCTAGGTGCTGATAGTGAAACTTGTGGGTTTTTTCAGCGTGTTTGAAAAATTAAGAAATAGTTCTGAAAGCATCACAATTTAAGGCTGCTAAGATAGCAAAAAGAGGCAGCACTCCTGACCTCTGAAAAAGACACCATCAGCAAATGAGAATAGCAAAATCATTCCACTTTGTGCAGCAAAAGAAACTGGTGGAACAAGAATCAAAGTGTTTCAATGAATTTGGATGAGGCAAATTTTTTTTATGATGAAGCATTTAGATATTACGTGTTCTCTGTAAGAGTTGTCCTTTGTAGATTATGAACAGAGAGATGATAATTAATATATATATTTGTTACTTTGAGTTTCCACCAATGTCACGCTTTGATAAGTTAACCAGAAATTTAATTTTTACTTGCCAGTAAAAATAGAGGCTCCTGTTGCACTGAGCAGAGAAGGTTGTTCTAGTTTAGTGCACGAGAATACAAAAAAATCATCTAGAGATCAGTATTTTTCGTCTCAGATCTAGGCTTTCCATTGTCAAAACAACTGAATTGTGTAGATGTCTCAGTAAAATTCTAAAATTTATAAAATGCTATTTTATAAACTGCTATACATGCCTGGATTCAAATATCTTGAAGTGGATTTCAGACAACATCATAAAGGTTTTTTTAAAAAAAAATTATAGCTGGAGCTCAGTGAGATGTTTATCAATGGCACCTTGTACTTGAAAAGCAGTATTTCTGCAGAAATAAAAAAAAAATCTAAACCAAAACTGCAGGTATGATGCATCAAATACTGCAATTTATCTTTTCTCTTTTTTTTTTTTAACAACAGTGCTGACTTTTTCAACTCAGGAAAGCTAGGTGTGAGGCCTTTAAATAGAAGGCTAGTTAAGTGATACACTGAGAAAATGTGATTATCAGCTTTAAAGAAATGGACACAATTTTGACTATGTTACAATTTTTTGGTTTTTAATTTGGTCTTTATAAATTAGCCAGTTTTTGTTAGACCCCTCATATTGAACAGATAGCTGGGATACTGTTAATATGCTTTTAAAATCAAATATATGAGTCTCCAGATACAGATCCTAAACTGTTTTTTGGCTTCTTTGCACTGAATGATTGCTGCCATACAAACTGAGTTCACAGTTTATGGTATGTGTGGGCCACTAGAGATATTTGAATGCCTTCTATCCTAGCTTTTAAAATGAAGAATTCATATCAATCCTTCATGGTCTGCTGGGGCAGGGCTCAGGGACTAGTTATGTGACTGCTGGAAGGTCTAACCACAGCCAAAGTACCTTGCAGTTACTGACTGCAGAGATCCACTCTGGTCTGCACTGCACTGTGTTTTCTCACAGCTGAAGGCTGGATCTGTGAATCAACTGAAAGACTATCTTAAAAAGCTTCCCAAGAGCAAGATTTTGGCTGCTTCCATGCTGGGAACTTGTCTCTAACTAGAGGTTGAAAAGCCTGCTTCTATTGTGCAGATGAGCTCTTCATCGTGATACTGAGCAGACAGCTCAGAGAGTGCACAAAGGGAATCATGGTCTTTTTCTTCTCATCTGTGATAGAACAGAGGAAAGAACTACTTTAAACCCAGAAACTGCTTGAGGATAAAAAGAAGAGCTGCACACAAAGGATGAGAGGGTTTCTCTGGTCAAAGCATTTCTTTTTCTGCGAAGCTTCTCACAGTTTGGAAGTAAAACACCATACAGGGTGCCAACCTGCTTTGGTACTGGTGTACAGTCATGCACATTATTGTTTGAATAGGTGACCATCATAAGTGTGGAATAAAAGTTTCCATCAACTTCGAGAAATTAGCTCTTCTGAAACAGCCCAGTGCTTCACACCATGTTACCATCACGGATTCACCTCAGCTTGGCCACACAGAACGCAATTGCTGCTCCCTTTGCCAGCCTCCAGTCCAACCACTAATTCAGGGCATTTTACCTGTGTACACTTCCTGTGTTAGGAAAAGACAAGCAAATGTCAAAAGATAGAACACATTGAAGAGCTGTCCCAATGGCATATGTCCCAATTATCACCCTCTTGCTGAGTGGTTGTTGTAAGCAAATTAATGCAGCCCAGAGAACAATTAATGTTCTCCTGAGAAAATACTGACACCCTAAACCACTGTATCACACCCAAACCTGAAATCAGAGCAACAAAATATGAGATTTTTTTGCAAAGCTCTCACACTAGGTTTTGCATCAGGGAGTTCCAGAGCTGGCACACCTACTTTTTATAGCTCCTCTTTTAACATTTTCTTGATAAAGCAGCCCTTTTCTTGGAGACATGAGAGACTTAGCTGGCTGTTACAGTACTCCAGTGCTGCTCAAGAACATAAATAGAAGCTGGATCACCTCTATTTGAAACCCATAAAGGTAACAAACAGTCAAATATGTTGAAATTGAACTTGCCAACATCTTAAGCCAAGACCAAATGTGTTAACATCATTAGCAATATTTTCTTGCATAAATGCTATTGGCAGAGCATCTGCAAATCTAATGCAAACTTCTCCATAAAGTATTCAGGGCTGGATTTTTAAAACTTGAGCTTGCTAGAAATTTTTGTGGGTTGTAAGGATAGCAATGGCAAAGCACTACAAAAATGATATCAAGCCCTGCCACTAACACTGGTTTTAATAGCAATCATGCAGTTCAACCCTTGATATGATAACAAAATATTTTGCACAGTTGTCTCATGATTTTGATTATGCAGTGCATTTTCCAGACCGCTGGGCAAAGGCCAGTATATTTTAAGTTATAGTTGCTCCTTTACATGCAGTTAAGTTTTAGCAATGCACACTGAAATTAATTACCATTAAAGCATCAATTTATTCACATTAAAGCCCTTATTAGCAATGCATTCCCATATAAACAAGGAATCTCCTTCTTGTCATTAAATTTCACGTTACTGGTATCCTTTGACATTTTTCCTCAAACGATGTGGAACACATAGTCTTAATGGGACTATAATTAGCCATTGAATTTAGTTGTACATACTGAGAATGAATATTTTCTACCAGTCTGGAACCCTCTATAGTTTGACCAACACAGAAATCTTTTTTGCTTGAGAAAACACAAACTACCAGCTTTTTAAAGGCACCTTATATATCTTTCTGTAAGGGACAGATTTACATCTCAAAGCACTTCATTATTCATGTGATGTTTAAGCATGAGAATCATTCTATTAAAGTCATTACCTAAATTAGCACTTGCTCAAGTGTTTGCCTGAATGTCATTTTAATTAGGAGAACATTACACGCAGGAGATAGGTGACAGACGTGGTTTGCCTTCCCACTGGCCTCTCATTTCTTCCTCATCTCTGCACTTAAGGACAGGGCTTTGAGTTGGCCCACGGATTTTTAAAAAATCTGGCATTGCCTGTGTGTACAAAGTGCCAACACGTATGAAATGACGTTACTCTCCTGGCTGGCATCAGCTCTATTAGATAGGGAAATGATGTGAATGAACCTACTTTTTCTTTTTCACATGTGGAACTCCTGAAATTTACAAATTTCTTGAAAACTAAATATTGGTAGGGGTTCCAGAGTAAATTCCTTTTAGAATTATCAGCTTTAAGTTTTACATGTACCTGAATATTCAGAATAATATTCTGGTCTCCTTAGAAATCGTAGGAGACAGGCTACTGGCTTCAAAAGGGCTGTACTACTCACAGTCCTGCTCAAATAGAACTACTTCTGTGCTTCAATATTTAATATATTGAAAACAGGTTTCAGTAATAGCATATTAAAATAAAAATTAGTCTTAGTCCTCTCTGTATAAGAAATTAATTTAAAGAATAAGAAAAGTGTGAGTTCCCACTTTTTTATACATAATTTTATATCAGTGGGAATATTAAAAAGAGCTTTTCTCATATTTGCAGATGCTCTGTGAGCGCATGCTCCTTGTGAGAATCTATAGCAGGTATGGATATTTGTGGATACATTTTTCTCTGAGGTCCTACTCAAGTTTTAATGTATTACCAAAAATACTTTTCCCCTTAAATTTGCCTTCAAGCTCCAGATGTCATGTGTGCCTATTGGCAAGCATTTCTTTTGTTATGCCCACCAACTGTAACAGGCTTATTTGTGGATTAGCTGTGTCTCAGCTGTAAAATTAATTCAGGAGCACAGCCTGCTGTTCCAAACGAAACTGTAACAGAAGGAAATGTTGTTTCCATGAGTTTATCTTTTAAAGATTTGTATAATTGGTTAATGCTGTTTTGTCTTTTTGTTTTTTGGAGACAATTAATCAATAATTTATCATGTGTAACTTTTATTTTCTATTTTCAGTACGTTGCAATATACAAACAGCAAAGTCAGATGATCGTGTCCTCTAGTATGCAAGGAACCAGAGAGCCCTAATTAACTGATCTTATTGTATAGCAGATTTAGCAATTAATTTTGAGTCACAGACCCATGAACCAAAGACTTCAGTTTTCAGCTTTCTGGATTTTTAAAAATTTAAATCAGTTTTTGCAGAATAAATGTATATTTTCACTTTTTTGCCACTCCCAGTAAAGCAGAAGGCAGATGGCTCAGTGCCTAAAGCCCTGCTTTTGCACTCGGGTGCTGCAGGCTCGGTTCTTTGGCCAGTCTTTCTGCCTGAATGTGTGAAGACCCCACAAGATGTGGGGAGACAATTGAGACTTCCTTTAGGGACGTTTTCTTAATGCACCAGATATAATTTTTTGGACACACCGAGCCTGTCCTCAGTTTTGTCAGGTATTGCTCTTAGCTGGAAAAAAATAACTCCCTGCCAAAAGCCGTGAGGAGCCTTTTGGCTGTAACTGGCTGTGTAGGCACCCAGAGCCAATTTTAGTGCAAAACCCAAGAGATGTGCTTAAAGCACTTTGGGCTTATGTAGTTGAACAATTTGGTGCTCTGTGGACACCACCAAGCTGAGGCAATGTGCTGCAGCTGCAGTGTTGGTGGCCTGACCTGTCTGGAAGGAGATGCTGGAAGTCAGCCTGTGTGCATGCAGGGCTTTGCCTTCAGTCTGCTCAGCTGCACAACACTACCTGGTGACAGAGAGCAAATGCTTTCCTCCAGCTGGAGCAGTGGAAAGCTAAGCTTTAAATGCAAACAGGACTGACTGTTGCCTGAGCCAATTTAGTGCTGAATTGTAGCAGCTCGAGGCTTTAAATGGCTAAAGATTTCCACTGGGTAAATTACTTTCCACCTTTTCCTTCTGCCAGTGCTCAAGCCAGTTTCTTATGCAAGTTTCTAGGTCAGTAGAAGACAAGTGCTTTGCAAAGGAAAGTAGGTGCACTGTGAAGGTTCTTGCTATCTCTTTGTTATGACAGAGATCATTTTTACATACACAAAAAGCAAAATGTATGATACTTGCCTTTAGAGGCTGTCCAGGTGATAATTTAGTGGAAGTTAGCAACTTCATGGTAAAGCCAAAGCATGAGTTAAACTTCCTCCCTGTCCATCTTGCAACTTCCTCTTAGATGGCATTTTTTTCAATATCCTCGTGTTCAACCAGGGTATATTTAACACTGTGAGTTAATAAAATGAAGACATACTCTTATTCTAGTTCAGATTCCTGATACTCAAGTGAACCCCAGTCCCCTGGGCTGCAACAACTGTATAATAATCATTGACAACAGGGCTCAAGGTGATTTAACAACAGCACAGGGTACTCCAAAGTGGATTATTAGAACCAGACATCTTTTCAGGTGCTCATTAAGTATAAGTAACAATAATTTTGCCAATTATACATGTAGCTCAAGAGAACTGGGTCCAACTTGCACAGGAGGAAGATGAAAAGTCCTAAAGCTTTCACACAAATGCATTCACATAAAATTTATGTAAAATAAACCAGTGAAAACTGATTTATACTCTACAGTCTCCCTCAAGCCCTGACCCAAGTCTTTAAACCACCTTTCACAAAAACAAAAGCTTCCCTTTATCTGACTGGCATTGACAAAATGGGAAGCTCTTGCCTACAATAAAGGCCAATTTCAGTTCTCAATATGAGGACTCTGGTGACACAGCTGTGTCTGCCAGGAGTAGAGAGAAATGCTACTTCTGTCTACAGCCCAGAATGGGTGGTGTTGGACTAAACCCCAGACTTCAGTCAGCTGGCCAGTAAAATAATGCCTTTGCACATTGCACAGTGCAAGGTGTAGCTGCTTGTAGATCTTCAAGAGGTAGAAGAGCTAAATGGGTGAAAAATCTTCATTTTTCAGTAAATATTGCATCGTCCCAACACAACTGTGAGGGTACAGCTAAACCACAGGCATCTCTGTAACAGGGGTGTAAAACAGCTCTAACCAGAGAAATCTGAACATGTTGAAGGATCTCATGTGTATGTCAGAATTTCATTTATGGCCTTAGTTTTGACTATATGTAGGTGGAAAGAAAAATACATTATGTAGGCTTCTACAGTTATTAAATCAAGCCCTGAATTACACTAACAGAGTTCCTCTTCCACAAAAGGATGAAGCTTTTTTTCCAACAATCTCTCATGTTTTTTTCTTGAAATAATTGTAGTCTCCATAGTGATGAGTTTTGTAAGTTCAGCATGCAATATTTCTGACATACATTCTATAAATTGCTGAGATTGAAGTGTCCAGAACCTAATGATTTTGCTGCCAACATTAAATTGACAAAGGGAGACAAATAAAAATGTAAAACTATGCAACTATTCTGCAATCTTTCATTGTAAAAATATGCAATCCATCTCTTTTATTCCTGTTTAGCTTCTGATAACTGCTGCTAGGAGGATAATTTAACCCCAGGATTTTTTTCAGTAGGATTATGAAAGGTATGTAGAAGAGAAGCTATGACTTTAAAAAGTGATTTAAGACAGGTTGGATGACTTCAAACTGCATTAGGAAGAGCCATTTGGGTTAGGACAAAAGCTGTGTGTTTCCTTACTGAAAGGCTGGGAGACAAAAGCATTTCACTGTATCTGAAGGACTCATTTTACTTCTTTGCAGGTCTTGCATTCAGACTTTCTGTTCTGCCCTCTTTGCAAACAGCACAAGAAATACTTCTATGTAATGGAACCTCACTTGTGTAACACTTCCACTTACAACCCTTAAATATTTCAGTGGATCAACTGCAACAATTTCATGCAGAACTGGGCATGGGCTATTCCTGGCCAGTCTGTTTTCTAGCATATGCAACAAAAATTGTAATGTGGCTTTTAAGATCAACCCCAGCTCCCCGTTTGACCTGCTCAAAGAACTCTTCCAGAAGGTATGGAGGCACCTCCTTCCAGAAGGGCTGAGTCCCACACCAAGAAGGAAAAGTTAAGAATGAATCTTCTAGAGGTGAAGCAGGATTATTATACATTACTGTCATGCTGTTTTAGAAACTACAGCACTTACCCCACATCTGCCAGAGGAAATCCACAGAAGAGGAGATAAAAGGAAACATCATACTCCATTTTTCAATCACTAGAATCAACTTCTAACACTGTGCAGGTAGTCTGGGAGAACTCTGTGTCCAACAACATCTTAAATAGAAATTATTGAAATTAAGGATTAGGTGTGTGCATGAATTGCATTGCACCTCTCTGGTTTGAGACAAATCTACCAGTGATATCTACTAGTTAGGTGCTCTCAAAGGTATATTTGTACTAATTTCTGTTATAAGTATAATGATTAAACTGCAGGTTTTTAGTTTCCACATAAAGTATGATTAGACTAGGAGTTTGCCTTTCTTTACTGCAAAAGTATTTGCCCCTTCCCTCTCCTTTATCTTGTATCAACAATACCCTCTCACAATATAATTCTCATGGGAAAGGATTGGTTGCACAAATTGGGAACTGGATAGAAATGCAAAGCTTTTAGTTTGCTGACAGGTTTTCCACTAAAGAAAATGGTAAGTAACTTTCAGTGTAAACATTGTTCTGCAGCAAACTAATTTAATGGACCTTCTAGGTAGCTGTAAATCATCAGATGTCACACTGTAGGTTTGCAATATGCTATAAAACATGTCTGCATATATATACGATCTACCTAAATTGTCAATTAAAAAATTGCACTGATTCAAAGGTTCCATATAAACTAAATAAAACTTAATAATAAACTAAATAAAACTTAATGAAGCAGAAGCTTCTTTACCTTTATTATATATTATTTATTATATATATTAAAAATTAATTGCTTTGGTCTTCAATAGGCAAAAAATTATGTTCACTTGCGGCTCAATATGCAATATAATAACTTACAAATTAGTTGTATAGGCATAATTTTTCATGAGACTCTACCCATATCTTAACATTTTTGACACTCTTTTTTGCCACAGTAGTCCATGAATTATCAGAAGGAAGATTTAATCTGTCATAAGATTGACCAGGAACAAAATATGAAGAGAGAAACAAGCTCTCAATGTGTGACTTTCTCACTGTGTTTAATTCAGTTCACCTTTGGTGCATGTAGCAAGCTGGATTTTTCTAAATTAAATTGAATTCTACAAATATTTTTTTATATTAAAGTTTTCTCTAAAAGTATTTTCTTTTTAACTCCACGTTTTCTGGGGTGGATGTTCCCTTCTTTATCCATATCAGATGGAGCCTTTACTACCCTCAGCTGTTCTTTGCTTTCCTGTGCAACTCCCTACCTCTTTACTGAAAGGCTTCTAAGAGCCCAGCCTAGGTTACCTCAATCAAAACCAGCTGGGTTTATAGACACTTCTTTCATTGATTAGTTGATTTAAAGTAACTGACTTTGGTCATCATGAGTTGAGAATTCACACACTTTCTTTTACTGGATGGGGGAGTAAGGGGTAATCTCCAGTAAACGGCACTGAACAACCAAAGGCGGAAATTTCTTTAGCAAAAACGTCAGCTCCTGATCTGTAAATCAGAGTATCCAGACACATGCAGGATCTTACAGTAATGTTTCAACATTGAATCAGCATTCAGAATTGATCTAGCTGGAAAATAGCCATCTTATACCAATGGGACTTCAAAGGGAAGTGAAGGAGGATTGATAGGAAGAGAAAGAACATAAGAAAATAAAGGCAAAAGATTAGAACAACAGGCTGACCTTGTCCCTGTCTTCATTCTCTTCAGTCTTGGATCTGGGTACACACTGAGCTCCTTCAGTAAGGTTCATGTTTTAGCCATCACACCCACATGAAAATACCAACCATCAGAGGGGTCGAAAGACGAAAGGAAGCAGTGGAGGACAGTGAGTTAAAACTCCGGAATGCCTTGCTATTATCCCCCTGGCAGTGGCCAGTCTTCCTCTACTGCAGAATGGTGGCACAAAGGATCTTTAAGTCCTCAGACAGGCATATTTTGAAAAGAGATTGATTATAGCTTTCACCAAAAAATATTGTGTAAGAACATTGTTTCCTTGACTACTCATTCAAGCAGCAAAGTGGTCACCAAAGCTGCATAATATTGCTCTTACCTGGGTCAGCTGATATAATGAAATGAAAATGAATAATACATTTTCAGTATGAATTTTAGACAACATTCAAACATACTAGAATTAATGAAATCTTTGACATTTTTTGAACTCAGCAGTGGCTGATTATTTAATGAGTCTCAGATGACAAATTCAGTGTAATGCAAGAGTTGCTGATAATATTAATCATTTAGCTTCAACAATTTCTTAAATTTTTTTTGTGGTCAGAACATTGAAACAATTAATTAGTTGCAGCTGCAATGAGTAGGAATTGCAATAAAGTAAGCATTCACCTTTAAATGGAAATTCAAGACACAGGTAGCATTTGTGGTAGAACACTGCCTAATTGCAAAGAAATTATTTGGTGTGTTAGAATGACATCTAGTGACTAGTTCAGGTTCTAATGCTGAGTTATAAAAATAGAAACAAAAAATTAATTTAATCTTCTGATTCTTTCTTTACTGCCCCCTAATGAAAGACATAAATATAATGAACAGTAAATCTATCCAGAGACAGTAAAACTTGAAAGAAAATCAAGTTAAATTAGGGTTAAAGGCAAACAGTGCATTAGTGTAAGGGGGAAAAGCAATAAAAAGACTTCATGCTTCTTGGATTCTGGGAATTCAAAATTATGATTTCATCCCACTCTTCAATATGAATTTATTCTTCAGGAAATAATAATTTCCTTTTTGTATGGAGCAAACCCAGTGAAAAATCAGTTAAAAGCCCTTTAAAATAGGTTCCTGATCAGAAATGTAAATTCACCTGCATTGTAAAAACAGTTGGACAGAAGCCCAAAATATCCCTTTGGAATGGATAATCAGCAGCCCTCTTCCATTGAACATAGTCCAGCTACTGACTCACAGAGCATGGCGCAACAGGGAAAGAGTTCAAAAGGTATCTTATGCTCATTTAATATTCACATATTTGATCAATCCTAACAAGATGCAAACATCTTTTTTTCCATGTCTAGTGCTACAACTACAACCTCTTCAGAATGGAAATTTGAGAGACAAATGAAATGGTAGTGAGATAAAAAGTAATTTCTACTTTTTTTTTTTCTGCAAGTGGAGACTAAAAGTAATTTTTAACCTTATTGTTGGTTTATATTATTTTCATTAAGTATATGATTTCATATATACCTGAAAAAGATTGAACCGTGCTTTTCTCCCTGAAACCTGTGAGTATGTTCATGGGATTAAGATTGTTTTCTAATCGCTTTTCTTCCTCTGAATACACATCAGACCAGTGTTCCTAAATAAGGAGAATGCTTCCTTTATAGGATAGGACAGCTGTCAGAGTTTTCCTCTGACAGTAAACTTCATTTTGAAAGGAAAGTTGACTCTCTAATTGCAGTGCTCAAAATAAACCATGAGAATACAATGGACAACCCAACCACTACACATGTATCTGTCTCAGTCTGAAACAATAGTGGTGAGGTACAAATATCAGTCACACTATTCTAAAGGTTACTGTTAAATATTTTAGTGCTCATGACACTAGAAAGGAAAGAATATGCGAGAGAGGTGGTGTTTTCTGATTCATAGAGTACTTGTACTCTGATTCATAGTGAAAATGTCTCGGGGATAAGTTTATAACGCATAGGAAAATATTCTGAAGTTATAGAACACATTGAGGACTGGTTTTGTGTTCCCCAGATAGTTTCTCATAATTTCAGCTAATGTTATACTAACTTTCCAGCTTGGAAGCATTCAACCATACCGCTTCACCTGACGTTGCTGAATCAACTAAACTAAAGTTTAGTACTTTGCCCTGAAATTGGTAAACTCTACAGCATCTAGATTTTACCTGGGATCTTTCTTAGTGGGTGAAATCTGTGTTCTGCTCTGGATCTCCCCAGCCTTTTGATAATGCATCATTGGTCTTGTCCTGTGATAAATTTCAACCTCTGTTTATTTGTTTAACATGTGGAGATATTAGCAGTTGCTGCAGTGGCTTTGGTACTGGCATTCCTGCAGCTTTGCCTCTGATGTGGGTCAGTGATCAAGACTATCCTTACTGTTCCCAGCACTTTCTAGTTAGGTTTACCTGGGAACACCTTGAGGAACCCAACCATATAAAAACCTTGGGGAAACATTCAGTTTTTGAACCCCATTTTGTGTCAAGATCCTACCTACTTGGCACTGGAAAGGTTTGGATTATTTAGGGCAGTCTCAGGAAAACTTGGCTGGACATCTAGTGACCTTCATAGTGCAAAATTAGTTACTTAGGGACTTTACATATTCTAGGGGTAGGCAGTGGGTAAATTGAGATTCTAAATTCTCATCATGTTTACATGCTGCTAGGGCTGCTGAAGCAATATAATATTAAGTTCATTTGGCAGATCCAACCTCTATTATTTCTATACCTCAAATTCCCATCTATAGAGGAGAGAGAGTTGTAAAATGTAGGGCTACCAAGGATAAATATATTGAATAACAGGATACAAT
This sequence comes from Corvus cornix cornix, assembly GCF_000738735.6. Classification (NCBI taxonomy): domain Eukaryota; kingdom Metazoa; phylum Chordata; class Aves; order Passeriformes; family Corvidae; genus Corvus; species Corvus cornix. Next base: position 109,909,763 of record NC_046333.1, on the reverse strand, counting down.
TATATACTGGCTGGAGAGCCAATATGTGCTTCAGAGAGAGGGCATTCTGTACAGTCAGTGCACACAAAACTTTTCTTCACCCTTATTAATTTCCTAATTGACAGCATTGAACACTGCAGTATATGAGAGACAAAGAATTTACAAATGAATAGGCAGGAACAGAGAAAATGAGATGTGAACTGGAAGCCTGAAAAGAATATACTGTTATTGTCTGTATTTTAATGTTTGTTTTTATGCACTTTATGTGAGCATTTCTTACAAGGGAACCAGTCAGAGAAAAGGTCAGAAAATGTCAGTGTCAGATAGTAAGGGTCTGATCTGACAGGCTTTCAGAGGAAAAATAGTGTTCTGTGTTAAAGGCGTGGGCAGAAAACCCCTTAAAATTTCAGTGAAAACATCCTGGGTAAGTTTCTGTTCTGCAAACCTAAAGCTGAACTTAATGCAAAATGCTTCCCATGGGATATTAAAACCTGGTGATAAGAACACTGACAAAATCAAGAGCTTTTGTAAAGCTTTTTAAAATACTTACTACACACTGCTTACCAAACATTTTGTTCTACAAAAGACCAACATGTCTACACAAATTCTAAAATGCATTTTCAGCTGGGTATTTGCATGCACTGGTTGGCTTCTGCAGGGGTTTTATTTGGATAATAAACACGAAGAAATTACTAGAGTAAGGTTATGAAAACACAGAGGCAAAAGAACACCACAACATTTTGCTCATTTACCCACCTAATTGCATGACAGGCTGGTCCTTCAGCTCACTGCAGTGCCCAGCATTGTGCTGATAACCAACCCAACAATATATCACACTCCGTTTTGCAGTAAGAAATGTTTTAAATAAAAATTGCACTTAGATATATGTGCAATTGGTATAATGTCTTTTGAGGAATTAATCTCTGGCTAGTCACCATGTATGGAAGCTGCACTGGAAAAAGTGGCCTGTGTTGTTACTGTGTCTGGAAGAATTCCATGAAGTTTTCTGGTTCCTCAGCTAATCCTTTTCTGCAGTGTAAGCAGGAGCATAGGAAGAAGCCCGACTTTTACCCAATTTCAATCTCATGAGAATGGCATCAAAATGAGATGAGGAAACACCTGTGACACAGAACACACGTGGGAATGAGCCAAGGCCCCTTCGAGTGCAAACCTTTCCTACAATACATCGGCTGCGTGTACTCCCGCCCTTAACCTGTCTCTCCCGAGAGGCAGGATTGCTCAGGGAGATCACCCATCTGCTGCACCCTGCGAGGTGAGAGCAGCAGGAGAGCTGCAGCCCTGTGCAGTGTTGCAGCAACACGGGATGAGGTGCAGGCGTGGGCAGGGCAGAATCTAGGAATACAGACAGCACCAAAGCTTTCTTTAATCTTGTGAAGCCTGACAAGACTTCAGCAGCCAGAGAGAACTGATTCTTTATTTCAGCCATGATCCCTTCTTTAGAAAGAATGCTGAAGTTAATCACAGAATTATAGGATTATTTAGGTTGGAAAAGACCTCTAGGATGATTGAGTCCAACAATTAATCCAGCACTGCCAAGTGCACCACTAAACCATGTCTCCAAGTGCCACGTCCACATGTCTTCTAAATACCTACTCCAACACTTCCCTGGGCAGCCTGTTCCAATGCTTGACCACACTTTCAGTGAAGAAATACCTAGTTCTAAACCTTCCTTGGTGCAACTTGAGGCCATTCCCTCTCACTCTATTGCTTGCTACTTGGGACAAGAGGCTGAGCCCCTCTCACTACAGACTCCTTTCAGGTACTTACAGAGAGTGATAATACACGTTATAAAAAAGGATTCTGACAGTAGTTACTAGAAAACATGCAAATGGGACTTATAATAGAAGATAATCTGTTTTTATCTGCTTTGATTTTATGTTTGTTTGTTTTCCTCAGACAGATACAAATTACTGAGTTACTGAAATCTGAAGAGAGTAGAATATATCCAGAAAGTTCATGTTAATAAATCCTGAGTTGACAGTCTAGTGCTGGCATACTGTGTGGGTCTCTGCTCTCTGCAGTGCCTTGCTGAAATCAGCTAGACTGTGTGTGGGTGTATAAAGCTAAAATTAGGGGGTTTTGACTGCCGCAAAAAGCAAAGTGAGTGAGTGGGTTTGTCCAAATTGCCTGCAGATAATTCATTCTGAGAATTTACTTCCTTTAACCAAAGTCACTTACCAAAGGGGTAAGTGTAATATTTTACTGGAAATTTTTCTTACAGTTCATGTAAAGCACTGTTTCATTGTATATTTTGGTCTTCTTGCATTGCTAGCTTTTTTAAATAAGCTGAAAGGAAATTAATGACCTGAACCATTTTTATTCTCTGACCATAGAAAACACTTATTGCAAGAATATTGCAGTAAAGTAAAATATTGCTAATATCCTGGACTTATATCTATTAAAAAGATTTTCATATTGTTCATATTTTATAGGAGAACAAGATCAGTTCCATACCACCACAGCACTGCAAAGCTATTCTGCTTTACAGGCAGGCAAGCTACCTAACTGCAGCTGTCTTAAATCATGACTTTACATTTTCTTAACTCAGGTGGGAGCCGTTTGAAAACTTTCACAAAAAGTGAAATAATGTAATAAGCATCACATGCTAGGCTGTACTTCATGTTCAGCATCTCAAAGAGTTGGAGGCAAGAAATATGTGACTTTTTAGTTCCCATGTCAAGTAAAAATACTGTAATTGAATCTTCTTAGAAAACATCTGTCTTCATTAATTTCAGCCAGGAGACACAGGTTTGTCAATTACCTACAGGTATACTCTAATCAGAACCACACTGAGTTGCTTCCTGAGATTCTCCTTGTTTTCAGTTCTTGATCCATGCCCAAAAGTGGTTTTAGACAGATTTTCTGTGACTGTAATTCAGGGTTTCTCAGTGTGTTTATACCTGTAGGTACAACAAATACATTAGAAGAAGTATAATTTCTGTCCTCTTTTTTTCTCCTTTAATTTGTCTAGGTATGTTGTGGCATTTCTTAACTGATATACAGATGTAGTAGAACCTGTCACTCTCCATGAAGTGTGTTCATCCCCTCATATCTGATTTTTAAGTCAGATTGGTTTTATTGAAAAATAGTGGAGTCCAAAGTGACAGGGAACTGAATGTGTTTTATTTCCATACACTGACTAGGAGCAATCCTTGTGCAAGGTTGCATCATTTAGATATAATCAAGATCTGTAAGCCAGCTACTTAAAGAGAATCACTGGAGCTGGCAGCTTTCCTTAAATCTGATAATGGAATTAGCTCTTGTACTGCCTTTGACGGGTGATGGATACTAAACGAGCAAACTTCAGCTGGGAAATACTGATTCTCTTGTGGACTATGGATGTAAGGGAGGTAAGGCTAGATTCCCTTGCTTTGGTAAGTGGAGTGAACTGTTCTAAGTGTCATACTCCCACTTCCCATGGCAAAGAGAAATGTACTTTTAGTAAAGCAAGCAACACCTTGCACTACTGCTGGTATCTCATATCTACCCTGCTATGTCAGATGAAATTGGAAGATGTTTCCCTGCAGACCGTGAGCAGGAGCACATCTCAGCTCACTCTCTGCTCTAATGGAGAGGGAATGAAGGGAGGATGTATTCTTCTTTCCTTTGGAATTGGAAGTACTTCCATAGAAATTAATGGAGCCTCCCAGCACAAGATGAATGTGAAAGAACCTGGCTTAGATGTTATAGATTAAGTATAAGTGAAATTCAGAGAGAGAGGTTTGTGCCATAAGAAGTCATATAAAAATAAAATGTATTCTACTTGACTGGCTGAGAACAAAAGTGAATCAAAGTATTAATGAATACTGCAGACCAAGAAATAACTTCTGCTTCAGTGCCTCTTTCTTTCCTCTTCTTCTGCTATTTTCACACTGGTTGAGGTTATTGAGAAAGCTAACTCATGATATGCAAGTGATTAGGAGAGTCCTTTCAGACACAAATTATAATATCTGTAACCTGGAAGGAAAGAACGTACTAAACACTTATTTAAAATAAGCTCCAAATTATGAGTCTAATTTGTTAAAAAGAAACCACAACATTCTAATTAAAAACGGAGGTCTTTTTGCTTTGGAAAATTTCATGGGTAATTTCAGGTGATGCTGAAAGTCTGACCGTTGTTGTGGTGTTTGCCAGACATTGTACTCCACTAATAACCAGCACTCAGCCTGATGGGAATAGGGAAACATAAAAGACTGTGGATCAGTGCTTCTAAAAATAGCCCTGGCTACCCCTTTCCTCCTCAAAAGAAATATAAAACCTTGAAAAAGATGAGGCTGAGAACAAGGTGAAGTAGCTGAGTGGAGAAAAGCAGCTTTTGCAAAAACGCCCCACTTTTCTAGAAAGTGGTCTTTTCTGCCTGCCTCACTTGCATGCAGTAAAATAAGTGTTCTGTGCTGATTTAATTGCTGGAGTAGTGTTGAGATGGTAAGAGAAGTCATATAAACCTAGAAAGATGCAGAAAAACACAGAAAATCAGATATCTTGTTTAGCTGGAATTGATTTTTATAGAATTTTTTTTCTGAAGTGAACTGCTGCTAAGAGAAAACACTGAGGAACAGCTCATGTTCCAGTTGGGTATCTGTAGTTGAAGTTCATTTTTTGTCTCATACACTAATATTGAGGGTTGATTACTATGGGATATACTGCTCCTGAGTGAATGTTCAAGCTCAGGAGATACTGAAGTTTTAAGTCCCCTAAAAACAGATGGGCATATATAATTATGTCTAAGAGTTTGCAATGTGTGACTGTTGTAAAACACATCTTATAAAATTTGTCGGTTAAAAAACTTTATTTTCTGTTTTATTTCAAGGCTACAGTTGATTAGTCTTTGATGTGAATTAATTTTCTTCTTTCTAATATGTGAGGGTGTGCTTGTCCATGTACCAATCAACTTGTGCAATAATTCCACCTCATTCTATGTGTGGCCTAATTGCTCACTGGCTGCCGACTGAAGAGAGGAGGAAGCTTGTGCAAGCAGGGTGACAGAACCTGGTTCCCTTCCCAAAGTCAGCTGAAATGGACCTTGCTTCAGAGGTTAAATATGTCCACTTCACTTGGAGGGAGTTATTATTACTTCTCCACAGCTCTTCTGGCTGATTTGCACTTGGAAAATACAAAAGAGTAGGAATATATCTTTTTATGGAACCTAATTTTGTATCTGTTTCAGTAATTTGAAAATACCCTCAAGCAAGCATGTTAAAAAACCCTAATTTTCCTAATGCCCCAGCTGTGTAACCAGTGCATCGTTTTTGCTATGTGCAATACCTTTGCAAAAGTGTTTTGAATTAGTGGCTGACAAGTTCCTTTATAAGTAATGTTCAATCTTCTAAGCAGGCAGACTAATTTTTTTGTTCTGCCTGAATTTGCAGAAAGGGTAACCAAATTAAGTACACATGACTTGGAAATGATATTGCTGGTCTTCTCAGGGTTTCCATGGATGATTAGAGAAGAGTTATCTGATCCCTTTCATAGCTGGAAAATGCTAGAAATGCTAGTGTTATATTTTCATTGCAGGGTTAATCTGAATAACTGGTTAAACTGAGTGAAAAAGAGGTTTATGACTTCAGTGATCTTCTGAACTATTCACAGATTCACCCTCCCCTTTGCCTGGGGCGATACTGGGGACCCTGAACCTGAAGGAGTTTATGGATATTTGGAGGACTGTTGGCTCTGCACAAGTTCTACACCTTCAAAACAAGGAACACTCTAAACTTTGAACCTGGGAAACCCAGGGAGTCTAAACCAGAAGCCTTTCAGTGCCCAGTAGCCAAGTTTTGGACAACATGCAAGCAACATGCCAGATTAACTTCCTAGACAAGAAAGGTATTAGTACATTTGACACCATGCCTTAAAATCACAGAGGGATTTTCTCAATTACTAGAATTGTTCTATGCCACTGGAACACTAATTGCACATTCCACTCTCATATAATAACCAGTGTTTTTGCTGTTCATTACCTTGGCCATCAAAGTTTCTGTGCCATTTTGAAATCTCCTCTATTATACCTGTTGTGTTACACATTTCAGGAGTGCTGGGGCTCAGGTTAAGCACTGCACCCTCACTACCTTTCAACAGCTTCATCTAACAACAGAAATCTGAAAAAAAATGTTGCATCTAATGGAACCAGTGCTTTTCTCCATGTCTAGTCCCAATGCCACAGGTGAATTTTTTTCACAGGAAATCACCTGCTAATGAACAAGTTCAGAGCTTTTTGTCACACTTTCCACATTTGGCCATACACCTTACATACTTTTAAATTAAAAGTTTACCTGTGTCCTCTTTGAAGCTGAGATAAATTCATCCTTGCCAAACTCAAGCACACAGCAACTTTTCCAGAAATAAATGGTCTCACCTGTCAGAAAAATGTAACAATTACCTGAAAAGTAGGGAATTCATTTGTAGTACTACTGATTTTATATTTAAAGAGTTCACACACAACATGGAACATGTTTGTTTTGGAACAATCAAATCCAGAAACCAAATTATTTGTATTTTGGGAATTTCCTCCAGTCTGTTGTTTTGGGAAAAAAGGAGCAAACCCCATTTATTTATAAATGGGATTGTACAAAAGCATTGAGAACAATATACTTTGTCAGTAGATAGAAGTTTTTTAAGGCATCAAAAGGAAGAATAAACTTATATGTGGGCTATTTTTTGAATATTTCATATACTTCTGATCTGCTCTGCCTTTTCTCTTTGTAAAACAGAAATAACATTGCTTTGGTTTTCAGCTGTTTATGGAGGTGTTTTCTTCATGAAATGATTTTGCTGAACAATTTTTGGGAGATTTTCCTCCCTCTGAATGGTGCAGAAAAGGGTTTTTTTTTGAAAATATCAAAAGATAGACAAGAGAAAGTACAGTACGGTATTTTATCATTCTTTTCTGAAGGGAAAAGAGAAGACTGGGATATTTGGGACTTAATTAACTTCCTTTTGACACTGGAGGGCATCAATAAGGTCCTTCATATTACACAAAAAATTCTTCAAGGCAAATTCTCTTTCCTGCATTGCATATGAAAATGACTATTGCAATGAGAATTCAATTTCCTTTTGATAATAACACAATAAATAGGATAACCCTGAGAAATTGGTCTTTTACTTCCTTAACACTATGAAGTACAAAAAACCAGACTTGTAGATTTGGGGCTAGCTTAGGGAATTTAATCACTTGCTTACTTCTCAGAGTATGCATTATCTTCTGTTACTTACTTGATTTTTGCTAAAAACAAATATACATGTCGGTGGATGTATAAGCACATTTTAATGCAATGACAGCCAAGTGCCAAATAAGGTAAGAGTTCTAAAAGTTGCATAAGGATCCATGGAGTCAAAATTAGCAACATGATTCTAATAAATACTTATAAGGTATAATTTTTCAGTCAGCCTACAAGGAAACCTGCATTATTCTTTTGCAATTAAATTCAAATGACATCCTTTCCTACCATTTAATAATTTACAATATTTCAAAGGACTCGAACCTTCCAAGCCATGTATTTGAGATTTTAAAAGAAGAAATCTGGCCTATATCTTATTAAATAAAATAAGAAAAAATACGATCCTACAATTTTAAGTGATGATGTATCCATTATCTCTTAATAATTTTGCTTGGGGGTATTTTTTTTTTTATGGATTATAATAAGGACAGACTACAAAAGGATATTTAACATACAGTTAAAGTAGATGGCCCAAACTTTCAGGTCAGTTTTCTGTTATTGGAATTAATAGTCAATTTTTAGGTTGGTTTATTACTAAGAATGCCACCTTTCTAGTTAATTTTAAAGACTGGGATTTCTGTTCTAGCAAGTGTAATTAAAATGAGTTACCTAGGTTACAATGGGTCATTGATACGTGGAATCAAAATGACATTTTGTGTTGAGTCTTTAACAACTGGAGCTCGCTGCAAGAGCCATAGAGTGCTTTAAGTGTGTCTTTTATGCTTTAGTCCTTAAAATATGAGTTTGTGCTTAAACCATGTAGTTTGTTAAAGAGTGTGTTGAAGTTGTGAATAGAGACCTGTGACAATGAACTCAATGTTCTTTCACAGGATCTCTGTGACATGAAATTGAAATGCAACAAAATACATATGGCAAATAAAACACCCTTTTAGAAATGGTTCTGCAGTATGGGAATAGGTGGGAAATGCCATCTGAAAGCAAACAATGGAGATGTTAGGATCAGAAGAATATGCTGTGAAAGAAAATCCTCATTCTGTTGATAGGACTGACTCTACAATGAACTTCAGTCAATGTGCAGCCATTGCCAACTATTACACACAAAATTTATTTTGACCAATTTTAGTCTCCTTTCATCCTTACCTTGCTCTTTCAGAAGGGTCTGATGTTCTCCGGCCATTTATTAGGAAAGTAAAAATTTCAGATGTAAAAATCCTAAACTCTGAAGATATTGTTAAATTCCTAATGTTTTAATAAGCTGTCTGGCTTTGCAGTGTGTAGAAAGATGGAGAGAGAAAAAACCTCAAAACATTTCTTGAAGACTACTTACTCATTCTAAATTAGATATTTAAAATATTTAAAGATTCTAAAGGGAGAAATATGAAACTTCATTTCCCTGTTCATGGAAGAGGCAAATAACATAGGTATGATTTGCATTTATGCAAGCTGAATGAAAATAATCTTTCATTTCAATACTTCTCTCTCTCTGTCTGTCTTTCCTGTTGACCTACATGGCATAAGGTAATGGAGACACACTGCTGGTTTCACATTGATTATTCACTACTAAATAATTTCTAGCTTTTATCATCCTGGAGAAATGAGGTACTTCTCTCTCCTTCTACTCTATTTTCAGCTCTCCAGTAAAAAAAGGGATTTATATGCTATACTTTTGCTGGTTGTGTACTATTTACACAATATTTCAATTTAAGAACACAGTCTCTTTCCATAGATTGAAAGCTGGATATCATATTTGTCTTGATACTTTGCAGAAAAATGCTCTTTTTATCTCTGCTGGAAAATATAGCAGTATATTAACAAGGTGCTATTTTAGAATCCACCCTCCTTTTGCTGCACAATACCTTTTTTTTTCTTCTTTCTTCCTAATATGTGTAGTCTCTATCTCAGGTTTTGTTCTTTCTCACTGGGAAGCATTCTGTAATAAAGATTATTAATTTTGTTCCTTCCCTCTTTTTATTTTTAAAGGTCATTCCCTTCTATTCAGACTTTATGACATTTTATCATTTTACAAGCAGAGGCAACAGCAAATATTGACCCTTGCTAAAGAGTGAATTTCTGTTTGTCTTCTATAATCTGCTAAATAGGCTGATTGATCTTTGTGTTACTGGAACTCTGACACTGCACAGCAGCCAAGACATTCTCGACAGTGGTTTCTGGTTTCCTGTCAGCAAAGCTAATGCCATATGTCTAGGAAACGTCCCAAAAAGCAATGTTTGCAGAATATAATTCAACACTTATCATATAATTTAGGTAATGACAGCTAAACAGCATCTAATAAAACATTTATAAATATAAGGTAATGCCATGCCCACCTCCATGTGTGTTATAGCAATGCCATGATATCCATTTTGCAGGCCAGAATCTGGTGGCCTGCAAAAGGACCCAGTGAAGGCTAAATTACCCATTCAAGGATTAACTAATTTCCCTGTATTTAGTGTCTGAGGAACAGATTTAAAGCTTCGTTGAATCATGAAGATGTGACAGTTGTAATTCAAACTTTGATGTGCAGTTTCGCAGCACTTCAAGTTTGCTTGTTGGGAACAAAATTCCAGATTTCATTGTTTTTTAACAGAAAAAAAATCACAGTTGAATTCTGGCTGGGATCTATTGTAATAAAATAAAAAGGAAAATCTTGGTTTATTTTTTACTTTTTGGTGGGATGGTGGTGAAATCATTAAAGAGAAGCCCTTAAGCCCTTCTTAGTTCTGCAAATTTTTATGAATAAGAATTGAAGAATAACTTTTAGAAGTGGTAGGCTCTCGGAGTTCACTGCCACAGATAAGATTGCATTTCTGGCAGGAAAAGTTGATTGGGTAGTAGTATTTAAAAAGAAAAACATAATAATCTGAGATCAATATGTTTGTTTCTTCTGCTCTCATGTGTGCCTTTTTAATGACTGGAATATAATTTTGTCAGAGAATAAAAAACTGAATCTGAGAGACTGAGATGGTTATAGACATTTCAACCATTATCTGAGACCTCAAGTCTGTCCACTATAAGGGAAATGGACTAAATGAACACTCACTATCACCTAACTGCTCTTGCAGCAACAAAAATTGTTTCCAGGAAAAAGAAAATTCAGAAAGGAAAAACACATGCAGGAAAAAATCTGCTCTCTTTCTACTTCCCACCACTGAAATGTTGGAAGACATCTGTCCTTTCCTTGCCTGGACAGGCCATCTGGAGCAGAATAGATGAGACTTAAATCACCAGCCAGGCTGACATACTCACTTTGTACCTGTGTAAGGAAATCTGAATGCATTACAAGTGAAACTTGAGAGCTGATAACTCCAAAAATGATTAAAAACCCCTCCCTTATCATCACTTTATTTCAGTGACAAACTTTTCATTTCCCCATTAGTGTAACACAAGCCTGTTTTTAAAGAGGGAGAGATAGCAGTATACAGAAGTATTTATAGCAATAGATATCTGAATAAAGGTTTGGAAGCATGGTCATGACTAATGAACAAGCAGGATAGGGAGAGCAAGGGTAAAGGTGAGGAAGGTCTTTTCTTGTCTGTGGTTGTGATGCTGGTAGAGCAACCACCTTACAGCGTACTACTCTAACCAGAGATCCTAAGCACAAACAAAAACACACTATCAAAAGAGTCAGAAGATCCTCCTGAATCAAAAAGCAGGCATTGAAAACTATTTTTTTTTAAATTCAATTTTTAATTTTAATAATTTAACTATTTAATGCCACTGTATCACTGGCATTTCTGTATCAGTATGGGAAGTTTCTCTGTTATTTTAAGGAGGTTTGGAAAACTAACCACAGTTTTGTCTGAAAAGTCGTTGTACTTGTTCAGGCTCAGGCAAAAGATGATTGCATCTGCAGCAGCTTAGCAGAACAGATACCTATATGCTGTAGATACCTGCATCCTATTGCTGTGTGTGGCCTTTACAAAGGTGATTTAGCAGACCTGCAAATCTATAGGAAAGAAGAGACAGAGTGTCCAGAAACTGTGTTAACAGGAGAGGCAGGTCAAAACATCTTTTTTTTCATAAGAGACAAAAGAAGAGAATTGGAAGTGGAGAGGGACATAGTCTTTTGTGACAGGGTTTTGGAGGTTTTTTACTGCTGCTCCCCATTCCTTAGAAAAAACAGATGCCACTTTTCTTTCTCTGCATCACTCTGACATGCAGACTGGGGTATACCAATAGACTTGAAAGAAAGAGCAGACTTTCAACACAGAGGTGACCCAACCACGAATTTGAGCTCTGGCACCCCAAATGATTTCTGAACAATAAAATGCACTGAGATTGCTGGGATTTTTTTTTCAGCTGCACAGAACATTGAGCAAGAGCAGGCAGTGACAATCCTATGCCTTGATTTAGACTTCTTATGCAACCATACTGAGCATTTTCCATTTGCTGGGTCTAAGAATGCCCTTAGAATGTACTCAGTCAGGGTAAGTCCTCCTAATGTCCAGCCAGTCGCAAAATCATGTGGATTGCAAGTCTGAGCCTTAGCCACAGCTTCCCTTTTAAAGCTATTCTTTCACAAGCAACCTCATCTTTTGAATTGATTACTTACACATTGTTTTGTTGTGTCTGCTGAACATAATTGTTCAATCTGAACTGTAATCTTTAACCTCTATTTATATCCAGTACAACTATAATAATTATAACCCTGGGTAATACGGGTTATTAGTTGCTAATCCTTTAAAATAAAAGTATTTAAAAATGAGCATAGGACTGATCTAATCACAGAAGTCACAACATGGCTGATGGAATCCAAGAGCATAAATAATGCTGGGTAAAAATTCTGTGAATTACTTAGTGCTGCCTCAAAATGTAGGACTTCATCCTTACTTTTCGGCTTCTGGGTGCAGGTTGTCTGATAACTTCCACTGAAATTTGAGCTCTCCATATTCCAGATCCATGTGGCACAACAGATTCATGATGTAGCTCCTCTTTGTGGAAAGATCTTCTCTACTATGCCCAAGCCAGTAAATATTTCATAAATTTTTTTTCAGAGCTAAAATATTATTTTACTGTATTCCATTAACCGAGTGTTTATTTGCTTGATTATCTTGCCATGGTTGCTTATTCTACAAAGTGTTGAAATGCCCCAAGTAGTCTGGATTCACCTAGCTCACTGCACTGTCCCAGACAGAGAAGCTATGTCAAGAAAGAGGGGGGATGCATTTCCTTCTGCATGACTCAATTTCTGTGGTCAGCGGGTTGGGGATTACTAGAACCACAAATTCAGACCAAACCGTTGAGTCCATCAGTAATTATTAAATGTATCTCCTCTGGCTCTGACTAATTTTTCTCAACATTTAATTTTTCAGTGCATGAAAATGTACTTCTTTTTGTATGCATTAAAACTGCAGTCTGATCGTTTGTTTGGAGGATTCCCAGTTTCTGCATTTGGAGGGAAAAAAAAGGAGAGATAATCACACACTAATTGCCTTCTCCTAGCTGTTAGTTTCCAAAATGAAGAATTCTGACACATTTAGTTTCCTTTGTACAAAAGCCACCCACAGATCTGCCTATCTTTATTTCACTTCTTCTTGTATTTTAAAAATTATATATTTTGGAGGTGCAATTATCAGAACTGCAACCATGAATTTATTCATTTTAAAAGCGGAGTCTTTTTATAAAACACATAAAAAATATATTTCTGACTTAATTCCTGATCTATCAGTGAAACTTGTGTGCATGCAAACAACATAAATTCACTGCAGGACTGCAACAGAATATTTTCTGGATATTTTAATCTCCCTCTTTCTGCAAATTCCCCATGTCCCTAGGATAATGAGAACAGCCCTGGAAATTGGATAGTTTAGTGTTGACTCTTAAAGCATTTGGGTCATTTAAACTCTTTCTAGACTTAGCTGAACGTAAGGAGCTCTAAAATCATCAGCTAAGAATTTTGAACTAAGCCAAACCAAATGCAAGAATAACTAAAATGATCATATGATTTTCAGGAAATTAAAGCAAGAAAGTATTTTCTGTTGAACCACAAACAATATAAATTAATAATTTTGTGTTTTGTTACAGGACTATATATTTTCAAATCCTTTATTTGTTCACCTTGTTTTTTATGAACTTCTGTATTTACTAAAAGGATAATATAGGAAAAAGAAAGATGAAACAAAGAAAACAGAGAGGACTAGAAATTTAAGTTACAGGCCATGTAGATGTTGGGTAATTGTGTCAGTATTGGTTGGTCACTTTGTGCACAGTTTCTCCAATATGAAGTTTGTCATGTGAATTTTTCTTTGCTTTCCACAGAAGTTGAGTTGCAATATTTTTTCCCTTTGTTACCTTTATTGTTGTTTTATTTCAGTGACAAACTTTGGAAACTTTGTTTAGGTAAACAGCTGGGATCTACGGGGAGGGTACCCAGTGGTATAAAAGGGCAGCTGTAGAAATCCTCATGACAAACAGAGAAAGAAAATGCTAACTCCAAAGTAAATAAAATAGCCAATTTATCCCCAGTACAATAGAAAAAAGACAGAACAGGAGGATGTTAGCCTTTCAGTGCAGTACACAGTAACTTGATAGGTAATCTTGCCCTCCTAGGCTGTCAAGTCCTATTCCCTACCATCACTAAAACTCAGATTTCTCTTCTAATACGTGTTAGAAAATAGATGCTAAGTAAGCTAGAGAGAACACTTACTTTCATGTAGAAGGTATTACGAACAAAAAAACCTCTCCCTAACACAAAACTTATTTTCCAGATTGCCTGCATCTGACTTTATGTGCCTTTGGTTATGTGTCACTAATCCTCAATTTAAATATAATTTCACACTCATTCATCGATCTGTTGATTCTCTCCAAAAGCATTCTGAAGCAGAACCTATTTCCCTTGCATTTTTTTCATTGTCTCTTCATTTCAGTTTTCATTAAATACTTGCCATGTATTCTGTCAAAAAATCTTGGGGGAAAAAATTAGACCCTTGGCAGAAAATGTTCAGATCCAAGATGCTGTTGGTGCTTCAGTGGTTTTATTTTTGTTAGTTTGCTTGTTTTAATATTTATTCCTAAATAAATTTAAACATTTAAGACCTTAGTGGTTTTGTTATATTGAGAACACAAAAAATGATTTCATAACCACAGCTCATAAGAATTCAATATTTATTACTGGTTTTGCCACAAGCACATGGAAAAATTAATCTTAACAAGTTTTCACTTGTGAAAAACTCTCTGAGCAACAATACACAATTAGGGCACCTAATTAGATTTTGGCAGACTGATTTCCACAGCAGTTTAAAGTTGTTCTTATTAAGTATATGGAGCTCCATGAACTTAATTTTTGTCATTTTGCTTCAGATCAAGATAAATTATCAGCATTGAGAAGTAAATTAAAAGACTCACATTTTTGCAAGATGCAGACATATGAGCATGTTTCTATATCCCTACAATTGAATCAGCAGATGCTGAATGGAGGACAGACATAAATTCCTGATGTAGGGATTCTTTTCATTTTTTCCTTTATACAGACCATAGGAGTTGGGTTCCCTTCTGTGACTGGGACCTATAGGTACTGATACCAACTATAAGTAATGTGAATAGATGGCTATCCTAAGGCTGCCCTAGAATTTTGTAGGATACTTGTTCTTTGCTGTCTTTGGGATAGGAAGTGAACTAGCAGGAAAAATCAACCTCTTGAGCTTCAAAGGCCCTCAGATAGTGCTACAAACAGTCTCAGATTGCTGTAGGTTATGCCAAAGGCTATTTTTGCCTTTTTCAGCCTTAATTTTTGTAACTGATGCTGTGGCCTGGAGACTGGAAAGGTCTTGTGGCACAATGCACCAGATCACCACTAATCTACAAACACACTTAGAAACACACTGCAAGAGAAGCTACCCACTGAAGGAAGGAGTTTTAGCTAATCCTAAGAGAGGTAGCCTAAAACTATGATTCAAAATCTACTTTAAATCTAACACTTAATAAGATTTTAAAAAATGCAACAAAACCAACAAAACAAAACAAAAACTAAACAGAAAAATCCGACAACCCTTCAAGTTTTGAATTCTTTATATGTTGTCTGGAAAATTCACTGGAGTTTGTAAATATTTCTAGAATTTCAGTCTGGGTGTTTTTGGTATCTGGCGTAATATGTATAACACTCTTTCATGCCAGAGCATCTTACTACCCCAAGGAGTAACTGCGACACTCTTATAATATTTGATGGTTTTTTTGCCAAACGTATATTTACTGTCAGTTCTTGAAATTCTGAGGGACTGGCAAGTGTTTGGTCAGGACAGAATCTTTAGAATTTCACTTGTTCTAAGAAATCAGCTGCATCAGCAATATTTGGGAAGGTGCTCATGCCCATGATTGAGAAAACAGATAATATTAAAGGCCACTACTTCTCTTTCAAAATATAGGTAAATTCAATTATGAATGGTCTTGCTCTTTTTCTCTCAAGGACCAAGAGATGTGGAGAATTTGGAGGATTTTTGGTTTCTCTTTTTTTGGGTTTTGTTTGGTTGGTTTTTGTTTTTTTCCTACACAGAGAAATTTTTCCTAGGTTTGGAAAAAGCTCATCTTAGGAAAACCACTTTACATAGAATTTTTTTTTAAACTGAACAAATTAATGGTTACTTAAAGGATAGCCAAATAAATGTAAATTTTGTAGTGAGAAGTATAAGCAACAACAGTTATGGCAGCATCACTATCTCAACACAACTGTCACTACATGACCCTTTGCATAAATGGGGTTGTATTAATGAAAATACACTTAATTTTTAGCACTCCCTTTTTTCACAGCATAAGCAGAAAAGTAGCAAGATGATTCTTTAGGAAAACTTTAGATTATTATTTAGGTTTGCAATACACTGAAGAGTTTTTCTGAGGACAGAAACATTGCTTCAGCTCTTAAGGAGGTTCAAATTATTTAAACACTATCTTACAAGCTAAACAAAGCTGGTACTGAGAACTGAACAAAACAGTGGAATTCCAACAACTGTAACCTTTGCCAAAGTTATCTGTGACTTATGCAACTTAAATGAGGCTGTGACAGAAAGCTTAATCAGAAAACATCTGTCTTCTAAGATGTAAGATTCTTCTTTCTCTGAAGTCTGTTTAACAAACTCTGATTGCTTTTTCCTAATTGCAGCAGAACTAGTGGGACCAGATTGTTTCTATTTATATATGCAAAGGAATTGCATCTCTGAGGATAAGATTTTAGCCACAAAAGACAAAGCAAAGCAAAAGTCCTCAAGCCTTCCAGAAACTCTTCTATCAATTTATTCCACCACTGAAGTGATTACCAGCCAAACTGCATGATTTAGTTTTGTGCTCTGGATTTTAAGGCTTGAATGACATTTTTAGAAGTGAGGTTAGGGAAGGAGTCCAAGAGTGTAAGCTTATCCTGCAATTGTCTCTTAGTATTTCTTAGTCACTCTCCTTTTCCAAAAACATTCTAAGGAAGAGATATTAATCCAAATGCAGGAAATAGAGGTTTCAGAGTAGTTCTGATGTAAGTTATTCAGGCCATTTAAATTCTGATTTCTGTAATAATAGTATTTGATATTAGTTAATGATGATTATGTCTCCCTCTGCATTTATTTTTCACCTGCACAAGTTACAGTGAAATAACCACCATGGTTCCCAAAACTACTTTTGTATCAATCCTTCTTCACACTGCACTTACACAGCAATAAAAATAATTTTTACTGGCACATTATCCTTGCTACGTAGATTTCAAACAACTGTGCATGTACCATTTTAAAGGAATATGAACATGATCTAATGCAAGATACTGTCTTTTCCACATAAGATGCTTATGATAGTATGGCATAGCAAATAGTTCTATTCATGACACAAAAAAAATTACAAATTGCCTAATCTCAAGATTATAATCATAGAACCATAGAATCATAGGTAGTTCTGAGGTCAGAGGCACTCACAGGGATCATCAAAGTCCAGCTTCTGGCCCTGCACATGACAGCCCCAAGAATCACACCATGTGCCTGAGAGTGAAATAGGTTTCAGGCCTGAAGTTGTCGTACAAAAAACCCCCCAAACTTTCTCAAAATACTGCCATCTGACATTATATTTAATAATGAGATTATAATGGATGTAATGAGGTTAGGTCATATGACCCAAAACTTAAGTATGTTGTTATATTTCTCATTATTTATTGGTGTTTTATGTGTTTGTGCTACACACTGAGGAACACTAACTTTCCCTGATCACCCTGACAAAATTTGATTTAATCTTTAATCATATTAATCTTAATCTTTAAAAATCTTACACAGACCATGCATTTTCTTGGAATTGTCAGGCGTGTTCTCATGCTTCCTATCCTGAGCTTTTTAACTCCAGGCATTTTAACTCCTTGTTGACCTTACAAGAAGGGTTACTTAAAAGTTATTGTGCAGGATCCTGGAATGCTGCTGCCCTGTATAATAAAGTGTGACTAATAAAAATCATGCTGCTAAATCCAAATAAAAGAGAAACCAAAGGTATTTACAAAAAATACCAACAAAGTAATTGCTACACGTAGGATTAATAATGAAACCCTGTTACGCTCATTTATCAATTTTTATTACTACCATTAAGGAAAACAGAACAGGCAAGGAGGAAAGCTGAAGCAGTAATGGCAAAAGATTTAAGCAAAACCACAGGGAATATTTCATGTAGTTCTCTGTAGTGAGGAGAAAGCTGATCACAAAATTTTGCCTGTGGCTCCAAGGGGGTTGCTTGGATCTAAGGGAGGTTTGTGCCTTGACTGCAGTTCACTGGGTTTGTTTGGGGACAGGTGGTGTGAGTAGGAAAGAGCTCTTGTCAAAAAAAGTCAAAGAATCATTCTGCTTTCCTGGGCTGTCATTTACAGCCTAAATAAGGCAGTTGGGCTGGCTTAGCTAAAAGTGAAGAAAAAGTGACAGTCAGCAACCAGAGAGCAAATAGACATGGCTTGACAGTACTAGAATATAAAGATAGGGTGTAAGTAAGACAGAACGATGTTGGTACTAATGGTTAAACTTGCAGTAAAAAAGAAGACAGTACAAAAGTTTCAAGATTGAAAAGGTACTTTAGTATTTTATTGCTGATAAAAAGTGTTTTAATCAGATAAATGACAAACATTGTGACAAAATCTAGCTGCCTTTCTGCCAAAGCTACACAGACCATGGAGGCAGCCAGGTGAAATTTGGCAATGTGTATAGGAATATTGACTGAAGGAGAGACAAACTTGAGATAGATCATTACGGAAGATAAAAACCAGCTAGCTAAAAAAGAGTTTACTACAGCTGATTCAAAGACTGGGTATGAGCAATAAGAATTAACATGAACGTGTGGCAGTAGATTACCTGGGGAACACAATGTGAGATTTTAATTTAGTATTGCAGACTGCCAAACTGGATATTACATAGGCAGCACATTCATGTGTGTATTCTTTTAACAACCAGCTCTAAGAAATGATCTAAGCAACATACCACTCTCTACCTCCTTGGATAGTGGAACCTCTGACACAGCTTCAACGATGCTTGTATCAGGTTCAGTTCTTACACTTGGTGATGACAGTAGTTCAAGATACTTTTGCTCCCTCAAGGTGTTCTGGCATTCCTTCCTGCCTGTTGTCTTACAGCACCCTATGTCCACAATTATAAAGCCACAATGTTTGAGGTGTTACTCTTGCGAATGGATTCCAGAAGGGACCAGATGAAAAATCATTAAACCTCTCTCTCCTCCCCTATCCAAAAAAAATTGCTGTTACTTTTCTCCAGCAGATCAGTGTCTTGGTTATGTTAACAGAACATCGTCATGCACAATTGTGCCCGTGCAGGATGGGAAATGTGTTAATTTCACACATGCACTTTCTATGGCAGCACTTGTTGGACTTCATGAAACATATGAATTTTGGAATGACTGACAGATGTGTTTTTTATAGTAGCTTAGGTGGTTTTGCAGCTGTTGCTCTGATGAGATCTTGTTTGATTTTGTGTTTGCTGATCCATCGAAGGCTCACTTTTGGATGCTTAGATTGAAAAAAAGAATGAATGAAGAAGGAATTCTCATCTTCTTCCAGAATAACCTATAATTGTTTAAGAACTTTCTGAAGAAATTCCATTGCAGGAGGAAACACAGCAGAGCAATGCATATCCAATGGAATTTCTTCTCACAATAATAATGAAGTGCAACATTGTTGCTCATTCAAAGAAGTGATCTACATATTGTGCAGTCATCTTTTTACTGAAGAAAGTAATATTTAAAGAAGAGGCTTCAAGTGTTATCATCAGATCAGATATCTGCATGAAGTCATCTACCACAACTGTGAGTTATGCTGCTGCTCTTGCAGTGTCCTACTGCTGGAGATTCAATTAAACATGACACATCTATCTTCCAAAATTCCCCTTTTTTATGCTTCCACAAACATTTCTATATATACAAGTTAATGTATTATTCCATACGTTGTCTCATGCTCATCACGGTAGTCACTTAAACTCTTAGAAAAGTGCACCTAACAGTCCAAGTGATTAAACCAAATTTAATGTTGATGGAGACATGGCATCTGCCTTTACTTATGCAGAGACAGGCCTGGGTAGGGCACCACTTTATGTTCCTCCACACAAAACTTAAGGCCAGTCTTAAGATTTCTTGTACCATGGATCTCACTCCTGTGTCTGACAAGATTCTGTGAGTTGTCATCGTATTGATCTTCCAATATCCTTCCCTATGTTTACAGCATAGAAACAGTTATAAAACTGTATCAAAAACTCTAATAAAAGTGGAATGTGGGAGAATCAGGTGCCAATTAATACTCAGTTATTCCAGTTAGCAGAGTAAATCAATAGCTTTAATACATAAAAATAAAGTTGCAATAACGCTGCATCACATATAAAATAAATTTTACTTTAATGTGATATAGCAACAAGACATAGAGATACAGTAGATTTTTCCTTAATAAACCCAAGTTCATGTCCTATATTACTGCCAGCTAAAGCTTTAACTTTAAATCATATATGTAAATAACAGTTCACTGTTGTATTTCTGTAACTAGTTTTGCACTCTGCTCAATAAAATAAATGACATATATCAAGTTACATAGCTGTTACTGTCAATTCAGAAACAATTTTGTGACAAAATATATCACACAGACTATCCCTCTATCTGATGCTGTAGTGGCTTAACCCCACCCAACCACCAAGCCAAGGATGCTCTCTCATCCTCCCCCCAGCAGGATCGGGGGGAGAATTGGAAGAGTAGAAGCCAGAAAATTCCTGGGCTGAGATAGACAGTTTAGTAGGGAAAGCAAACACCATGCACACAAGCAAAGCAAAAAAAGGGAATTTATTCACTGCTTCTCATGGGCAGGCAGGTGTTCAGTCATCTCCAGGGCAGCAGGGCTCCATCATGTAAAGGTTACTTGGGAAGACAAACACCATCACCCCAAATGCCCCTCACTTTCTCCTTCTTCCCTTAACTTTGTATACTGGGTATGACATCATGTGGTCTGACATATCCCTTTGGTCAACTGGGGTCACCTGTCCCAGCTGTCTCCTCCCAAGCTCCCATGTCCCCTCACCGTGGTAGCAGTATGAAAAGTAGAAAAGGCCTTGGTTCTGTGTAAACCCTGCTCAGCAATAACAAACACATCTCTATATTATCAACCCCGTGTTTAGCACAAATCCAAAACACAGCCCTGTACCAGCTACTGTGAAGAAAATTAACTCCACCCCGGCCAAAACCAGCACAGATACCCATTGCAATAATATCCATCAAAATATACCTGACAAGTCTCTGTTTCAGAGCTGAAGGAATAGAATTTCTCTCTCTTCTATGAAAACCCTTACTCAGAAATCCTTGTCTATGCTCTGCATCAAAGTGATCATCAGAGAAGCTCATGATGTGGCTATAGATTGTTATCGCGTGTACTGTTTTTCACTGCACAAAGAAATTTTCAGCATCCAGCAAGATTTTGACTAAGTAAGCATTTGATTTTGTTATTACTATCAGTTATTTGCATCACTACTTCACTGATTAACCAACCATTTTGCATTTCTAGCCCTGACGTTTACATGTCAACTGACTCGAGCTTTTTACATTTGTGGTACAAAAATACTGATATGTTAGCCTGCAGGGTGTTTGGAAGCAGTTTGCCTGTGACTGAAGGAAGTGATATGGTTACCTCGTCAGTTTAAAGGATAAACTCTACTTGACCATGAGCTGTGCTGGGTGAACAAAATAATTTGTCTCTGTTATTACTGAAACAAGACGAAGAGCATGTAGTGACAGGACAAGGGGGAATGGCCTCAAACTGAAAGAGCGCAGGTTTAGATCAGATATTAGAAAAAAGTCATTTGAGTGTGGTGGGGCACTGGAAGAGGTTGTGCACTGAAGTTGTGAATGCTCCACCCCTGGAAGTGTTCAAGGCCAGGCTGGATGGGGCTCTGAGCAACCTGGTCTGGTGAAAGGTGTCTCTGCCCATGCCAGGGCGGTTGAAACAAGATGGTCTTTAAGGTCCCTTCCAACCAAAACCATTCTATGGTTCTTTCATGATTACTGAAACAAGATGAAGCTATCAGTAATATCTATTGCATAAAAACCATAGTGCAAGTATAGCAACTGAGACAAAATTGTATTGTGGGGAGTGGGGCAATTCTGTGTCTCCATTCTTTTTGCCCTGTGTCTGACTGAACTCCACACACATCAACAACACAGACCTGGAATCTTGTGCAAATGGATCCCGCTGCCACATCAAGTGTGCCCAGGCATGATCTGGCCTGCTGCCAACTCCTCGGCACACATTGCTGTGACAGCATTCTCCAGTGGAACAGAGCGATTACTGGCTTAACCCTATCACCCAGCAACTTCTGGCAGCCAAGTTCATTGCCAAAGCAAGAAAAAGCAGTGAATTGATGTGGAGCTAAGGTTGCCAGCTTTTAAAAAGTATCTTTTTAAAGCAACGGCCTTGGGAGTGAACTGGTAATGGAGTGTGTAGACCACCATATCTGAATTCAGCAAATCCTAAAGCACAAGTGTAGCCAAACCTTCAGGCAATGCCTCCTATTCTGTTCTATGGAGAACTGTTGGGTAACAGAAAGACGGAATCACATAACTGTTAGTGTTTGAAGGGACCTTCTTCCAAGGCAGGGTCGCCTAGAGCAGGTTACACAGGAATACATCCAGGTGGGTTTTGAACAAGTCTCTGGAGAGGGAGACTCCATGACCTCCCTGGGCACCTGTTCCAGTGTTGGGCCACCCTCAGTGTAAAGAGGTTCCTCCTATTTACATGTTGAGATGAAACTTGTGTTTTAGTTTATGGCCATTACTCCTTGTCCTGCCGCTGGGCACCACTGGGAAGAGCCTGGTACCATTCTATTGAGAGCCACCTTTGAGATGTTTGTATCCCTAATGAGTTCTTCTCAGACTTCTCATCTCTAGACTAAGCAGGCCCCGCTCCCGCAGCCTCTCCTCATACCATGCTGCCAGCCCTGACTCCCGTTTCCAATTGCTCTGCATTAAAACAGCTGGAAGCACAACCGTGGCACAGGGGCAGCGCCGGCTGAGGAGGGGAGGGGAACGACAGGCACCGGCGCTGGAAAGCGGGCACCGGCGGGGCAGGAAACCGGCCCCGCCGCGCCGTGTTCTGAACAAGGCCGAGGTGACTGGGCACGGAAAAGGTACCCACGCCCGCCGGCCGGGCACAGCGGGAGCACCTGGCAAGTGGAGCGGAGCGGGACGCGGAGCCCGGGCGAGCGGCCTCAGCCGCTCCCTGCCCCCTTCCCGCAGCCCGCTGATACCAACGCTCGCGCGCGCCCCAGCCAATCGGCGGCGGCGGGCTCGCTTCTCCCTCGCCTCCCATTGGTCCGCGGCGGCGCGGGGGCGGGGCAGCCACGCGCGCGCCCGCCCGCCCGCCCGTCCGCTGCAGTCCCGCAGTGCCGCCGCCGCCGCGCCGGGGCTCGCGCGCGCCACAACCGCCGCAGCGGCCGCGGGGCTCGGCGGGGCGGCTCCTCCCGGTGCGGGGCGGCTCCTGCCGGTGCGGGGCGGCTCCTCCCGGTGCGGGGCGGCTCCTGCCGGTGCGGAGCGACGTGGGAGCGGCGGGGCCGGGCCGGGCCGGGCTGGGCGCAACGCGGAGGTGACTCTGCTCGCCCGCAGCGGGGATGCTGCTCCTGCTGCGGCCGCCGCCGCCGCTAGTAAGGGGACAGCAGGCAGGAGAGCGGGTGGCCGGGGCGCCCGGCGGCATGTGAGCAGCGGCGGGAGCGCTCCCCGAGCCCCGCGGCAGCGCTAAGGGGGCCCCTCCCTCCGGCGGCGGTTCTGCCCGCGCGGAGGCGGGCGGGCATCCCCTCTCCAGCCGCCCGCGAGGAGAGCAGGACCGGCCACAAAGCGCCGCCGCCCGCCCTCCTCCGCACGCCGCGGCGCTGCCCCTGCCAGCCCCGCTCCCGGGGAGGGAGGGAGGGAGGGAGGGGGCCCCGATCGCCCCCTCGTCACCTTCTCGCCGCCCGATCCATGGGAGGAGCGGGCCGCCTCCCCCTAGGAAGTGCCGCCGCGGCTCGCCGGGACTGAGCGGAGCGGCCGGCGGCCGGCGCGGCGGGAGGATGCCACTGCTGCGGAAGGCGCTGCGCGTCTCCAACCGCTCCATGCTCGCCTTCATCTTCTTCTTCTCCTTTTCCTCATCCTGCCTCTACTTCATCTATGTGGCCCCCGGGATCGGTGAGTCCGGAGCCGCCCCCTCGGGGAGTGGGGGTGAAGGCGGTGGTGGGGGGCGCGCCCGCCTCCCCCGGGCTGTCACCTCGGCGGGGAGGGCACGGGCAGCGCCGGGCGAGGGGTGGCTCGGCTGTCGGAACGCGATCCCACCCGCTCAGGAAGGGTCGGGGCGGCCGGCGGGGGCGGCGGTAACGTGCGCGGATGCCGCATCTTTGTTCTGCTGCTTTCAAACGCTCTAGAAGGTTCATCTGCCATCGCGAGGTAGGTGGATGCTGCCCTTGCTTCTCAGGCTGGCAAAGAGAGGCACTAAAGCGGCTCAGCGTTTCGTCGTGTCACAATGGTAGGAACCGGGAAAGAACTGCAAAACTGCTGGAGTCACTTGAATGTATTAATCTTTCAAATTGTTAGTAGCTGCATTAATAATAAAGCCCGTGTGAACAAAAATTAGGAACCAGTTTGAATATTTGTTTTTTACTTCCGTTAGTGGGATCTCTCTCTCTTCACAGGTTTTACAGTTTGGTAACTTCCACTTCTGAAGGAACCACTGCAGAGGGAGACAAACCAACCGTTGATTTAGAAGAAGCTTCATAAAAAAACTGTGCAAGTTTGTGTCTAAAACAGGCCAAAAAAATGTGCTGGTTTCCTTAGTTCACTCTTCTGCTGTTACTGGGAGACCATCAGGCTTTTTCTCAATAGATCATCCTTTTGGAACTGGTTAGCATTACCCCATAGCTAAAGCCAGTGGTATCCTGTATGGTGCTCTGTGGGATTTCACTGTGTCGGGTGTCTTTTGGTTAGGGAATGTTTTCCTTTTTTTCCAGGGAACGTTGCCATGTTTTTCTGCACAACTCCTGTCTTACCAGGTGCTACCTAAATACTTGCAAAATCGTCTCTCTCTTTGTCCTTAGTGCTTAAAACTCTTCTCTGCAGTCATTACTACAAAAAGTCCACACTGATGTGACCACTGAATCTTCAGGAATTGTCTCCTGTTGATTGTGTCTTTATGCTGTTTGGCTCCCTCTTGTTCACCAAGAGGTGAACTTGTTTAACTTGTAAATACTTTCAAGGTGCAATTGCTGCTTCTATACTTAAATAGTTCTATATAGTTCACTTACTGTTTTATAGGTCTCCCTTTACTTATGTACTTCCTACATTATTGACAAGTCTGCCAATTACTCTTCTAGTTCAAATAAATACAAAAAAATATTAGGAAATATATAATGCATTGGAGTTCTGAACTTTCTTGTCTGTCAGTGTTTCCCTGCTGAAAGGGATGTGATGTAGTCTTCCAAGTGAGAATGATGCTGATGCCCATTTAGACATCTTAGGTCTTTGAGATGCTTGTGCAGGATACATACATAAAGTAGACTTTAATTGCAAGTAATTGGTATATGATTTAAATAGCAGAGTACAGTTTCTACATCTTTGTAAGTGAAACTTATAACATCTTACGTAATGTATGCAGCTGCAGTTTTACTTTGTTATTTAAATGCTTCTTCCCAGTGGGTATCTTCTTAGGAAGTACACTGTCTCACTAAACAAGGTTTATGCAGTATCTTGTTCAGAATCAGAGCCTTTAGTGATGAAACTTTTAATTTCTGACTTCATCTTTCTGCTCAGCTATTGGGAATTACGTGTGTGTTCACTTTCCTTTGTACCAGGAATGAAATTAAATCAACAGTAGGTACCCCAAAACTGTTCTTGGGGTAGGTTAGTTAGGTCTGATCAACCTTGAGGGTTGATCATACTCAACCTAGTCTCTCAAGAATCATACTCAAACTAGTCTCTCTTGCTATCTCAGACACAAATATTGTAGTTGGCCCTTTCAAGATGTGGCTTAACAATGCAAAAATCTTGGGTAGTTACATGAGTTTATGAGATTACAGCTCTTTCCAGCTACTGGTCAATGCTGTGCTGCCCTAACTGTATCCAGTTATGTTGTGAACTCATCCAGCTTAAGCCAAAACCCTGCAATATTGAACTTATTCCTTGTCTGTGGCACTTCTTAGGTCCAGCTTGAAACGCTACTGTGCTGTGCTGGTCTGAAGGATCCTGGGGAAGAGAATATAGGAAATGGTAAAGGGAAGGGCAGTAGGAAAGTTTTATGTCTCAGCCTATCAGCCTGCAGATGTGATGCCGATTTCCCAGGAATTTGCTCCTTAAAATGTTACTGTGTGGAATGGAAAGAAAGAAGGTCAGATATTATCTCAAAACCAACAAGCTTCCTGGCAGTATTCATGGTGAAAATATAAGTTGTAAGAACAGAAGATTTTCAAAGCACTCAGGAGCACCCAAGTTTACAGGCAGATGATTCATCTAATAATTCTATGCTGTTTGGTCATGGCACTTGCATATTGTGATAGAATATTTCACTGTACTTGCTCCTTTTTACTGAGTGTAATGAAATTGATGTATCTAAGTCAAGGCTGATTGTGTGTGTGGAGAGGAGGAGGGCTTAAGATTGCCTGTTGAAGCTCAGCCACCTTACCTGTTAGCAGCCTTTCATGCAATCATTGGGATCTGTCATAATTTATGTATGCAGATATGTTTTACTGAAGATATTTTAGTTCACCAGAACATTTTCTTGCTCAACAAGCTACAAGGCACAGTGTCAGAGAGGAAGAAATTTCTAATTGTGTTGTAGGGAACTGGAGCTGCTCCCTGGCTGGCTTCTCTTTGTGGTGGTCAGAGGAACTGAAAAGAGAGGGAGAAGTTGGACTCCCAAATGTTTTATGGAGCAGCAGTGTACTGGAAGGTGGAAGAGGAAAAATTGAGTGAGTTATGCAGCAGAATGGTTTCTTGAGATGTCAAAGTTGATTGAAATTTTGAATTCTTATGGGCTACTGGAGTGGGATTCCCCCTTACCAAGCAATTCCTGGGTTATCAAAGGGAAAAGATGTCTGCACAAATAAGCTGTTAGCACTGGAAGTATTCTCAGAGGTCTCTATCACACCTCTGTCCCTCACACTATTTAGAAAATAGAGTTACTGCATTTTTTTTTTGACAAAATGGCAAATTTTGTAACAAATGCAGTTTAGGTCAACTTGAAATATTGACATTTTGATTAGAGGAAAGAAATCTTAATTACTTATTTTAAGGTATTGAATTATTTCTGTCTAATAATTAAATGTTTTCATTTGCACCGTAATTACAGATATTGCAATAATATCACTACTTTTTTTGTTGTTTTGTTTGTCTTTGTTTGTTTTTTGAAGAGACCTCTCAGAATGTTAGTTCTTTGGGAAATGGAAGCTTTTATTATTCCATGTATTTCAGAATATGAGGGGAGGAAAAACGCATTTCATGTTTTCGGACATGGTTCTGTGTTTTGAGACTAAGACATATAATATTGCAAATAATATAAAAATATAGGATTTAAGTGGTTGAGAAGAATTCATGCACTATGTTGGGATTGTTCATGGGCCTGCTTTTCCCTTTTCTGTTAAGCACAGGTGATTGGATGTGGTAGAGGTGGTTGCAACCCTACCTCAGCACCCTGCTGGTCTTTTGATAGTCAGAGGAGCTGAAAAAGAAGAGCAGATTGATTTCTAACTATTAAATAGAGAAGACAACTATTTTTCTAATTTTAGTTTTTCCTGTTTAATTGAATGGATGTTTTGGAGGAAAGCCTTGAGGGATAGGGTGGCAAGTTAAAATAGTCAAAAAAATTTCAAATGTTTAAAATTAAAAAATTTCATTTAAATGTTTAATGATACTTCTGTGTGATAGTCTCAAGTGTTCAGTGAAAGCAGATAAGAGGTGCTGCTTCTCCAGAATGACCACTTTTGTGACAGTACTTCATTTGGTGCTCCTCTGGTAAAAGCAGAAACTGAAATTTCTGATCTTGAATTAATAGCCTGTGATTCTGAAATTTCATTGAAAGTTGTAAATATTCATGTATTAGATAAACGCTGAAGAAGCTAGCTGAGAGCAGGAATATTTGGCACCAATATGGGGGTTTTTTTCAGTGTTGTAGATAACAGTAGTAATAAAAGGGACTCAAGTAATCTATGTCTGGTCCTGACAGCTATCCAGAACCCATATGAAGGTTCAAGTTTACACGTGGAAAGCATCCAAAGATTAGGAGAATGAGACAAATTAACAAGGCAGTGATGACTAAGGGAGAGCATTTGCTGGTCTAATTTCACTGCCAAAGCAACCTGAGTATTACAGGAGACATTTTTTTCTTTTTTCCTTCCTTTTCCCATTTGCTCTCAGCATTATAACTGAAATTACATTGGATGACCTAACAGGTCTCAGAAAATGACCTCTTATTCATCCCTGGGTTATTCCTTTCTGTCTTATTCCAGCAGAGAACCTTTGCCAGACTGGGTGGAAGAGTACCTTAGTGTTCTCCATATTGTAGTCAATTGTGGTCTAGTTTTTCAGCCAGAGGGTTCTTGAGTACTGGAACAAGCTCTCCAGGGAAGAGGTCACAGCATCAAGCTTGACAGAGTTCAAGAAGTGTTTGGGCAACATTCTCAGGCACATGGTGACATTCTTGGGGGGGGTCCTGTGCAGGGTCAGTATGGTCGATGGTCCTGATGGGTCCTTCCCAGCTCAGCATATTTTGTGGTTCTAGCTTGTCTACCTTGGACAAGATGACCCATGCAGTTCAAATAAGAACTGGCTATGAAACAGTGCAGTGATCAAAGAAGATGCAGTCTGCTTTGACATCAGTAACTAAGAATCCTGAATGGTGAAATGAGATTGAGGAGAAAAAAACAGCTAATATTTTCTCTCTTATGGTCTCTTGCTTCTTTTATTAAAACCTTGCTCCTTCTTTGTCAGTCCTAACCAAAAGGCACCTGTGCAGCCTACATAGAACTTGGAAACATCTCTATTGGTTTTAGCTCACAATTCTTATAAATCCATTTCCTGTTCTGTTACTAGGAAGTAGTTTTCCTAATAGGAAAGAATGACTTTTTGAACTTGTGCGGAAATGGAGGAGAGTGCTGAAAATGCTGTCAGCAAGATAACCATTTGCCAGTGCTTCCAGATGCTGAGCCCATAAATATGGGCACAGCCTTTGTGCTGATATTCCTTGTTCCTGGCGTCTGTGGCAGTTGTGGTATTTCTAAAGACTTGTTGTTTGATTATAGAATAATTTAGATTGGCAGGGGCACCTGGAAGTCACCTGATCCAGCCGTCTGCTGAAAGCAGATCTTACTGGATCGAATTGCTCAGAGTCCTGTCCAGTTGAGTTTTGAATAAATCCGGGGATGAAGATTTTGCTGTCTCTCTGGGAAACCTGTTCCAGTGTCAGACAACTGTGAGAAAATTGTAATATGTAATCATAGTATCCCACCTTTTGTTCATTGCCTTGCGTCTTTTCACTGTGTACTTTCAAGTGTTCAGTTTAGTCTTCTCTATACAACAGTACTATATTGCTGAAGACAGCAAAGAAATGCATCCTCCTCTTAGCCATTTCTATTTAAGACTGAACAAACCCATTTCTTTTAGTTTCTGCTTGTACATAATATGCTTGATTTTGGAAGGTTTCCTCTGGGCTTGCTCTGGTATGTTAATGTTTGTGTCTTGGTGGGATCCCCAAACTGGACATGGTACCCTAAATACGGTTTCACCCCAAATACGGTTTCACAAGCTGCTGAAGAGACAGCAGTTGCTCCTATCGTTTTGCTGGTTATACTGTTGCCAATACAGGGCAGGATACTGTTGACTGTGTTTTTGCCACAATGATAGGTGGCTGGTAAATGCCTTGTCTGGGGGTTTTGTATAGAGCCTGTGTGTAGGTCTACTGCAGCTCAAGGGCTGCAGTGAAAGAGGACTAAGACAATTTGCTTGTTTCTCGTGCTGTGTGGCAGTATCTGATAAAAGTCTGATGAGTTTTGCAGGATGTGGTATGTTCATGCTTGAATTTCCCCCCCCCCCCTTCCCCCTTTACTGCCTTCTTTTATTCCTTTCTAGGGAATTATTCTCATGGGACTCTTACAAGTTTCTTGAGTAAATGAGACTTGTCTGTCCCATTGTTTCATAATTTCTGCAGGGAAATGTCTGTATTACAGAACTGATTGTTGTTTGGGAGCTATTTTCAGCTATATTCCATTATTAAAGTTCACCTGTTATTAAAGGCTTCATTTGGAGGCAGGAGTATTTTCATTAGCTGCAGAGGTCTTCTTCTTGCTTGCATTGCAGTTTTTCATGTCAGTTCCACGAATTATCATCAAATCCTTTACCTGTGAAATTGTAGCCAACTTTCTGATTAATAGGGACCTTCCTTTTTCTCTTGTGCAAAGGGGAAAATGGGGTTTAAACACTCTCTGCTTGATCTCTGATTTCCAGTGATCAAACGTTCCTCAGCATTCTGAAATGCTTGAGCTCATTGAACCCACTTAACTCGGGCAGTATCATGGGTAAGTTTCCTGTCTTGTTCTGGAAGGTGCAAAGACTTTTCCATTATGTTGGCCCAGCACAGTCATTCCTAGCACCTGATGAGGAATAAATTACTGTAGTCCTGTCATTCATGACTGTCTCTCACTTTTACCAACAAATTAACTTTGAATAAACATTTTTTTGTTTGTTTATTTATTTATTTCTATATATATTTATTTTTTGTTTATTTATTTATTTATATATTTATTTCTGAGTCAGTTTTGCATTTTTTTCTGATCGTTTTCCTAAAGCCCTTGGGTGTTAGTACTTAATAGTCAGGGAACTTGCCTGCATAAGATTTCAATCAGTATTCATTTTGTGATGTTCTTAGTCAGAAAACAGAAAAAACCCCAGGTACTTATGGTGTACAGCTAGCTTCACAAGGACAAAGTAATTATGAGACCTCATGTGAAGTGAGTTTTCACTTAAGCCAGCCAGTTATTTGAATGCATTCTTCTCGTGGGTTGAGAAGGAGAGATTGTGTACCCTGGAGACATTTGTCTGAACTGTGATGCTTTACTGACGTGGCCAAAGCTTTAACCATTTCCACATCCGTCTGTGGTGAAAGATAGCTTATCTACTGGCTTTTCATTAATAAGACTATTTCTACAAGTGACTATCTTTGCTTGCTTTTCTATGGCTCTTAGTCCTAGGTAATCTTTTGTATTCAAATTATGCAATGATATTATGGGGAACAGCATGAAATGGTTATGCTTTGTGTGGGATCCAGTGCTAGATCCCCGTGAACACAGTGCAGAGATTGGTTTCAGGACTTTAAAATACAAAAGATGATTTTTTGCAAGGTATTGCCAATGGTCAGTTCACTTTCTTAGATTTGCAGTTGTCCTTCTTTACCTTCGGTTCATTGTGCATTTATTGAATTATTCCACGGCTTACTGTCTAATCAACTAATAGCCTGAGAGGATAAAATAGTATCAAATATGTTGAAAATTATATTGAACATTGTATCCTTTATCATGCTTAAAACTACTGCTAGGGAAAGAAAATTTGATTCAATTTTTTTTTCACTGTAAATGGAGATCCCCTCATTTACTGTCTCCAAATAAACAGTGAACTGACATTTATCCAATTCCTCAGACTTGCAGTCAGAGGACTCATCCATTTGGCATATCCATTGTTGCAGTGAGTATACAGAGGCTGTTTGAAGTATTAAAACAATTTTGAAGCTTCTCTGTTGCAGCTGATTCAGATTTGTCCATCTGCACCATCTGAATGATCACTGTTAGCCTCCAGAAACACTGGTAGCTTTTGTTTTTATCAATAGATTGAGGTGATGTGTCTTTCTAAAATGTTTTTCTTGCAGGGAGGTGTACATATACAGACTCAAATGCAGTCTCACTATCCCTGTGAAATAAATTTGGATTTATTATTATTTTACAAATAGTGCAAAACTGCCATTGAATATACAAAAACAAATCAAGAAAGAATATATTTCAAGGCACAGTTTTTTTCTTTATTTCATGCTTGTTGTATCTGTTTTAAAGACAACTTCTGATTAATAACAAATGTATAAAAATAAATACAATACTAAGGAAGTTGAACACTTACAATAGTATTTATTGATGTTTGTTGTAAATTTCCATTTTTGAATAGGAACCAGTTTACAGCAGTCTTACATTACTTGGCATATTGTCCTTCACTGCTGAATTGTTTAATGAATCAGTTTCACAGACTAAAGTCACTATCCTGTAGTTGTGGAAATATTCTAGCTCCTAATTGTAACTATGATGTTTCAGAAGCAATCTTCATCTGACCTCTATTTACTGTATATTTAGATTAATAATAGAATTTAATATTTAACACTTCTGTGTTAATTTGCCATGCATGAACTCTACAAATAATGTATTTCTAACTCTAGTATTGCTGAGAACAATATCACATAACCTTGAGATAAGAAGAGATCCCTGTGGGACTTGTTCTAGAAATGCCCCCATGAGATGATTCCCCATTTACAATTACTAGTGGAGAACTTGCTGTTAACCTGTTTGAATCCATACCAATTCTTATGCAATATGTTGAATGTGCTCTTCAGAAGTCCTGTGAAGACAAGTGTTGACTAGCAGATGAGTAACTTCAGGGGCAATCGTCATTTGTCAAGACCTATTCTCTGTGAAGCTTGGTTTACTGCATTTGACTCTTGCAGAATCCGTGGATTCCCTACAAAGTATTTCCTATCTGAGTTTTTCAGCAATTTTTTTCCCCAGAAAGATCAGTGTATAATGTTGCTACAACTGCTCTGATGATAGATCTTCTTTTTTTTTTTAAGGTCCGGGCGTGTTAACTTTTTGCTAATTGCTTTGAAAATATTCTTGACATAATGCTTTTTCTATGTTTGGGATTTTTTTTTTTTTTTTTGGTTTTTTTTGGTTTTTTTGGTTTTTCCTTGGCAGAATAAAAGCTGCATTTTAAAATCAGATCTGTGACCTCCAAGTTTGTTCATCTTTTGTTTGGCATTTAAAAAAATCATTTTTGGTAAGAATTAGTACTTTTCTTTGTTTTTAAAGTAATCACATTTCTAACTTCCTAGTCTTGTTCAGAATGTCAGTCATTGACCCAGTTTCAACTTCACTTCTTCTGTTGTGTATTATACTACATTGATTGCTTCTAAGTGCGTGGCATAGTTTTTTGGCTTTGCTTTGGTGTACGAGTACAGCATGATAACTTAGTAAGTTTCTATATAAAAATGAGTCTTGTGCTTTTCCTGTGAATTTGTGGGATGATAAACTAATGCAGTATTGTGAGAAGTGCTTTGATTTTTATTGTACTGCTTGGAAGGAGCTTGATTCCCTAATGGAGAGGGATCTGTGAATGAGACCATTTTCTTTAAAAAAGGTGCAAATAGTCTTCAAGTGAATATTTAAATAACAGAAAGCTACCTGATATAAAATATGGAACCATTTTTACAGATATTTTTATACTTTTAGAATTAACACATTGCCCCCCCAGGAGTCTAACACATAAAACTGTTAATAACTAGTGAGCTATAAAAACTCGAGACAAAAAATGATCCATCTGATATTTTTAGTGTGTCCTCTGAAATACAGGATGATCCCTTTAATGCCCTAATGTGCTTTATCAGAATGAGTTTTAAATAATGCCCTAAACCCAGGACTTTTGATGACTGACATGTGGCTGTGTGTTCGTGATTGCTGATGCAGATTTGGATCAATTCATAGGAAAACTTCATCTGAATTAGTTATGAGCTCTGAGCTCACACTTGCAGTTGCTTGAGATGGAACACTGAGTATGGTATTGATTCCAAGGTGCCCTATATGGATGTGTTGTTTTATATTCCTCCCTGCACTTTCCATCTGATTACCTTGTAAACTGCATGACAGCCTGGATTCTATGTTCCTTGAGTCAGAAGTTCTCTTCCTTACTTATTATGAACCATGTACAGTGAAATAAGAAGCATATGAATAAAATTGCTTCTAGGTGGTTACATGGTTAGATGTTTTCTTTGGTTACACCTGAAATTTTGCCTTCCCGGTTTGTGCTTTGCCTTGCACTGTGACAGTGATGGTTAGTACAAATGCAGAAAGACAAAAGTAGAAGAAAATCACAGAATAGTTGAGGTTGGAAGGAGTCTCTGGAGGTTATCTGGTCCAACCTCCAAGAAGTGCTCAAGAAGTGCCACCTGGAGCCAGTTGCCCAGGACTGTGTCCAGAAGGCTTTAGAGTATTTCTGAGGATATTCTCTACAACCACTGTGAGCAACCTGTGCCAGTGCTCCATCCCCCTCATAGTATAGAACTGTTTCCTGGTGTTCAGGTGGAACATCCTGTGTTTCAGTGTGTGCCCACTGCCTCTGGTTCTGTCCCTGGGCACCGCTGAAAAGTGCCTGGCTCTTTTTTTTGCACCTTCCCTTCAAATACATTGTATACATATATACCCACTCTTTTTACACATTAATGTGGCCCCCTGAACTTTCTCTTAAGGCTGAACAATCCCAGCTCTCTCAGCCTTTCCTCACAGGAGCAATGCTTCAGTCCCTTTGTTTTCTTCACGGCCTGTTGTTGGATGCGCTCCAGGATGTCCATGTTCTCTATTCCACTGTGGAGCTCAGAACTGGACACTATTCCAGGTGTGGCTTCATCACTGCTGAGTGAAGGCTTTGAAGGATCACCTTGACCTGCTGGCAACATTCTTCCTAATGCATCCCATGATGCTGTTGGCCTTCTTTGCAGCACATTGCTGGCTCATGTTCCACTTGATGTCCACCAGGACCTCCAAAGACTCTTCTGTCAAAAAGCTTTCCCATTGGATTCACTAAGCATATTTTGGTGCACAAGGTTGTTCCTCCCCAGATGCAGAAATTTGCACTGCTCCTTGTGAACTTCATGAAGTTCCTGTCAGCACATTTCTCCAGCCTGCTGAGGTACCTCTGGATGGCAGCATGGCCCTTTGGCATATCAGCTACCATTTTTGTGTCATAAATAAACTTTGTGAGGTTATGTTCTGCCTGTCAACCAGATAACTAATGAAGGTGTTAAAAGAGACTGAACCCACTATTGACCCCTGGTGTACATCACTGGTCACTGACCTCACCCTTTGGGCTTGGTCAGTCAGCTTTTGATCCAGTTCACCGTTTGCTCAGCTAGCCTGTACATCAACAGTTTGTCCATGACGATCTTATGGGATACAGGGTGAAAGGTCTTATTGAAGTCCTGGTAGACAATGCCCCCTGCTCTTTCCTTATCTATCTTTCATCATAGAAGGTTATCCAGTTGGTTGACTGTTCCTGATGATTTTCTTGTCATTCATGTACCTGAAGAATGGTTTCCAGGTTTAGCTGCTCCATCACCTTCCCAGGGATCAAGCTGAGGCTGATCAGCCTGTACTTCCCTGGGTCCTCCTTCTTGAAGATAGGAGTGACATTTGCTTTCCTCTAGTCCTCAGGCACTTCTGCCACTCATCATGATTGATCAAAGATGGTCAAGAGTGGCTGTGCAATGACATCTGCCAGCTCCCTTAGCACTTGGTAAATCCTGTAAGGGCCCATGGACTTAACCCATGTCCTGTTTGCTGAAGTCTTCCACTGAGGGCAAGGGTACAATTTCCTTGTTCCAGACTGGTCTCAGGGACTTGGACTTCCTGAAGACTGGCCTTGTTAATAAAGTCTGAGAGACAGGTGACACTGAATATGGCAGACTTACCCATGCGTCTTTCTTGTTGAGCAGTGGGTTCACATTCTCCTGAGTTTTCTTCTTGTCACCTGTGTACTTACAGAAATGCTTCTTGTTGTCTTTGACATCCCTGGCCAGACTTAGTTCCATTTCGGCTTTAGCTTTCCTAGCTGTCTCCCTGGATGCTCAGATATCGTTTCCATATTCCTCCTGCATTACCTGGGCTTGTTTCCTCCCACTGTATTATGTTTGTGTTTGATTATTTTTTTTTCCAGGAGGTCCTTGTTCATCCATGGCCTCCTGGCGTTTTATCTCTTTTCATATTCATTGAGATGGATCTCTCATAAGCTTGAAGGAGATTATTCCTGAATATTACCCAGCTTTCTTGACCCTATCATCATTTAAGGGCCGCATCCCGTAAGACTCCACCACACAGATGTTTGAAGACACCAAAGTCTTCTCTTGAAGTCCAGAGTTGTGAGCTTTCTTTTGCTTCTTCCTGCCCCTAGGATCCTGAACTCTACCATCTCATGATCTCTGCAGCCAAGGCTGCCTTTGGTCTTCCTATCCCCAGTGAACCTCTTCTCCTTGGTAAGTATGAGGTTCTGCCGGTCACTTCCTCTCACTGGCTCTAACACTTGTGTCAGGAAGTTGCCATCAGTGCACTCCTTCTGGAGTTTTATCTGGCTGCCTTCTGCTATCAGTCATCCCCCACCCCCTAGAAGGAAAACTGTATTTCTCTGTTGCACTTCTGGCCTGTGTGGATTGAATACTTTATTGCTGTTGCTGCTGGTTGATGTGACATGTGAACTGTGCTCTTTTTCACAGGTCTTTGACAGTAGATGAGATTTATTTTTAGAACTAAATTAATATCTTTGATTTTTGCCTGATGTTTTAGCTTCTGATGTAATTAATTGGCTGCTCGAGCACCTGCTGCTACCTAAGCAGCTGCTGAATGATAGTGGAATAAACTGAGCAGATCTGTATTCCTTGTAACTGGTTGTGCCAGACACCCAGGGACACAGACTGCCCACAAAGGGAGAATGTTTTATTTTGCTTATGTCTTTCAGTAGAGTTGGATAGTGAGTTGACAAGCAGCTCAGCCAGAAAGAGGAGGAAGTCTAAAAGAATTACTTGATAAAAACATGGCAAGGTTAGATCTTCCTGGTAGCAAGAGCAGCTCTTGAATCCTTAAGAGTATTCAAGGTGGCAGCAGACTTTACCTGGTTGGGTTTTTTTTTCAATTACATCTTTTCATGATGTCTATTTTTGAGACAAATGCCTTTTCTAACTTTCTCACAAAGGTCTTGTGTGTTTGTTCAAATTTTTCTCCTCTATGTCAGAAAGAGTAAGCTTTACTTCACTAAAGGGAAGATATATGTGCTTTTGCAGAAAATCTTGTTTTTCCAACGTTTATGTCTACATTATCTGGACTTCAGTAACATTTCCCATAAAAATTAACATTTACATGGCTCTCTTGACTTTGTTGTGGACTTGTTTGAAAATCTAACTCTCAGTTCTTTACCACATCAGGTTCCTAAAACTTTTGCCCTTCATATTGTTTCCTCCATCTCACTTCAGGGCTGTGAGCAAGCAACGGTGAGGACTTAGCTGTTAGCCATATCAACCTACCACATTTGGTTTATGTGAACTAAGGTTATACTTCTGTAAACCTGCTGAAAGCTCTATAAACCTGCAGAGTTAAAAATTCAAGTGACTTGGGCTTTTGGTATCACATTAAAAAGGAGAATAAAGCACACAGTCTTCTAGAGGTTATCTCTGAAATCAGTATTTACTAACGTATTTATATTAAAAACCCCACTTTATTTTAGTATTGGAATAGGAAGGTATTGAAGAGAAGAGCTGTACCTAGGGGAGAAAAAAACTTTTATGGGGAAAAAGAAAGGTTGATACCAACTTAAAATATGTTAACGTTTGAAGAAAGAAATTTTTTGTTAATTAGGAATATTTTGTCCTATTTGGAAAGCAAAGATACACGTTTTACTTTCAGGAAAGCCTTGCATTTTGAAATTGTTTGTTTGAAGGTAAAGAATTGTTCTTGGAGGAACAGATCTAATTGCCTTTATGTTGATTCCTAAAGGAGGAGGTTTCTTTAGTAGGTAACTTCATATATGAGTTCACAAATTGCGCAGATTCCTTGAAATGCTTAGTAGAGACACCCTAAAAATCCCAGTATTTGAATGGAAAACTACAAATGTAATTAAATAATAGGAACCACATCATTACTTTATGTGAATTGGGTTAAAATGTTGAGAACTTTTTGTGTAGTTTTTCTGTAGGGAAATCTGAATGTTATCTGTTGTCTTAAATCCTGATAAGAATCTTTCTTGTGGGATTTCCTACCTCTGTCATCAGGCCAAAGTTGTAGTTTTTTGTTTTGTTTTGCTTCTCTTTAGTGGCCAGAAGGTGTTGAGACAATTTCAGGATCCTAGCAGCTGAGTAACTTTTATACTCATGTAAGCTCTTGTTAACCAACACAGCTAGTCATGCTGTCCAAGGGTTTGAGAATTACATGCCATGCATGGCACCTGGCATGTCCAGAGCCTCTCTTTTGGCTGTTAATATTCCTTGTTTTAATAAGGAGCACTTTGAAAGCCAGGAGAACCCCTCCATTAATTCTTTTAAAAAATAAAGACATTGTTTTAGGGCTTTGAAATAGTATTCTTTGAAATATTATGCTGGTGTTTTTATCTCTGTAGGTGTCGGTAGTACTGTTTGTTAATGTGGTGGAATGAATTACTGTATTTTCCTCTGGAAATGCCCCCAGTCCATTACACACAGTTCTCTGTAGCTCTAGACTCTCTGTGTTGAGCTGGAAGAAATTACGAGTTGATCTGGAGTTACTTGTGTCATGCCACTGGTGGTGGGTCATCTGATGGAGTCCCTGAGATAATTTTCTAACTTTTCTTTAATATCTTTATTTATTTTTCACTCCTGATATGTTTAGTTATTTCCTACAAAGGTGCAGAGCTTTTTTTTTTTTTGTTAGGGTGGTTATTAGTTACGGGGAGCCAAATATCCCCCAGACAACTGGGTGCTTAATGTTGGTGAAGTGGCAGATGATCCCTTTGACCCTCTGCTGCCTTCTGTAAAGGAAATTTATCCTTCCCTTTCCAATATTCTTTTAGGTCTTTGAGTTCTGGGTAGGCATTTGCTCACTCAGATACAAATGCAGCTTCATTTCTACCTTACTAACTTCTGCTTAATGCAAAGAAATATCTTGAGATCACATTTGGGGCTTGGGGTGCAAGATTGAAACAGAAATATTTCATGCTGTTGTTGTTAGTGAGCCACTTAATTACTCAGAATGTTGATTTACTCACCCTTGATGCCTATAATAAATATTTCATGTATAATTATAAAACATTAATACTTTGAGATTGGCAGTGATTTGTAGCAGTTGTATAACAAAGCAGCTGTTTGGAGTGAATGAATAGCAGTGCATTTTGACTGAAAGTTGTGTTAAAAAGTGAGTAAAAAAAGGGACCATTATATGGGACTAAATGATTTTTTTTACTTTTTTTTGTCCTATATTTCAATGATGAGATGTATTTACATAAGAAAATCTTTTTAT
Organism: Corvus cornix cornix; assembly: GCF_000738735.6. Classification (NCBI taxonomy): domain Eukaryota; kingdom Metazoa; phylum Chordata; class Aves; order Passeriformes; family Corvidae; genus Corvus; species Corvus cornix. The sequence goes on along the minus strand of NC_046333.1, from coordinate 109,870,828 downwards.
TGGTAAATTAAATTTTCTTGTCACCCTCAGCTGCTTTTTGTAAATTAAAGAGAAATGAAAGTGTCATATAAAATTTCTATTGACATTCTGTAGTTTTTGGGTTTGTATAGAGCCATGGTTATGAATCCATTTTAGTCTTTTCTATTGTTGCTGTTAGGTTTCATTGTGTGGACCTTCATCTCAAAGAACTATTGTTCACTGACCATGGATTCAGACAGAGTAAAAAATGTTGAACACATTGTAGATGTATATTAGAATAACTTGGAAATACATTATTTTAATACAAATTCAAAATTGATTTTTGTTTTACCAGCAAACACATATCTCTTTATGGTGCAAGCTCGTGGTATAATGTTGAGAGAAAATGTAAAAACGATAGGACACATGATAAGATTGTACACTAACAAAAATACTACACTGAATGGCACAGGTAAGAATATTTCTCACTTAATTTTTAAAAGGCCTTTTTAAAAAAAAAAAAAAAAAGCCAATCATTAATGACATAGCTTGATTATGAAAATGTCGACCCAAATCCTACTTCTCTGTAATTGGAGTGAAGGTCAAATAGTTGATACTATTTATCAGTTCACTTTAATAGGAAATATATGTGGCAGCTGTAACAAAGATACTTCTATTTAATTATTATTCCTCTAGTGCAATAAAATGCTTTTTAAATCATGCTGCTAGGAATTTGTTAACTAAAAATTAATGCTCTCACCTGCATGATGATATGTTACAATTATAGTGGATAATATAGGTTTTTACAAAAATCAATTCTTCTTTTTAAGATTATCCTGAAGGAAACAATTCTAGTGACTGTGTTGCTCAAACAACAATGTATCTTCCAGAGAACTTCACCTACTCTCCTTACCAGCCTTGTCCAGAGAAGCTGCCTTACATGAGTAAGTTTTAAACTGACCTTAATGTTTATCTAGTAAGTTAAATTGTATTTTAAACAAGACACAGTTATTTTAATATAAAATATAATTATAAGGAGTAATGAAATAACATACATCTGATAATGGACAGAAGTTTGCCTGTAACTAATGTGTTACTGAAGTTTTGGTCTCTTTACTAATCACCTTTACTAATTTGAAATCAAGTAATTAAACTACTGATTTGTAGGAGAGAAAATTTCACATAGTTTCTGAAGTTACTTGTGATGCATTCCAGAATTCTAACCTCTTGTCTTTTAGACACCTGACTTAATCTGTGGGCTGTCATTCAGCATGAGCAAGTAATTAAACATTCAATAGAGCAGTTCAGATCCATATCATACCAAAAATTGTTGCTGACAGCTAAACTGAATTCTGATCAATTTTTCTTCGAAGAAAAATAGTGGATTGCATTAGAATAATCTAGATTCCATTATAACCTTTCTAAAAATCTCAACTGAGAAGTTTATTTGTTGAAGAAAACAGAAACAGTGCATGTTATCTGTGTTTCTTTTCAATAATGCCAGTTTCTAAGCTTTGTTTCTTAGATTTTAAATATGCAGACATGGAGCCAAAAATATAGATCAGTTGCTGTTGCTTGTGAAACTAAACCATATAGAAAACTGTCTTAAGCCAGGTAGTAATTAGCCCCATGGTGTGATAATATCCTTATTTCAGCCTCTTTCTCTCCAGACATAGGGTTTCACTTTCAAAATCATATTTTTTATATAATATTGAACATATAAACAAATAAAACCAAATTATTCCAATAGTAAATATTTTAGCTACTTTTGGAAACAAAAATTTCAACGAATATCAAATCTGGATAATCAGAGAAACAAGAGTGATGATTTTGCTGACTGAAAAATGCATATAAATTAGTATTTTTAATGGCATTTTCAAGGGATCTGGCTGATGGAATTCTGTCAGATTAGCTGAAAACTAAGTAATTCTACCAGTAATCTCTCTATAGATCTCCTTGATGCTGCTTTCCTTTTACCATTTTGTTTTTGTTGTTGTTTTTTTTTGTTAGTAATTGCTTTGTGCTTCTTCTGTCCTATTTAATTTAATAGAGAAATAATTTTAATAGAAAATTATTCACTGGATAAGTTGCTTTTCAACAAAGGGGTATGTGTTTCACTTTTTGGTTTTCATGTATACCGTTTTAATCATCATCTCTTTCTAATTATAGTCTAAATAAAGCATCTCTGAAGATCATTTAATTTAATGAAATGTTGTAGGAAGTGTGAGATAGCCAGGGAAGAAAGTGTTGAATCGTGTATACTTTGACATGCTTAATTAGTCTAAGGTTATTATAGAAGTCATCTTTTCTTCTTTACATCAACTTGCCAAATTTATGTCATGAAAGGGGTATGGTAAAATCATATTTGGTCCCAAGTACATACGCTCTTAAAATAGGAGCAGCTATTGCCTTTTTTGTGTAACTCAGTCTTACAGGTTATAACCCACTGGTTGAGCAATGCTGTTCTAATTCATAAGCAAATCTCCTCTTTGAGATAGAAGCAGTACAAGAATCTGTCTGTCTCTTCCTTTGTAGATAAATTGATAATCCCAGCCTTTCTAGACTGCATAGTTTCTAAAGCTCTTGTCACTCTTGATCTTTTTGCACCGTAGACTGTCTTAGATTTGATTTCTTTGTAAATCATCATAACTGGCTTAAATCCTGGTTACAAAACAATTTAGTTTTGTAAAACTTCTCTTTTTTTTTCCTCATAGCAGCAGTTAATACATTCCAGGATGAGATTTTCTATTTTTGTACAAGTGCATTGCATTGGCTCATATTAATGTGCAATCCATTACAAACTGTAAAACTGTCTCTCTACATACTGCAGCAAAGCCAGGTATTGCTTGTTTTGCTGTGCATGCTTCATTTTTTCCTTCAGTAACAAGCCATTCTTTTTTTTTTTAATTAATTTTACTTTATTGGTTTCTGTATCTGATTTGTTGAAACAATTTTTTTTTCTGATTTTCTTCTTCAAAATGCTTTTTGCTTTCTCAGCTCTCTTATTTTGCAGGTTGTATAAATGTGTTTTATTGCAGCCTGCTAGAGACTAATGGAAGTAGTGACTAGTAAGCCCAGTTATTTACAGAGACACCTTCTCCTGCTCCCCACCAGTGACAGGGAAAAAATGCTGATTTCTATTCGCTCATCTGTGTACTTTTGATAGTACCAATACTTCAGGTTTTACTAAAGCTGCTTTTTAAACACTCTGGTTGGAATTTCATTATGTCCCATAAAGTTAGAAACACCTGCTTTATCTAAATACTGTTTTACCATTTGATGTTTTTTTTCTAATTTAAACTCTGTAAGGATCTGTTCACATCTGAACTTTTCTCAGAAGACTGAGGTATCTGAGTCACATCATGTGTTATTTGCTCCCCTTTCTGGTGTAGTAATTGGCCTTTATTTATCTTTATTTTCCTTTTAGATTCTGTAATTGAAGTGAAAGGCTCTTGTTGCTTTTCTGTCTCTTGGTAGTTGAAATTGATTTTTTAAATTTCTTTTTTTTAATTTATTTTGTACATGTTTATATGCTGGTCCTTTGATTGACCTTGAATTTATATTTCTTAAGATTTCTTTCTTGGGTTATTGAAGAGTTTCAGACACAGCCATTATGATAATCTAAACTTATTTTTTAAATAATTATTTTTATTTTAAAATATTATTTAATTTTTTTTTAAACCTCTGTAGGATTAGCTTGTTCTAGTGTCTATCTATACAGGATTTTTAGCAACTGCCAGGTTTCCTTTTTTCCTAAAATAATTAAATAAATGTGGGTTTCTTTAAATCTTCTCTTGAAATAGTGTACTGTTCTTTATAATTTTTCACCTATGATTTTACATTAAAAAAATAGTTACCTTCTTCATTTGCAAGTAGTACTATATTTAATCATATCCAAAACTAAAGTAGCTCTTGCAGTATCTTCTACCTTCTTCTGAAAACAATAGTTATTCCTAGTATGTTCCAAAAATGTCAATATTTAGAGAAGATTTAGATAACTAGTCAGCGACACAAAGCAACGTATTGGGCACAAATAGGATCTTTTGGGTATGGACACAGGGGAGAAAATCGAAGTGATTTTTTGACTGACTTTAAAATACCAACCCTCACCAAAATACTTAACTTTCTAGACAAAAATAAGAATAATATTTTATAGTGTTTGTCAGAAATTTCTTGCAAGATTTTTATTTGATGATTTAGAGTGTAGTAGTTGCTGAAGAATGACTTGAGCTTCTGGTTAATGACTGCTACATTAGTCTTCTCCCCAGATTTTCTTGATTCTTTTTATTGCTTTTGTGGGTATTTACTATGAATCATTATTTCCAGTTTTGAACTTTTTCACATGCATAAACTAATGACTGACATCTTCCAGCTATCAACTAAATGTTAATATTTTCTCATAGTAAGTACTAACCTGATTTTTTTCGAACCATATTGTGGTCCTTATTCAATTACTTACTGAATTCCACTCTAATGCCTTTTGCAAAAGCTTTTCCCATTGGGGTCATTAGTTCTACCAGTGGTAATTCTCAAATCCAGCCCATTGCTATGAATTGGTTTGAAGCAGATAGTGGTGGATTAGTGGATGAAGACTCTACATGAAACGTGCGTATCATCTAAAATTTAAATTGAGGAAGTTTGTTGAGTGTAGCGATGATGCATTTTCTTTTAATGTGAAAGTGGAGGAGGAAGGCACACAGAATTTGAGTAAAGGTTCAGTAGTGCAGATGAGGTAGGATTGTTAACAGTGGTAGTTGAAATGAAAGGCAATCCAAATTTTCTGTAATAGATGCAGAATTCAAATTACTTTGCTTGTTCTGTGTCCTCTGAAATGAGTATTTTTTTAATAGGTTTTATGGAAGGATTGTTTGTTTTTGGAAATACTGAAATTCATTCTGTAAAAAATTAAAGATTAAGAGGATAGTATAAATTGGTACTTTTTAGTCTGTAGGTAGTAGTGTAACTACAAATTTCTGATGCCATTTGTCCGTGATATCCCTTGTAGTGTTAGATCAGTTGTCTTAATTGAAATTAATAAATAAGGGTTTTTTTCCTCTCTTTAGGAGGCCTTATTGACGTCAATATGAGTGAAATTAGTTTTGATGAAATTCAGCAACTGTTTTCAAAAGATTTAGACATTAAACCAGGAGGACACTGGAAACCAAATGACTGTAAGCCACGGTGGAAGGTGAGATGCTGATTTTCTGTTTTGGTTTATTTTTTCGTGTTGATATGTAAGAATAGTTTGCCATTGCAGGCACTCAGTCTTTTGGTGCTATATATGCAGTATGTCATAGTATTTGTAGTATGCCATCTGTGCTCAAGAAGAAACTTCAGCTAGGAGAAAAATTTGAAATGGATCATCAAGAACTTTCAAAGGTTCATTAGCTGTTGTTACTAAAGATTTCATCATATGCATGCAAATCTATCCTATGTGTCTGTTGCTTGAAGTACAACTAGAAGCAGGTGAACATAAAATGAAAATCTTGTTTATGTGTTACTCACATTTTTTTTCTTAATTACTTGAGCAAATTTCCAACACGCTTTCCTAGGGGGAACCAACATGTAAAACACTGAGCCAATATAAATGTAAAAGTTGAAAAGCCACAGGAAACTTGATTTTTATTGAAATCTTAACATTTTAAGATGCTGATGTAATAGCTTAATTTTTTTTTTCCTGAAGGTGGCTATCCTTATTCCTTTTCGGAATCGTCACGAGCATCTTCCAATTTTTTTCCGTCATCTGATACCTATGTTGCAGAAGCAGCGGCTGGAATTCGCCTTCTATGTTGTTGAACAGGTAACAGCATCTACTTGAAAAGTGACTTCTCAAGATTCCTTACTAAAAGGGATTTGATATTCTTACCAAGATTTGGATGAATCCAGAATTTCAAAATTGTTACTCTACTCTTCTTCTCCTTTAAATGGAAAAGGAAAGTTCACCTCCTTTCCCCAGTTTAAGCAGTGGCCAGATACATGATGCTTTTTTTCAAATATGGGCTGATATTTTGTAGGTAATAACATGGCCTCTTAGAATCTATTGTCATTGTAAGTTTTCAAGGCAAAAAAGTAGGTCAGCAGCAGTGTTCCTCAGGGCTCAATTCCAGGGCCTTACGTTCAGTGGATGCAGGAGCCGAGTGCACCGTCAGCAGCTTTCTGATGATGTCAACCACACGTGTCAGTTGGACTTTTGAGTGATGCCTTTCAGAGGGATCTAGATAAATTGGAGCATTGGACAGTGATTAATGGGAAGAAATTTAATAAGTCAAAATTGCACTCTGCACCTAGGATGGAGTAAAGCCAGGCACAAGTGTAAACTGGGAGAGGAGTGACTGGAGAGCAGCCCTGCACAAAGGGGTCTGGGGGTGCTGTTTGGAAGCCGGAACCAGGCTCAGTCCTGGCTCACAGGAGTCAGCAATGTGTGCCCTGCCAGCCAGGAGGGCCAACCCCATCGTGAGGTGCATCCAACCCAGCATGACCAGCCAGTTAAAAGAGGCATCACTGTCTTTTTTTTTTTTTTTTGTGTGTGTGTTAGAGTATGTTTTTCTCATAGTATTGAAATTTTTGTCTCTCCTTGGTTTTTACAATGTCTCCTTTGTTTTCTGTGTGAAGACAGGTACACAACCTTTTAATCGTGCAATGCTCTTTAATGTTGGCTTCAAAGAGGCAATGAAGGATGCTGTCTGGGACTGCATAATATTCCATGATGTGGATCACCTACCTGAGAATGACAGAAATTACTATGGATGTGGAGAAATGCCACGCCATTTTGCAGCAAAGCTGGACAAATACATGTACATGTAAGTAAAGAGTTTTATTCACATTTTTTCTTAAGTACCCAGGAATATTTTAAAAGTGTATGAATTTTGTGACACTAAATACAGTAGGTGAAAACAGCAAACCGACCTCCTGTTATGCTATTTACAGAAATGACTATTTAGTTACTAAAATAAAGATTTAAATTTAGTGTCTGCATTTGATATGTTACTAATTAGAAGATATTATTTATAATTTTCAATGTTGAGCTTGTTGCAGTGAGGTTGATCTTGAAAAAAAAATGGTTTGTGTGTCAAGGGGGAAAATCCTATCTAACTGACTAGAAATGTTTTCTGGCTACATAAACCCTTGTACTCGCTGTTACAAAAGAAAAGCAGATAATCTGCAGCAAAATATCACAGGAAAAATGTCTGTATTTTCTCATAAATGTACACTTTTATTTCTGTTTCATACTGCTTTTTAAACTGAAGATTTTCTTACTGCTGGACCATTTTGTATATTGTCTTTCAGTCTCTACATTTGGTGAATGTAGTGGGACCTGCAGTTTTCTTGCCTCCTTTTCTTCTGCCAGTTTACATTAATGATGTGCCACTTGCTTTTTAACACTCTGCTATCTCGTGATGTTCTTGGAATCATTTCACGTGAAGCTGTAGCTTATTGCTTGCTATGTGTAGGCATTTGCTATCCTGAACTTGTGAAGTTAATCAGGTTGACAACCTAGTCAACCAACAGATTAAAAGCAATGCCTTGAAACCATGGCTCTCCCTGGACATCAAGTTGTCAACCAATCAGCAGTTAAATGTTTAAAGATTTCATGTGTATTTAAAAATACAAAAGTTAGCACTCATGAATATAGATAAGAGATTTCATCTATCTTTATATGTACTTGTAAAACACTCTATGTATTTATATATACATTTATAAAATGTCTGAATAGGTAAGTATTTACAAAATTGATGAATGTAGAAATGAAACCAGATTTATAAAATACAAAAATAAATAAACCTCTAAACAGTCCTGTTAACTGTCATATTCCAGTTGGTTTTGGTTGGTGGTCTTGTTTTGGGTTGACAGTGGTTTTTCATTGGTTATTTTGGAGGTATGTATGTGGGGTTTTTCAGAGAGGGAGAGAGGGGGGTTAGAACACTTGCTACTTCAGTTAAATGTTGAAAGGCAAATATAGTTGCAACCTTCCCCAAATGCTTTTCAGATTTGGTTGAATCCTGTTTTTTCACAGAGATCAGAAATTGCATGGTTTTATATTTGTTTTTCTTTCCCCTTGCATTCTGGAGTTATTTGTCCTTCAGTGTGGCAATTGTGTCCTAAGCAATGGTAAATCTTTCAGTAGATAGTCTTAACTCCTTGAAGGTTCCAGATTTGGAAGTGTCTCCTGAGACACTTCTGTTTTATGGAATTGTGTGCTGCTTCTGAAAGAAAGCTGCTTTACTGTAGCAGCTTCTGGGTTAAGGATGCCAGTTAATATTGATGGAAGTAAATATAGATATTTATTTTTTCTAGGTTGACAGAGTGTTTTGAGGACTGGAAATGACATTGGCTGGGGCATAGTATTTTGTATGGATATTGTGGCTGTTCATGTTGGCCAATTGCTTACTGCTTAATAATATATGTTAGCAATTACTGTTGCTTACTGAAAGAAAAGTATGTAGATCCTTTTGATTCAGAAGTTTATCTTTTAAAAACTGGAAAGTGTTTTTTTAAATCAGTGTGCCATTCACTGTTTAATTGGTGCTCTTAAGCTGTTTCTCTCAAGTTTTAAGAGTTCTGTAGAATATAGTAAAGAATTAAAATTATTTAATTGATGCGTTACTGATTTGTAATTTTTCAGTTGATTAAAGAGGTTTTTTCAGTTGAATAGTGTCAACATAAATAGTTTGAGGGCTTCACTTAACACTTCAGCTATGGGTCTAAATCAGCCATCTGAAATAGACTGGTAGACTGTTGTTTGTTATGGGTGATACTCTTTGGAGCTACAGTTTAAGAGCACCTTTTATGCGAATCAGACACTACTGCAAACCTTTTGTTCAGCTTGCTGTATGTCACTTCATGCTGGCAATCTGTGAACCAGTTTCCCTTAGTGAATACATTCAGCCTCTGTTCATGTCCTTAGTTTGGGGCTCTTGCCTTTTGGAAAGGTATTGTTCAAGAGAGGGCTACTTATCAAAGTTCAGCTAATGATATAGAATTTATCTTTTGTTTCCAGCCTTCCGTACAATGAGTTCTTTGGTGGTGTAAGTGGCCTGACAGTGGAACAATTCAAGAAGATCAATGGTTTTCCAAATGCCTTCTGGGGATGGGGTGGAGAAGATGATGATCTTTGGAACAGGTGAGTATTGAGTGCCTAGGTCTTTCTGTACCACCCACCCTTTGAGACCAGTTAGGTGTGTTTTCTTGTCACTTGTTACCTTTTCATAACTTGTTTTAAATGGACAAATTCTGCATAGTTTGCTTCAGAAATATCCGAATATACCATTTGAAGGGATAAGTATGATGTTCCTTTTTCTTGGCCTGGGGACAGCTAGCAGGTTTTTAAAAGCTAGGCCTTGTGACAAATAACAGAAAGAATAACAGGTAATCACACTAAGCATGTTGCTTCACTCTTGCTGCTAGCATTATGAAATACCATTCCACAGGCATGTAGAGTAAGCATCAGTTTCATATCTTAGGAGCAGTGTTTGAGAGAGAGGTTAATCTGTGAATACATTGGTAGTCCCACACTGGACAATGGACAGCACTGCTCATGGCATTACCTACTGCTCCCAGTGAATGAGTCTAAACTGTTCTAACTGAGCTATTGAAAGGCTCTGAATGAGTTTCTATATAAAGAGATATCTTTTAAAGGAAGAATTTTATACTTTTTTCTTGCTATTTTCACGTTTTTATGCTGGAACAAGCAGGAAATATTAAATATGAAATTATTATTATTTTGCACTTTGCCAGCTTTTTCAGTTGTTGGGTTTGGAGTGTTGCGGGTTTTTTTAGGAAGAGAATGTCAATGAACATAAAGACTTAGTTTTAAAATATTTGATGTGTATTTTTCACTTTTGCTTTAACTCGTATGGTGAGCTGTAAGAAGGTGTTTTTATAAATGTTTATGTATTTTATGGCAGGGTTCACTATGCTGGATACAATGTAACAAGACCAGAAGGCGATTTAGGGAAGTACAAATCCATTCCTCATCATCACAGAGGTGAAGTCCAGTTTTTGGGACGGTAAGAAAAACAGAGGAATGTTCAAATACTACAGCTAAAGATGTAAAATTTTTTTCTTGCATCCACACGTATGAATAAGCAGTCAGTTCTTATCGATGTTATTTCCTCTTTGGTGCTAAAATACCTATTTTTTTAAACACATTATATTTGCTGTTCAGATGTTTTTTATTTAACCATGAGAGAGACTGAGTTTGTGTGTCAGAAGACACTATCATCAGAATCTTTGATCCAGAATGTTATTGTTCCATAATAGTTTTGGCATTAGTGCTGGCAGGGCTCCATTAGTTGGCTATTTTGGATATTTTGCAAAAGGAGGCAATGCAGCTAGGGCAAATGACTCCTGCATGAAAACAGACTTTAAAACTCCTCAAGGATTGGTTTCTTCCTTCATATTTTATTCTTTTCTGAGATACAAGTCTTCTCATTTCTTGCACACATTGACTTAAATGTTTTCTTTTGGGATTCTTTTCTTTTGCTACAAAGTTACAAAACACTTAAACTGGCCAGGAAGTTCTGCCTGTCCTGGGATTTGAATAGAAACCAGAATGCAGCAGATGACCTACATGTAAAACTTAGAAGGTGAAACACAAAGTAAAGGGTTTATGATATATATTTTCCTGTAACTAGAAATATTGCTCAATTCTGTTATCAATGGATGTCTTTTTCTGGGAACATCCTTTTTCTCTTTTATTCATAATTTTGAATAGACACATGCAGTAGAGATGAGTAAATCTGTTCTATGAAACTAAAATGTATATGTGGGTAATACGGGGGATGGGAACTGTTTTTTAATCACCTCAAATTTAGATGTTTGCACATGCAGGAGTCTCAAGAGTGAAACGAAAATCAATTCAGACATTTAAATGTATAATGATGAACAGTGAAGATTCTCAAATCTTCCCTAGGCTCCTTAGTTTAATTTTATAGCAAAAGAACATGAAGAAATTGAATAATCTTTAAAAATCTATTTAGTTTGGGACCATAAAAAGTTTACATATTGAATGCCTCCTTTGTTATTTAGTCTTAATGTTAACTTGTATATGCAACCATAAAATCTAACTGTAGTAAAAATCTTTAAAAGCTTGCTTTTAAAGCCTAGGTAGGTTATTTGGTAATTTCAAAGGTTTGAAAGGTAGTTTCAGAATTTAAGGTATATTTCAAAATTAAATGACTGTCACAGTATCGCGTCTAACATCAATTGAATTGTTTCTTGCAAATCTTTCTCATTTTTCTTCTTCCAACTCCTTCTGCAGATACAAACTTCTGAGGTATTCCAGAGAACGTCAGTATATTGATGGGTTGAACAATTTAGTATATACTCCTAAAGTACTTGTCAGTAGATTGTATAAAAATATAACTGTTAATCTCATACCAGAACTCGCTCCTGTTAGAGACTATTGATGGAAGTGGAATGGCAAGATATCCTACCAGAATAAACTTTTAACACTGGAAGCTACTGATAAACACTGTAAAACAAAACAAAACCAACAAACAGCAGCTTAGAATTAGAGTTTTTTCACCAATTGATGATGCATATTTGGGATGAGAAGTAAAGTGATTGTATGTACCATGCATTTTGTTCTGAAAGAAAAGCCAGCAGCTACCACTCAGATGTTTACAGCATGAGACTACTGTTCAAGCCTTCATTCTTCACACTCTCTATCTTAACTACTCAACTAAATAAACTGCAGAAAACAGACTTGTAGCTTCTCCGGAAATAAGGGCAGAGGCCTCTTCCAGGAATTTTTTATACTGAACTGCCCCTCCTCGTATTTAAATGAATGCTTTTGTTTCTTTTTAAAATGTGTTTTGTAAATATGTGATGTAAATTAATGTGTGTACATTGCTTTTCAGTTGTTCAATATTTTATGCTTCAGTATGTATTTGAGTGTGTTCTCGTTTGAATTCTATAGGAATGTTTTTATTAGCATGAAAGAACAAGTGTAAAATGTAAGTATGCTTATAAAAAGGTTATACCTTATGTGAAATGAAGGAAATATTAATTGTTGGCCAGCTATGACTGTAAACTGTTATACTAGTTTTGAGCTCTAGGCCTCCTGCATATCTATATAGAAAAATCACTTTCTTATATGAACCTGCTAGAAAGAAAGCTTTTAATTTTATTTATTGCCAGCAAAATTGTATGATACCCTGCCTGCCATCTGAATCGTATTTATATGCATATTGCATGTGTATTACAGAAAATCTTGCAGTTGTTGCATATTATGATCTACAGGAACTCTTAACTGTTTCCAAGTGTGCCACTAGTGTCAATGTCAGGGATTTTCATGCCTAAAACGCGATGTGTCTGGGTGCGTACAGTATTTTGGTATTGTCCTTTTTTTTTTTTTTTAAATTCTAGTGAACAGCACTTTTATTCCTCCAAAATCAGAAGAGCCAAAAATGTGTCTTCATTGGAAGAATATTAAAGTTAGATTTTTAAGAGAATAATAAAGCATAGTTCTAATAGTTCTAATTCTTGCCGTGTGGGATTTTCAGCAGCACGGCGTTGGTCACACTGTTCTGCTGATGAGGATGGTGATGACATAAGCGGAACAGAAAGCAGGCCAATCCCAAGTGCTTTTTGAAATTCCACTCCTAATATATTATTCAATATAGCTATTTAAGGGCCTATTCTGGTAGAGTGCTGAGTGCTTCTATGATGCACTGAGGATCCTCAAGTCGATGACTGTCAATGAGATTGAGGTTGCACAGTCCTGCTAAGGATTGGTCCTGTCTGTTTCTCTATTTTTGTGGTGTTAAACGTATAAGTAACTAGCCTCTTTCCTTATCTTCTTATTTTCTCTTTACTTGTAATGTTATGCTACCTGAAAGTATCCCACTGCTAAGCATTATTATCTTTCTTAATATTTTTTTACATTCCTTGTTAATACAAAGGAAAAGGACCAGGTCATTTATTTTCTATGTTAATGCAAAGATATTGACCAAGATATACTAAACTGTTTTGTTTGTCACAGTTACTCAACTCTTTAGGAACCAAAGACTGACTTCTGCTCCCATAATGAATGGAAAGCAGTATCTATAATAAGGATCGTTTACCCATAGAGTGTTCTGTAAGAGTGTTGACAAAGAATCCTATCTTTAAGTCATTACTGTATGTTGGTTTCCTGAATTGCTGCCACAGATGGTGTGGTGCTTTGTATATTTTAAGTTTGTTTGCCATAAACACGTTTTATTTCTTTGGCATCCCAGCAGCAAATTTTGCTCTTAGCCATCATTCAGTAATGTTATGAGCATAGCTGTAGGCATCCCAAATATTTAGTAGAAATATTATTATTTAAGTATTTGAGAACAATTATAAGGGATGTTTTTTACCATACTGGAATTACCTTAAAATCTACCAGTTAAACTAATATGCTTTAGGAATGATGTAATACAGTGGAAATAACTAAAAGCATAAAGTGAAGAAAACATCCTTCAAAAGCATGCTTAAGTGGTTTGATCACCTCCTGATAGATTTTTCTGTAACTGAGTGTATAGAACATTCAGAAGCATATGAAAAAGGGGAGATAATACACTCTATGTAAAATTAATTATCTTCAAAATAAAGATAGTCATTTCATAGCAGACTAATATGGTTCTTTAAGAACAGCAGAATAATTTTTTAAGTCCCTCATGTAATTTTGAAGTGATTTCTGGTTTTCAATACAAGTTCACCTACAATTTCACGCCTAAGATTATGAAACATCCTTTGGTACCATAGGTCTGTACTGTTTTCTGAAGCATGCTTTTGTGCCCATTTCTTAGGCATTCTGTGAAATTCATGTGCAATTAAAAAAGAAATCGAATGCATATATATGTATATATACTTACATATATACATACTATATTACACATATGCTGTGGCTGAACTAATATAACTTTACAGCTTTAAGTGATTGATCATGTATGGTCCTAGAAAAATGTGATTAAACCAGTATGTGAATGGATTGTGACATATAGCTGAGTTCTTTAAAAGTTTACGTTTTGGTGCCCCAAAATGATGGATGTTAAATTATGAATTGTTGACCAACACTCTTCTCTAAATACCTTTTATCACTTTGTTGGGAAGTTTTAGAAGTTGCCATCTTAAATTACATCAAAATAGTGTTTGTATACTACCTGCTTGAACTCAGTACTCTTCTGTAGTGAATTTTAACATAGACAGTGCCTTCAAACAAAATAAATATGATGCAGAACTAAGAGTTGTGCACATTCCTTTTGATAATCTCATGGTTCTTGTAAAATGTAGAGAGAAACCGATCCCATTGGCTTTTGCATTGCTGACAAAGCCAAATAAAGGACATCTTCAAGGAGTGAACATGGAGGGAGAAGAAGGAGGAGAAGAAGAAGTGCTTTACAAGATACTGAAGGTCTTGCAAATTAGCAAGTAAAACATTACAGAAATATTAAGAGTAGAATCTGTTTAATATGCTAAGATACTCTGAAGCCCATTTTCTATATTTCAAATTTAAGTAGGAGAATATAAAATATAAAGTCCATTTTGCAAATAGGCAGTGTACTGAAAAGCAAGTGCAAAATGTCCTTTTTATTGGATCCTGGCACTCTATTTTTCTATTGTTATGTTTACTGATGACTGTGTTATAGTGGATTACTAATGAGCCAGCTGTTTAAAAAAATTAAAAGGATCCATTGCATATCAGCAAGTGGAAGTGTACTTAAGATTATTTTATTTGTAGAGGTATGTAAGATAGGCTTAATGAAAAATGCACTGAAACAAATGCTGGGAATTTCCTGTGTACTATCATAGTTTTGGGGTTTTTTGTTGTTCATGAAAATGTTTGTACTTTTTTATCATTGTCTTTTATGAAATATAATGTTCTAAAGATTGTGTTGGTTTGTTTATTCTGAGATTTTGTGGAAAAGATACCATCTTTGTGTTTTGTTTCTAGACAAAATGCTCGTTTTTCTAGTGCTCGGTACCCCAAAGTAACAGCAAAAGGAAGCGACACACCTATCCAAATACATCAGGTTGGGCTGTGATGGGATCAAGCCTTAGGGCTAGCAGGGTGTTTTCCTTTTCTTTGTATTTATAGGCTTTCAGCTTTTGGTTTTATTAGGCTAAGTGACTCAACCTTTTTTGCATACTTTTCCAAGACAGGGTTGCTGTCGTGTTGCATCTCCTAATGGTTCTTCCCTATATAAGGATTACTAGAATGGGAATAGAAGGATTCATCCATATTTCTCCTGGTATTAAACAGGACACTGATTTTCTCAGGATTCATCAGTTATCCTTATTTTTATTTGCATTTTTTAGCTATTATGGAAGTGTCTGATGGTTTGAGGTATGCAAGAAATTCTGGGGAGTACTTTAACTGGGGACAAATTTATTTGCAGAATTTTCTGTAAATACCTGAATAAGCTTCTTCAGGTATGTTTGAGTGACATACTTTTCTGAAACAAAGGCTTCTGGTCTGTCTTTGAAAGTGTCGCCAGTTCTGATATATTGGAAAACAGGAAAGGAGGCATTTTAAGTGTGTGTAGCCTTCTTAGCATATTTAAATGCTGTTCTACCATACTGTCACCTTTACCTTCTTTCACTTCTATGTCTCCAAAATCAGAATTGAGAGATGAGTTTATCTGATAATTGTGTGGGGCCCTGAGTTAGTAATCCCATGTGACTTCATCTGTTGTGGGCTTCATTAATAAAACACTGGAGATGGTAGTGGTGGATTATATTTTCTGTGTGCTTGCTTTTCATGAGACACCTTTCACAGACACGTTTTGTTCAATTCCTTTGCAAGAAGAAATTTAGTTTTTCAACTTCATGGAAGACTGGTTTATTCTCAGAGTCCCCGTAGTGGAATTTCAATAAGTTTTTTCCTAAGGTTAATGTGTTTTTTTCAACCCCCAAACTTACTCAGAAGGGCAATATGACAATACAGAAATGCAGAATACTTTTATTAGGAAGAGTATTTGAAAACAAAGTCAATACATGTTCTTTCTGAAGTTAACAAAGTGAATAAAAAACTTAGTGATTTACTGTTGCAGTAAGAAGCGACGCAGAGTCCTCAGGCAGGTGCAAAAGGGAGCTCGTTTATTCCAAAAAACCAGGCCTTTCTAAGCAATTAGGCTTTTATCAGTAACATTCCACTAAAGCACAACAACCATAGCTCAACCAACGACCATAAGCCACGATGTAAACATGTGAGGGTTATATAAGTTGTTTTCTATGGTTATGTAACTTGTTTTCCTCCTCTATTTCAGCTAAGTCACTACCCAGAATCCTTTTCTAGTTAGCCAAAGTAGCAGAAGTGGGCCATGATTTTACAAGGCCTTCCTTTTATAAGGTTTTCTTATCTGCAACAATTTACTATGAAATCTAAAGCTGTTGATACAGTCAGATACTAAGTTCTTATCATTTATGGAAATTTTAATTTACACAACCGAATTTTCACGCTTAATGTCAGCTTCTATTCCACTGGCTCACTAACTACTGCTGTAGTTGAGTAAGAGAAGGGACTAAGGACGACAGCAATGGTGTGATGCCGATTAACAACATCATTAGCTGTGAAAACCACCTGGAAAAAGGAAAAATACGAGACAAATGAGAAGTGATCTCCAGATAAAGGCTTAGCTGGAACCACTGTGATCATTTTATGCAACTTCACATGAAACTTCAGAAATATTCTCACTCTGAGCTGTGACTGCCTGTAACACACAGTTTTTCCACTGGTTAAATATCATTTGTTAAAAGTATAAATACCACATTATTCCAGACTTTATACAATTTATTTATTGTCCAAACTGGCATTTCCTTGTTGGTACTCATAAATGGCAACAAGACTTCTTTTCTTATTTCCTTATTCCTCCCTTATGAAGGTCTAGTATGAACCCTATTCATTGTCTTTATTAATAAAAAAAAAAAAGCTAGCCCATTCTTTCAAGTGTTGGAATGTTTTTGTTGCTCATCATGTTCTGTACTTCAAGCAACAGAATTAAACAGTGCTACACATCATTAGGCCAGAGTATAAAACAATGGGTTTCTTTAGTTCTACTTCAAAATCTAATAGTTAGAGAAGGACTGCATTAGTTATCTGGCCACAGCATAATAACCTTACATATGAGTGATTTAGCACAGCCCTATTAACATCTCCTTGACCAGCACATCCTGTCCTTTGATTTCTCACTCCACATAGTACATTATTTCGTGTTGTGAAATGAGAGGTGTCAACTTTTAAAATACAGGGTTTAATAGCATTCTGTGATGCACAGCTTGTGCTCCTTTCAACATTAATAAGAAAGATGCATATGAAACAACCAGTGAACTGAGCAAAATGTGTTCCTTACTGAGGCTTATTTTGAAGAAAGAAGGCTCTTTCACTGTAGATTAAATTAATGTCCAGTCAAACATCATCTTGATATACAATCAATTTACTTGCATGTTGTAAATCTTTCATCTTCCCTTTTTTATTTCAGTTCTCACAGAAGGCAAGGCTATCCAGCATTAACCTTCATTATTGTTTAGTATAAGAATGTCATATTTCAGGTGTCTCTGGAAGGCAGGGAGAAAATTTAATCCAGGTGTTTGCCACCTTTTCTCCAAGAAAATAAGAACAGCTGAGCAGATCTGTCACAGTCCAGCCAACAATTAACATAGAACTGCTACTACTGAAAGGTCATTGGAAAGCACTGATGCTCTGGAGGCGGAAGGAGACAGTCCCCAGGGAGTCCCAAATCCTTCAGCAAGCCTCACTTGGTACCTGGTCTGGAACACCTTCCTCTAACCAATTTATTTGTCCCATGCAAATTAAAGAGGCACGTTGTACCTTTTTTTTCTGTTGTTAACTGGGGCTCCAAGCATCCAGAACACAGTACTACTTTTGTTGTCTTTAAAAATCTAAATTATGAACTCTGTTTGTAGCCGTACAAATACTGGCTCCAAAAGGCAGGTAAATGCTTTTCCCAGGAGACTTCAAAGAGTACTTCACTTGTTGTCCCTCAAACACTTAGAATAAGTACAGAAACAATCATGGGCTTAAGTAGAGGGAGAAGGATGGAAAACCTCTCCATAAGTAACACATCTAGGAGCTTTGGGAGTTATGGGGGAGCTAGTAACTAGGTTCTGTCATGACTATGTTGCTACAAAGCTTTGAGACTGTGGATTTTAAGTGTTAATGTGAAAATATTTTAAAGTGAAAATAAAGTTCAACATATGCGGTTAGTAATTGAAGCCTACACATATAAAGTATCTTTATTCTTTGCAACTGAAGTAGAGGAAGAAATGAAAATGAATACTCACATCAGCATGACGGTAGAAGGGATTCAAACCCATACTCTTCCAGTAAGAGGCTGTATCAAGCTCAAGCTTGTATATCCCTGCTACAAATTGTTCTTTAGTTGTAAGCTCTGGGAGCACTCCTCTGTCATTGGTTTGTCTGTGTAATGGTAGAAGAACACACTTTTATAGTTTGGCTAAAAGCCTGAGAAAGATGCAGCTTTTAGCAACTGAACTTGAGTGATGTGTGGCTTAAGTAATATGATGAATACTTCTATTGATCTGGAATGTCTTACGTCCATCTGTAGTGTGGATGCTTCAGAGCTTATCTTGGCATTTGCTACTTCTGCAGCGACCACAGCAGATGGCTACCTGCCACCACACTAACTCTGCATGGTTTGGGGGTGAGCCAAAAACTGGCATTATTGTTCATAGACTCTTGGCAGAGTCTTGGACTTAATTAAATGAACCCACTCAGAGGGAAAACTTCACCACTGCTGTAAGCAATGTGGAAGCTCTATGATGCACTCACTGTGCAACTAAGCAGGATCAAATGTCCTGATTTTTCCGTGGTTTTCTTTCTTATTTAAATGTATGGAGTTGTTTTATCAGTGTAAATATTTTTTACAGTTGGTTATTAGAAATTTGAGATCTGCTATTTGAAATGACCATAGGTCAACTAGCAGTGTAGCCTCATGGAATTCCTTGTGGTTTATATTGGCCTGAACAAACAGGTGGTTTTGTTTGATTTGAAGATACTATCAGTGTTATCTAAAGCTCTAGTACTGGTTTGAAACCATACATCTTTGAGCACCAACCCATTTAGGGCTCCAGAAGCAATATTGAATGCTGTCTCTCAAACATGTCCCTTTTTTTGAAACATCTTTCTGTGAAATTGGTTTTATATTACTAGGGTTTTTTTATTAGGCAGGTTATCCTCAAATAACAGATCTGCCAGTGCCTGATTTTGGTATCTAAAATCCGCTGTCTTTTGTTCTATCTACCAAATTTTTTCTGAATTTTACTCAAATTGCCTGCAGAGAAAAATATTGTCACTGTCCAGTGCATTACTTAGGATTTTTTTTTTCATATAGCTTAGAAAATAAAGTATAGAACACCATTTATATCTTACAAGATGCTCTGTAGTCAGTTATCAGAAGTTTTATATCCATTCAATTTTCTCTATTTTTCTTTGTCATAGATTGATCATTGCTAGATAACTGGTCACTTCTCTAATAAGCTTTTCCAGTTAATACCAAACGCAGCTTCAGTTGAGAATATTACAGGATCTCTTGCTAGCATTCAATTATTTAAAAATTATCAAGCCTGGGGAGGTTGATTTCATATTAGCATGACTTTTGCTTACCTTATCTTGAGGTTACTTTCCTCAAAGGTTAAACGTGTTTTTAAGGCTTCAGTCTTATCCAGCTGTTTAGATGAGTATCTTTATATAGAGTTTCTAAGCTCAGAAGTAAAGATGAGTAAACTGAACACTTACTGGAAAATTTCACGCATTTCCAGTGACAGAATATGTGTGAAATTGTCTTCTCACTTGAGGGTGTGAGGCAATTTAAGTAGCACAACATGAATAGATTGTTTTCCCCACATTGTACAATAGTGTGTGGCCTTCACTGTAGCTATATTTTTCAAGGACACATATGAGAGCAGTGTTGTTTGTGCCAGCCCACTGCTCCACGACACCAAAGAGAACAGTTTCTACTGGAATTTCTAGAAATGCGTCTGAGTCTGGGATTCCACTGTCGAAGTTCATGGGCTATACCAGCTCTAGCCCTTGGGAGCCCTTCCTCACTTTTTTTTGGGTGGAATAGACTGTTAACATACATGGAAAGGTCTCAGGCGAGACTTTGCAACTATCACGAGGAGCTAAGTGTGCAAGTGGGATATTGCTTGGTGAATAAAGAATGCTCATTCTGTGTTTCACCTAAGAATTTTTCCAATTTAATTTCAGACTATACTTTAAATAAAGATTGCTTTTTATTTTTTTTAAGCGTTAACATATACTAAAATAGAGGGCAATTTAAAAAAAGTCATCTACATTTGAAATTCTACAATTACATTTTTTAGAAGACATGGCAACATTTAAATATCTGGAGATTCTTTTTGTTACTTGAGATGTGATTTCTTCTCTGTGGAGGAGGAGGTGATAAATCTTTATCCCCAAATTTTCTCCTTTTGGGTAAGTCCTTTATCTTGAAGTAAAGAAGGCTATCAAATGTGATGTGGTATATGTTCAAAACAGTTTCTTGTTATAGCTGTGGTGTTGTAAGAAATGAAAATCCATTTAGAAAGATGGAAAATGGCCAGTAAAGGTAGGATTCTCAACCAGAGTCTTGGTTTCAAAATATAAGAGTCTGTCTGATTCTTCTGGTAACAATGCAGCAGTTCATTGCTGGGTACTAAAAAGTAATAGAGACCTTTGCAATGAAATTAGAGAGAAGCGATGACTGAATTGAAGGATAGCTTAAAATACTTTCTTGTGTTCATAGGAACTGTAAAGAATTATAAAACCATTTTGGTAGTTGAAACTGTAGTACATTTAAAAGACTGTCTGCAGCAAGTTAATTCAATTGTATGCTATTTTTCCTCTGAGCAAAAAGACATCTCACATTAGAGAATGTGAAACTGGTCTTTCAACTATTCGGCCTCTTCCCATTGCCTTTCCCATCTTTCATTCATTTTTTTAGTGTGACTTACTTTGAATTTAACAGTTCCCAAGATCCATCTGCTGCTTCTTTATATAACTTAACTGGAACATTTGGAGCTGGACTTCCTCGGACTGAATCCACAACTTTTACGAAAAGAGGATGCTTGGCGTCAAGAGGGTCCTTCAATAGGATGAGAGAATTTTTAAGTTGCAAGAAGAGTAAGTGACAGTACGTCATAAAGCACCAAGGAATATTATTCTTTAGATCTACAGTACAGACCATATTTTCCATGAGAAGACTGCTGTGTACTGAAGAATCATAATCTGAAGCTTTCTGGGGGCTGGATATGGTTGGGCCAGGAAGGAAGATTTCAGGAGCTGTTGGGCATGGAGCCATATACACCAGGGAGGCACAGCAGGTGTGAGACCACTTTTCTATTTTTCCTTTTCATGGCTTAGCTACACATCTTCTCCAGCATGAAGTTGTAACTAAGTTGTGGCCTCAACAGGAAATAATTGCATCCTTAAAGGTAGTAGGACTGTTTAAAAATCTGCCAACTCCTCCTCTGTATTTTGGACCGTAAGTTTGAGCGCAGCTTTCCGGATTTGAAAGCCTCTGATACCTTGTTGCCATAGAGTTATCTCTGTTGCTACAGAGTTGCATTTCTGCTGTAAACATGATAAGCACCACATACAGACTCTCTCCTAACAGTGTGTTGAATCAGATTTGTCAACCTTGGCATCTACACAAGCACAGGAGAGAAAAACCTTCCTTCAAATACAGGATGGCTATAGTTTCATCCCAACATATTCATCACAAGTAGTGATTATGGCCTGATGTTTTACCTTTTCAAAAATAGAGTTGAATGAGGGCTTTGACCTTACCTAATTCTGCAGATGAAGAGTGAGAAAACAGAGCTTTATAGAAGGTGCTAATTGGGGATGGTCTCAAAATAGCAGTCACTAATATCCATTTAATCATTGTAAAATGAATTGTGATGTAGATGGTTAAAAACTAAGAGCCCTCCCTTTAATGCCCTCTTACAGTCTGGGATGTTCCCTGGGTCAGGAACCATGTCTGGTATCATACCAATCAGCATGTATCTGTAGTGCCTCTATGCCCAGATTCCTCCCGTTCCCTTTCTGGAAGGCAGGGGCTCCTCGCTAGTGAGGCCTTGCAGGAAGGCCACTGCTGATTTTTCCTGACTTTTACACGCTGGGAGCTCAATGAAAGTCTTATTCCTCAACAAGGTTAGTCAGGTATTATTTTCCCAAAGATCAGAGTTGAGAGGAAAAATGAGTAGTTGAGGAGAG
Organism: Corvus cornix cornix; assembly: GCF_000738735.6. Taxonomy (NCBI): domain Eukaryota; kingdom Metazoa; phylum Chordata; class Aves; order Passeriformes; family Corvidae; genus Corvus; species Corvus cornix. The sequence goes on along the minus strand of NC_046333.1, from coordinate 109,848,645 downwards.
ACAAGGCTGTTGTAGGAGAATTTCAGGCTGAAGCATCTGTGTCTTTAGCTTGCTCTCCTGGGATTAATGAGCCCTTTGGAAGAAGGATCCTAACTTTGGCTCTGTTCTTTGCTTACATGGGGTTAAGCTGTAGTGGGTAGAGCAGAAAGGCAGAAGTCTAGAGAAGGCCTTTTTCCAGCATGGATTTTGCAACAGGAGATGAAATTCAATGACACATCTTGTTCATTATGTTATGAATGCTCAAGGTTTTTTGTCTAGTGAATATGATAGTTTTTCCTTTCTCATCTCACATTGTTTTTCATGAAGTTTCCGTGCCTGATGACAAGTGCTACTTCTCTACCCATAAAGTCCTCTCACTAATGACTAGAGAAGGAGAAAGAAGGACCAGAAAAGAGCAGCAGCAGAGAACTACAGTCTGTACATACTGTAAAATCAAAATAATCAAAACAAAATAGAATAGTCTATTTTTTTTTTTTTGCTTACACTAATTAAAAAATAATAAAAGGAAAAAAGACATTGAGACTACATCAGTAGAATGACTTCAATCCTGAGACACTTACCAATGGCGCAGCTTCGGAGCAAAGTGCCAGGCCAGCTAAGAAAACCAGAAATACAGAATGAAAAGCCATTTTGCCTGCCACTAGAAAGTCTGTGTCAGCAAGCAGAAATGGGTAGGAGCTATGATTTTTATATCAAGGCCTCTGAAATGAAGCTACTTATCAGAAAACCCTTATGACTTTCAACACACAGATTCATACTGTTTACTTAGTAAATAATGAGAAAATAAGTAACCCATACAAACATGAACCTTGTCTGTGAAAATAAGTCTTTTCTATCCTTCTCTGTGGAAATATTGTGAACATTGCCTAGTTCAACTACAGTGTCAATTTTCTTGGAAACAATATCTATTCTGTTTTATTTTTCTCTTTTTATTGAGGAATGGTGCTGTATTGACCTCATATAATTGAGAGAAATATAATTTTTTTGTCAACCCAGCAATTTCAGTGAGAAATTCTCTGTGGTTATGGTTTGGTTTAATTGAGTCACCCATGCTTATACATTAAGAGATTTCTCTCTGTGTTGATCTCCTCCCCACCTCTAATAAAAGGTAGGTGGATAATTTGTGGGCTATTTAGTTTTCTTATGCATTCCCTAGGAAGAAAAATACACTACTTTTGGTGTTCAGCGTGACATCAAGATACCTACACACCGACTTCTGAAGCACAGTTAAACAGTATCTTAAGTTGTATCACTTGTCCCTTAGATTCAGTACAAGCTCAGGACTTTCCCTGTACAACTGCAAGTCAATTCCTACCAGAAGCATCTAGTTAATTTTAGGGAAATGTTGTTTATTGAAATGAAACTTTGTCTTTCTGATCTTTGCTTAGACATATATCCATATACTCTTTTACTACATCTCACCAGATGGATGACTGCAAGAGTAGGTTTTTTTGTTGTTGTAGCTGTTGGTGGTATTTTTTGGTTTGGTTTTTGGTTTTGGGGGTTTTTTGGGTTTTTTTGTTTGTTTTTTGCTGAGTATATCTATATGAGCAAATTTATGTCCTATTTTGAGGGCTTAGCATAACACCCTTCAAATGAAATCTACTGGTTTTCAAGCTCCAGAAACATGAGGATCCCATGAAATCTCCATACTTTATGATGGGCGTTGTTTTGAAACTGTTTGCACTGCTTACAAGAGTTGTGCAACTATGGTAGCATCTAGAAATCCGTGGAAAAGTAACCAGATAGTGAAATGTTAAAGGCAAGCTTCTGTAACTTGTGAATTCACTTGCCATGCTGTCATCCCAGCAGGCTCTGGGTATAAACTCCAAGGTCAGCGGCAAATGAGTGCTGAAGGTTTCTGACTGGCATGATTTCAGTTTCTTTGTAATTTATTTAATCCAGTTAAAAACCAATTCCTCTGCTTCAGGGTATTTTAAATACAATAGGCCAGGGGTTTACAGAAATCACTGCTAAAGCCCTCAAAGTCATTAGTCAGTTTATCAGCAACTTTATTCGAATCACAGTCACTTTACAGCTTACTTTTTCCTATTTCTAAAAATATGAAGAGAATATTAAGATGATGGGTCTATTTTAGGACTTCTTTTTAATGATGGCTACAGATTTGACTTATTAGAGATTTAACTCAAATGCACCTGTGTAGGGGAGCGAGCTGTGTGATGTCAAATAATTACTTTAATATCAAAGATGTTAAAAAATGTGCTAATTGAAATTTCTTCAGTACTTCCTAGATTGATTGAGCAGCCAGCTTTCCTCTTGAAACATCAAAGTGTTGAGGTTTACCTGAAGTTTTAAGTAAAGGAACACAGATTTTGACTCTTTCAGCTCTGTGGACATACTTATTTCAATGGTTTCTGCATTGTTTGTTCTGCTGCTAGGTATTCACAATTTCACCGATTCACCTTGTGACCTGGTTGATAGTGGGACCATAATTTCTGTGTGTAAACTTGGAGAAGTACAGATAACTTTCTTATTTTGAGTAAATTTATTTGGTAATTTTTTTAAGGTAACACAACTATGTGAATTTCCTGGTTTGAGCCAATGTATTTTGGAGAAACTTCTTTAAGGTAGTGGAGGAAGATAAGAAAACTAAATCAAAAGTCATCCCACATGTGTTTTTCAGCTATCCTTTGCACTTCAATGCAAATCATGATACTTTAGAAAACAATCACTAATGGAGTAAAAATTGTTTTAAAGAAGTAATATTTTATTGACTTGTTGGAAGTTTGCCAGGTTACAAAATGGAAAAAAAAAACAACTAATGTAGCAAAAAGTTATGCATTAGCAGTAGGAAAACCTTCCTCCTAAAAGCCTATGATAGTTCTAGTGGAGGAAAGTGTTTGTGAAACAAACATGAAAATAAACATGTTTATTCCTTGGGATCAGTGACAACAGCAGTGGTTGAGTAGGAGAAAGGGCTGAGGAGAGCGGCGATGGTGTAGTGGCGGTGACCGGAATCATTAGCAGTGAAGACCACCTGGAAAAGAGAAAATTTGTGGTCATGACCAACAACATACAGTCAAAGCTACCTTATTAACAATTAAGAAGCACACCTCACTTCATCTGCAGAGCACTTTGTTCAATGCTTTTACCCTTCTGAAGGGTAATGCTTCCTGTTACTTTGTGATTGCCAAGTACTGAGTGCCAAGTATTTGTGGGATTTGGATCGAGGTCCACAAAGAGCCTCAGCTGCAGTGAAGCTGGATGGAGGTACCCACACCTGAGCCAGGCAAACTGCTTTGGGATGTGGAATTGGACGGGGAGGTATCTCAAATGACCAGTAAGAAAGACAGGGGTGAAATTCCACCTGGCGAATTCAAATACAACCCCTGTGTGAGGTGTCCAAACAAGATAGGCTGTTGGAGCCCAAAGCTGCTTTCTGTGCTTCAGTGCCCCCTCCTGTTTTTAACACCACTGGTGGTGGGTCAGTTTTTGCATTGAGAACTGAGTGGCTAGGCTTGCCAGAAAAAGGACAGACCCTTCCCCTAAGAAAATTCAAATCTGCTGCTCTCCAAATCAGTTGAATGGGACTTGGGACACCCGATTCCCAGGAAAGTGTCATCACCTGGGTTAAGCTCCAGCTTTCTTTAGCCTACTATTTGATCTGTTTTCTAAACCATGATGCACTTTCTACAAGTGGACTAGAGAGTTCTCTCCTATGACCAAAGTCTAAGCTGCTGGGACATGAGGACTGTAGGCTTCAGTTACCTTGTACACAGTCAGTCACCAAATTCTACCCACTTCCCAGGCTACCTTGTTGTTCTGTAGGCTATTATGTCAAGGAAAAGCTTCTTCAGCCTAGTTGGAACAGTCTCAGTCAGGCATTTTTAAGCACCTTTTGAGGTGTAGCCCTTACAACTTTCAGATATCCAAATGGTTAGGGAATATTTTTGAGGGTTCTTTTTTTACCTAAATCACCCAAACCACCTCAGACTTTTATGGACCTGGGACTCAGTCATTGGGTTTAATCTTCCACAGAGCTCCATGAACTTGTGGTTTAAAATGTTCTACAACAGTACCAGTAGCTGTTCCAGACTAACTAAATTGGGGAAACTTTAATGACAGATTAAGCCTGAAGAATTTAAACAGATTTTTGGGTGTGCTAAGCAAACACAATAGGATAGAACAGACAATAAATCAGTGTAGGGCTGAAAGCAAAGGGAGAGACAGGACATGATTATATTGCTGGCCTGATTATGAAATTTGAGTATCACTGAAATAGTCAACTATCCCACTATGATTATTTCTTTACATTTTTATACCTTCTTTTATTTTAATTGCATGTTTTGGTGCTGAACATAATTTTAAAAAAGGCACACCAGAAAGAATTGTTTTTCTCAGGTAAATACGTCATATTAGAATTCAGGGATTTTCATGTGACCAATATGGGGGAAATACCTCTGATTCAAGCATAGCTTATTTCCTATAAAATTAAGGTTTTCAAATCCCTCCATTCCTTCAGCAGCAGTACAAGCAGTCTCTTCTTCTCGGTACATTTTTTTCTTGTTTGTTTTTATGAACACTCTCTACTTTTGAATAATGTAGCTCTTTTCGAACAAGATTCCCTACTGGTATGAGTGGGTGAATGGGCACAGCTACACTTTGGAAGAGCTGTGTCAGCATTTGCAGGGAAGTTGGCTCCTTCCTTTGGCTTAGCTGGCCATTTACTGCCTTTACTCGCCCGATGTTGTGTGGCAGTGAACCACTTCACTGTGTGATGATGCTCCTTCAGTATCAAAGGGCTGTGCTTGTTCTTCCCAGCTGCTGCTGCTGCACAGGCAGTGTGTACAGGTTATTAAGGATATTTGCCACTACTTACATCAGCATATTCATGGAATGCAGAAAGCCCAAGCGCCTTCCAGTAAGAGCTGGTTTCAAACTTCACCATGTATTTTCCCTCTACAAACTGTTCTTCTGTCGTGAGCTCATGAATCTCTCCATACTCTGTGGTTTTCCTGTAATGATTAAATATCTATGTAAATATTTTATATTGTCATTTAGATGCTAAACAGAAAAGCCAGTGTGGAATATTAATTAGTAGAGGTGCCAAATTCTACATTGAGCAGTTTCCAATCATCTGGAATAGTTCCATCTCTCTATGCAGTGTTTGTTTCCATATTGCAGAGTCTGTCCTTGCTACCAACTCACCCATATACATCACAAATCAAAGCTGGCTGGTTTAAGGTCCTTCTTTTTAGTATCATGTTAACTTGTACCAAATGCTCTCTGGAACCAAAGGTTGCTGTCTTAGGAGGACTGCCATGATGACAGGCAAGATGCAAAATCTCAAAACCAAACTAAGGAGAGAAGAGAAATTTTATTGGAAAATCATTTTGTTCTCTAGTTATTAGCACTGAGGCTCTGGGGTTTACTCCTATACACTGATGTGATTTTATGTGACCCTGAGTGGTAATGTCTTGGAAAAGCAATTTAGCATCACAAGATTTTAATAATTTGATTTACAATGCCTTGGTCAAAGAGCAGGGGCCTCTTCCACTGGGTACCATATAAATGAGCAATAGGAATTCCCAGCTCAGAGATTATGTGCTCAGCTTGTAACAAAAATCTGTGGATGAAGAAACTCCAGCAGCAAGAAGGAAGTATAGCTGGCATTGCACCCTATTTGTTCAAAAAGGAAGTTGTTCAAGCTTTGTATGACAGCTGTTTAAATATTTACATACTTAGTTCCTAAATCCCATTTATCTCTTTCCCCTCCTTTTATTTAATTTCTGATTTTTTAACCTTTTTTGTTTGTTTGTTTGTTTTTGTTTGGGTCTTTTTCTTCTGAAAATGTTTATTTAATATGTATAGCGCTTCATAACCACATGACGTAGTTGAAGGAAAAATAAAGAAAGCCATGACTGGAAGAACTACTGGAACTTTCTTGTCTCATGGCAAGGAGTAACTGCCTAGGCAGAAAACAAACTGGAGGAGGAGGAGAGAAAGTGGAGAAAGCAGTGACATGTTGCTTATCTGAGATGGAATCAGCTGTGCTGTTGGGATTTTCTTTCCCGGTCTCTTTCTCCTCCTTCACCGTGTTTGTTATCTTTGGTTAATGGTGGTAAATAAAAATGACTGAAGGAGAGAGCTTTCACTTAAATTAAGAGGTAACAGGATTGAAAATCCCATGCTAATTTTCTTTTATTTGTTAAGACTGACAAAATCTTACTGGTCCAGTACAAGTGTAATCAACTGTGTCCAGGGCAGACCAAACCTGCAGAGAATCCAAGTCCTATTTGAAACATGTATCACAGTCAATTTGTCAAGTGTGTGCATCTGCTTTCTCTTAGTTTAATTAGTAATTCCTGTTTAATCTGTATTGCTTTAATAAATGGAGAAGTAATTTGTTTCTGAGTGTCCTTGAAGCTGTGAAACAGAATTATTGAGATGCTGCAGAAGAGGTTAGCAATCCATGTACTTCTGCTTATAAGCTGGGTAGTCTAGACACAAACCAATTAAAAGGAAAAATGGTGTCTGTCTCAAAATCTTTGTTCAGACAAACAAATTAGTTTTAGTTTGAGGAAAATGTGGATGCAGCTGGAATGATTCTTTCCCTAAGGGGTGCTGCCCCAGTGGCAGATGTTAACCATCCAGAACAGCTGGGAAACTGGGAAGAAGAGCTCACTTGAAAAGGCATGCACACTACCAGAAGTTAATGGCACTTTCTTTATTTTAGTTATTAAGTGGTAGCCATTCACTGCAAGTGCTCTCACAAGGAAACCTTTCAGCATTACTGCTGCACTGACAGCCAACAGGACAGTGTGTGATTCAGAGCCTGGAGGGGATCAGCACAAGGCAGAGGATGCTCAGCATTCAGCGCTGGTAGCAAAATGCTGCGATTGCTTCTGAACAGCACTTGTATTTCTGTCTGAGTGGGGGAGTAAATATAACATGTTCCTTATTCTTAATAGGATGTGGACTGCCAGCATCTGCTGTAAGATGGACAGTTAAGTTTAAAAAGTGGTGCTTTTCCAGTTAAGTTACTCCAGTGCCAGCCTAGACTGCAATCCTGATCCTCTTTTTGCCTACCTGGACCTTAGCTGTATGTGGTGGCAAGGTTAAATCTACACTGTCTATACAATGATGTTTATTAACTCTTAGGACACGTACTGCATTGAGATAAACTGTGCTCTCAGATGCAGACTGATGAGGAAATATCTCAGGAGCATGAATTCTTATTTTGGAGTTAAAAGAAAAAAAAAACGAGGGTTGGGGAACCACTTCAAATACACAGAAGCCTTTTTGATGACTTGTAACCTAGGTCACATAAAAACTATGTTTGGTGACTGCAACTCTTGAACCACATGATAAGACCTATATTTCCAAAAACTTGTGAGGAGCAGAAAGGTCAAAGCTAGTCATGGGAGAAGCTCATATAGAATCCAAATCACATGCTCTGTGCCCTAAACCCTTCCTCAGTATGTGTCTCAGCTCAAGTTATCTCTTCTTGTGTATTTTTAGCTGGAGTAATTTTGAAATAAGCCTCTTAGTAAAGTAATCTGCTACTATTCCAACTCCCCCACTGCCCCTTAAATACCATTACTCAAATTCAACAGTTGCCAGGTACATTTTCTTGATTCCATAAAGTGTGCTTGCAAAGTAAAAACAAGCAAACACAGAGGTGAAAAAATAACTACAACAGACATTTGTACAAAATGTAACTTTCCCATATGTATCTTCTAGGTACTGTAACTTCAAAATATTATGCACCTGACAGGAGTATTTACATATTGCGTTCCTGGACTGCATTCATATTTTCAGCTGTTTTAACACAGGGAAAGTCTGGCTTCTCCAAAAGAATAAAATTGTAAGCACATATGAAAATCTGGTTCAAACAAGAGTCATCAGCTAAAGTCAATGGTATCACTTGAAAGGAAAGCAGCCTTGATTAAGATGCAAGTCAAGGAAAAGGTCAAAATCTTTACCTGCAATAAAAATTGTGATTTAATGTTCCTTCACTGCCATCCCCCAGCAAAATGGCTCTCACTCGCCCAGGGTTAATCTTCTCAATTTATATTTAAGAAGAAGTGATTTGATTTTCTTGAGTGTGCTAACCTAAAGTTTCAACAGAAGTTGCCCAACAACTACAGGATTTGTCTCCTTGGGCTTGTTGAAAGCAGCATTGCAAACTAAACAAGAAAACACTGTTATGCCCCCCAAATAAAGGGGATTTAACAATGACATTACATTTATCTTAGTCCTCTGTAAATTGTATTTTGTATTAGATGTTACACAGCACTTGATGAAACATTTGAAATAATTTGGTTTCCTAATAATGAAAGAAATGCTCACTAGGGATAAGACATTATCCCTGTCTCTTGAAAAAAATGTGTCATTTTTCATGGAGTTTCTCTGTTCGTTAAAGTACATAAATCCATTTTAAGAGGCTTTTGTTCCTAGGTTAACACTCAGCATTTGGGAGCAGAGTTGTTTGTTTCTCTTTCAATCTTGCAAATTTTCTTGCTACTTTTCAGTGGGGAAAAGTGTTTTTCATTTTTCATTATATAAAAAGAAACCATTCAGATGGAGAGAAAAGTATCTCTCCTTATAGTCTTCTCCTCTAGAGTTTTCTTTCTTTCTTTTTTCTGCAGGTTTATGTAAATAATGCTATAGAAAATCCTAGTGAAAGGCAGTTAAATGTGCTGTCGACTCCTGTCCATTCTTTTGCTTCTCATTCAGTGCTTGAATATTCTGCTGCTACTGGAGGCTTCTCTTGAGTTATTTAAAAATCTGATTCAACAAGTTGTTGCAATGAAAGGTGAATGTCTGAATACCTCAGCTATTTGAATTTTAGTAAACTGTGTTCTTCTGTTACTCATCCACTTTTCACAGACCGAAGGTATTATTGTCTGACCCTCTGTGATGTCCTAAGGACACTAGGTATTTGTAGGTATCGGGCTGTCATTCTAGCAAAGACATTCAGAGCTATAGAAATGGCCACAAACAAATGCTGAGATTCTGCCTCTGTGTTGTGTTACAATGGAACTCTCTAAAACTTTCTGGTCAAGGAGTTTCTTCCAACCAGCACATTTGGTACACAGCAGAAGATGAATAATGCACTTATTATTTGTATGTGTGCAGACAAATCTTACAGAGAGGATTTTGTATGTGACTGCTTCAAATAAAGCTCTATATCCATTGCATATGAATAGAAGTTAGTCTGGATTACCTACAAAATGCTGGTAAATAGGCTTTTCCTTTTTCTTTTTTTTTTCTATAGGAAGGGAAGATAATACTGAAGCTAGGAGAAAAATTGTTAAAACTACTCCCTTACAAAGATAAGATGAGCACCTGAACATATTTTTGCAATTAGCATTTCAGTCATGGGTAAGTTCCACTTAAATGTCATGGATAAGTTCCACTTAAATCTAATGGATTTTAGGTCAGAATTCATGTGCTGTTAACACTGATAGTGTGACACGTCAGAAAACACGTTGCTGTTTTGATCAGAGCTCTGTTCCATTAACTCCTCAACTGTTTGGCCAAGGCACCTTGAAATTGGCTCCAGAAGAACACACAACTTACCCAGCAGCAAAGTCCTGCCAGCTTCCATCTTCAGCCTGTTTAAAAACTTTAACAGCTACATCAGATGCAGGACTTCCCCTGACTGCATCCAGCACTTTCACCATAAGAGGGCATTTGGAATCAACAGAGCCATGGGAGACCTTGGGGAAAGGAGGAGAAGTTGTATAGGAGCTGTCCACCAAGCCTGCAAAAACCTTCTCCCAAAGGAAAGATGGATTCTAATTGTGGAATTACCGTTCACTTTAAAATAAGTTCTTTGCGAAATGCTATTCAAAGCTAATTTACAAACATCTATTTCTTAAGCAGAGCATCTTAGAACTTTATACTGATAACTTTATTGCACACAAACAGACTTCTTGTTCAATATTTAGAGCTGCATATGGCTCTAGGAAAATGTTATAATATTATACCTTTATAATGAGATCACAAATAAGAAAATAGTAAATTCTTGTAAGTGCAGACAAAGTGTGTTAGCTAGGGAAACCAACAAAGAAATACATATGATATCCTAAGGCTGAAAGAATATCCCTCTCTTAGGCTTCATTACACTATAAGGAATCCTTAGTCATGCTTAAAAAATATTTTTTAGTGCTTCAGAGAAGCACTTGTTTGGCAAAGCTGCCTCTTTTTTGAGGATACGGGATGTGAGTCATGAACAGACACAAAGGAAGAGAAAGAAAGGTCACACCACCTGGGTCCTTGACCCTTCCATAATTCCTTAAAATAGGTAGGTAAATGGCAAGAAAATAAAAAGTTTTAAGAATTCTGAAGATGCTACTATAAAAAACCACCCAGAAATAGCATTCTGGCAAAGCCTAATTGTTACAGAATTTCATGGATGAGGAGGATGCTAGTCATCTAGAAAATCTAGATTATCATTCTTGTAATGATTGAGTTTGAATACAAAGACACTCACCAGTGGTGCAGCTTCAGAGAAAAATACCAGTCCAGCTAAGAAAACAAAGAGTGCAGACTGAAAGGCCATTCTGCTTGCTGTTAGTGAGCCTTGGTGCCAGCAGCCAGGAGCTGAGGGGATTTGGGATTTTATAGCCAATCCAACAACAAAACAGGCTGCTTATTGGGTGCCCATATGACTCCAAAACTGCTGATTCTGATTATTTGCTTAGTAAATAGCCCAATCCTAGAGTCAGTCCATGAATAGCACTGCCATTGAAGTCAATGGAAGGACTGCAGGATCGCTAGAGCAAAGAAAATATGTAACGGACACAAACATGACCCTTGCCTGGGGAGATTGCACTCATAGAAAGCCCTCCACAAAATAACACAAATGACCTTTGTTTACCCAGAAATCCAACCAGTTCTAGGAGAACTCCTTTACCTTGCCCTCAGGTTGGGCATGATAATGCCCCAATGCTTTCTTTGCACCTGCCCCATGTGTCTTCTCAATATATCCAGTGCTTTCTGAGGACCAGATCCCACATACGGATTCAGGCTCAGTATATGGGTGATGGAGTTTGTTCATTGTCTGGCTCAAGCAGTGCTGGATTCCCAATCAGTCTCCCTGCTTGTTGGAAAGGAGAAATGTCTCTGAGACACAATTTAGATGGGATCTGACACAATCTGCCACTCACCGCAAGTTCCTAATGATTGATCTTGCCCAACCTTCAGTTAGACACTGAGGTCTCCTCTTAGTCACTGGGAAAAGACCTGTAGAGATGTGTCCCCCTGGGAAGCTAAAGGTCTCAGAAAAGTGGAATGAGCCCTCTTTTGCACCGTGCACCCCAGAAGGAGCCAAGGCAGCCAGCAAAGGCTGGTAGCTTTTGTTAAGATTTGGCTAAGGTTCTAGTAGCCAAACCCCTATAATGCTGGGAACGTTACTGTTACATCTACATTTCTTCATTTCTACATTTGTAAGTACAAATGTACATTTCAGAGGTTTTTCAGGGGTGAACCCAGCCCCAGAATAAGTTGGGAGAAGACATCTGGGGGAGATGGCAAGGTATAGCTGGTTTTCTTCAGCTGCATCACATAAATTGTCCATACTGTACCTTGTGCTAGCTGAGAGACAAAGAAACTGCCCTGTTTAGCTGTTCCTTTTCCCCACATCCTAAACAACCTCGAGCCCACACTTCTCAGGAGCTGGCACTCATTTTTTACTGATTGCACAGTATTCTAACATAAAGCAGTTTTTCCCCCTTAACTTGAATAGGATATGATGAAGGTCTTAGAGAGAGATCATGGATGATATTCTCCAGAGACTTTCATACCTTCAGGCTGCTCTATGCAGTTTTTCTCTCTAGGCAAAGTTGGTTTTTGAGAAAAAAATCTATAATACAGTAACCTCCTGCACTGGGATCAAAGTGCCCTTTGTCCTTACAGCAAAGCAAGCTGATAGGGAGGTAACATTCTACACACACTTTGTCTGCACCTAAAAGTCAGTGCAAGGTGCCCAGCAGTGACAAGCCATGCTGCAATCTAGTGCTTGTGGGTTGTATTCAGATCCTGGAAAGTTAAATACTGCTCCTAGATCTGTGCACCAACACGTTACTTCATTATTTTGTTCTCATTATTTGTGAATATTTCTCTGAAGCAATGCAGCTTTGAATGTCTGGAAGAGAAATTACCTGTATTCTAGGGCAAGTAGGCTGTCTTGTGTTTTGCTGTCAGCTGTTCTTCAAGGAAATAATGCCAAGGAGTTAATTATATTGGCACTTGTCTGCATCACAAATTGCTCTCCTATGGGAAAATTACTTAAAAAATAATGATTTTCTTCTGATAGGTTTCTCTGCAAAGTAGCAGTTTCTGAAAAATCAGGTCTACAGGGATAGTAGATTTCAGCTGTCCATATTATCTATTTTGCTTCCCTCTTACAACATTGACCTTTGGTGGCTGTTTTGCAGACTGAACAATGAGCACGAAAAATTCTAACCCCAACATGATTTTTTTTCCTTGTCCTTCATTTGCTGTTTTTTTCAACTCTCAGCATCCCATACATAACCCAGGCAGTGAGTCTTTGACTGCTAACAGGGACACCAGTCTGAGTGGAAATTAGACTTTGTGTGTTTGCGAATCTCCATTCACACATTTTGCACACAACTAGATTATTTGTATACATTCTAAGATACAGGTGGACTCAGCAAGAAAGTAAAAAACCCCTATCTACTAAATCTCTGATTCTATTAAAATCCCATGTGAACCTAATTTTAAAATTACTACAGCCTAGTGAAAGCAATGCTAGGTAAACCTTCCTCCTTCCATCGTCAGCCTCAACCTAGTACCACAGTATGGTAATATTTTCCATAAAATGTATGTGAAAGCTCAGGGCTTCAGAACAGCTGGCTGAGAAGGATGATTCTTCCTTGGTAGAGAATCGAAACTTGATTGTGGGAGGGAAAAGGAGAAAGAGGATGGGTAACTGCTGAGCATCCAACAGGTGCTGACTGACTGTTGTCTGTCTGTTGTTGTTAAACCTTTTCTGTGCAATGGGATTCTGAAGCTTATAAACTAAATAACTTACTTGGAAAAAAATAAGAGAAGGTGAAATGAAAAGGGACTGAGCTCTGAGATGTAAGTGGGGCTGGGAAACTCAAGGCTTTCTGAAGGAGCAGGGAAACTGCCATGAAGAGCAGGAAAGAAGGCATTTCCCAGAGACTGCTAGCAGGATACATGCTACAAGAAAGGTGATCAACTCGGAGCCTTAGCACAGAGCAGAAGCATAAATGCCCTTTTGTAAGAAAAGAGTAAACAGAGTTACTGACAACTCAACAGAAAGAGATTTTTAGGAATCCTGGTGTGGAAGATGCTGTAGGGTTACGTAGCTAAAACAGAGATAGTATAAGGCTAAGTAGTGCAAGTACCTGGGATCTAGGGGACACATGAAACCCAGGAGAGAGGTGGTCACCCAGCATACAGGGTGATTAGGGTGCTGTAGAAGAGAATGGCCAAGAGCCCCTGGTGTGCCCAGTAATCACCTCAGCTTTATGGAAGCCAACAAGTGTGAGACCCCCAGTTATGAAAAAATTTAGATAATCTTCAAATATGTGAATGCTTTAAGGCTTATCTGAATTCCAAATCAATTGAAGTTCATCTCTGAAGAATTAGGATTAATGCCTATTTCTAATGAAAGCATGTTCCCTGCTTGGAAGCATTACAGTGCTCAGGTCAAGAGCAAACATGTCCCATTAATACTCTTGTTTATGTCAGGGATTTTTCCCACTGTGCTACAGTGTTTTTCTCTCTCTTCTGTGTAGTCTCACACACTTAGGCTTGTTTCACATAGATAAGCTCCTTATTCTCTGCTGCATTCCCTTCTATTTGACTTTTTTTAGAAAGCCAACTGCTTCAACATGACAAAATGCTCAGACAGCCTGGAATACCTGACTTTGACCGTAAAAACCTGTAAGCTTCTCCTGTGACACTGGAATGAAAGGGCCTGATAGATGGTAAGCCATTCAGTAATCTGGATAGAATACCCTAGTACTGTTCAAAGAATTAATGAATTCCTGGGCTCTGAAAAAATCCTTTCTATAACATCGAGACCTGAATGTGACACCTCTTTTTCACTTCTCCGGAGTAACATTCCATAGGGACTTACAGGAAAAGACCTGAGATTTACGTCTCAAAGGAGTTTGCCTGAATTTTCTGAACTAGAGTCAAGAACTCTATGAGTTTTACTTCAGGTGTCTGCCAGCTGAGTTGCTGTGGCAGAGCTCTGGCACACAAGGAGAGTGCTCAGTGCACTAACTGCCTGAAGCCAGACGGAAATTTTCTGTTGCTTTCACTATTTGCTAATTATGTAACATTTCCCCTCTCTGCAAAGCCAGGGATAATGCTTTTCTAATTAATAAATGTGCTCAGGGACGTTCATGTTTGAGCTTGAACTTCAGTTTGTAAAGAATGGCATTAAAAATGGTGGCATTTCAGGATTGTGTGGTGTTTGCATGTTTATCAACCTTTTTAATTTTCATTTTCACTGAGGAGTATGTCTGTATTTTGAGTTTTAATGATCATTCTCAGATTTCTTTGTTCACAGGACAAACACTGCCTATTTTAATTGGAAGTATGGAAACACTACTGATCTTATGCAGAAAAATAAGAAAAACATCCTTATTTTGTATCTTAAATCAAATCCAGTTAATTCAAATATGCGGAAGTGGATACTGCTAGCAAACAATTTTGAAGACAGATGGGCTGGGTTGGTATAAAATCACAGGGGTTTTTATCATTTCCAAGGCTGTGTCCAAGGAGCATCCTGGGATATAGCTCAAAGTGCAAAAAAAGAAAAATATGAATAGATGATTCTTGCTTTAGGGTATTTGTAATGTGTGAATTCACCTGGCACCTGCTCATCTCAGCAGGCTTTTGCTCTGAGGTGTTTAAACTCCAAGGTCACTGGGCACTGATCATTACTACTTCATAAACTGCCCCTATAGGTCTTGTGATCACTCAGAAACAAACTTCTGTTATTCAACTTTAACATGTATTCATGTCTACATACTAATCTATCAGTCTAGACAAGTGATTTAAAAAAAAACAGCCCTAATTCAGTTTATGCTCAAAGCTAACTGAATATCCTTGCGCCAGCCTTAATATTTCCTGTGTCTGAAAGATGCTGGAACTTGCCATGAGGTCAATGTTTCTAAAGGTCAATCTATTTATTAGTAAAATGATTAGGTGGTTTATATTTTATTTTTTTGTGCCATTCTTACAGTGAGACATCCATAATAAATCTACAACATGACGAAAATGTTTCTGATAGCAAAAAAAACCTTAACAGAGGTCACTATTTTCCTAGGGTCTTGTCTAGACTCTTCTGGGAGTGTATGATATTTTTAAGTGAATTTCCATCAATTATCAATTTGTTCTCAGTGGACTGCAGATGTCAAATGATTAATTAGGAGCAGACATGACAACAAAAATCTTCCTCCAGCTACAAAGACCAAAAGAGGTTCTGAAGGGTTAAATTATGTTCTTTTCTTAGGTTATAGATATTTGCTAAGCTATTGCAGCTATGTACTTTGTTCATCATCTTACAGTTTAAGATTGTAAAATGCTGAGTCTAGGGCACTTCATTCTGGTACCTGAATACAAATAGGTGTGAGGAAATGCCTGTTTTTCCACCATGCAGGGCCACCTGGGTAGGCTCTTGAAAAGCTTCTGCAAATATGCACAGGGTCAAATTAGCCTCAGTTAATGGCTAATCATCCTATAGCGTCACTTGAATTACTCAAGTCTCTGTTTAGTGGAGGTCATTGCAGATACAGGTAGATCGCCACATGGACTCACATGGACGCAGCTTCTATGTGAACTGTGGCTGGTGTGCCCATGAGTGCCTTTGCACTCTGTCATGTGTCCTGGGCCACCAGACCACATCTCCCTCCTGTCCATCTGCCCCACCTTGTAACAAAATCCCCATCTGGCCTGCAATAAAATCCCCTGGGCATGTTGTTGAGTGGGAAGTTACCAAGTGACTGTGACAGTCACACATTTATGCCTTTCTTTTTATTAATTGAACTGGTGCCTGCTTCCTGCCAAGAGCTCTGAGGAAGTGCTATACTAACCATTTTATCTCATAAACAGAGTTCCTGTATCCGCCATGGGCTTCACTGAACTTTGGCATCAGCTTCCACGCAGATTTACCAGTGTCACTAGCCTGACAAAACCAAATGAATGCCTCATGAAAATAGATTTGAGAGGAAACAGCATTGTATCTTGAAAGGGATAAAAAGAAAAAGGTATTTCAAAAGGGAAGGGACAGAACAGATCACGACCCTATGTACAATACATTAATAACATCTGTATTTCCTTTTTTCTTTTTTTTTTCTTTTTGTTCTTCCTCAAATTTTAAAGACAAGACTAAAAGTATACTACAACATTTCGGGGAGAAAAAATTAAGGGCTAGACATCTTTGTGATGTGGAACCAGCAGAAGAAAAATGTTAATAGCTATTGCAGAAAAGCCACTGGTTGTAGATTTTTTAGCTTCTCTGAGCCAAAAGCTCTTGCTAGTTCTGCTTGTAGCAGATGTGAAAACTAGGTCTGTGATCCAGGCAGGAAACACTTGGTGAAGGTGTACTAAAAAAAATAGGAGTAGCTTTGAGGTAGTGCTTCTCAGCATGTTACGCTGAGCTAGTTTTGTACAGACAAAAATAAATTGTATGCTTTGAAATGCAGTGGGGTACATGAGTCAACAGGAGATTAACTGGCTGTTATTCCTTGGTATATTGCAAAGGAAAATCTTGCTTGTGTATGTAAATACACGAACTCTCCGGTGCCTTTTCCCCATGAACTGCTGCCTGCCTTACTTAGCGGCAAATACAGATTGCTGCTTTAAATGGATGGACAAAGGCAATATGTATACTTTCCCATGATTAAACCTCTGTGGTTTTATCCCCCTTTACCTCCTGCCAGCCAAGCTGGGAGACTGAATTCCAATCACAGCAGATACATGCTCAGGTTTATAGAGTGCAAGCTTGTGAATAGTTCAGTGTAACAGTTGCTGCAGACAAAAATAGCAATTTCTTTTCTCACTATCTCTGCACTAGGTGCAGAACACCTCCTGTACCACAAAAATAAAATAAATATCAGCT
Source organism: Corvus cornix cornix (assembly GCF_000738735.6). Classification (NCBI taxonomy): domain Eukaryota; kingdom Metazoa; phylum Chordata; class Aves; order Passeriformes; family Corvidae; genus Corvus; species Corvus cornix. The sequence goes on along the minus strand of NC_046333.1, from coordinate 109,831,550 downwards.
GAGCCTACAACTTAGCTGTATCTATGGCTGTTGTGCCACTGTTCTAGATCTACAGTCACAGCTATTACAGAATCTGCTTTTTGCAGTTGAGGTGAGTTTTATCACCGCCCTGTGTCTGTGTATATTCATTCTGGGGGGTATTTAGCTTCTCTTTCTTGGCCTGCATAGCATATAGGCCCCCACACACCATTGCTGAGAAACTGGTCTCTGGGCTGATGCAGACTTTTTCTGCATCCAGGTGTGCTTTATCAATACTGGTAGCAAAGCAGAGGCTGTTGTGTCTTTAGGACAAACTCAAGCAGAACAACAACCATCTTATCCAACTCTATGTGTTATGCAGTGTGTAGTGTCCAGGGGGTGAAACAGTAGCTGGCTTACAGCAGCCAGTTAGGTCTCTGCTAGAGTTAAGAAAAGTGATCATTGCCCATACTCAAGTCAAGGAGGTAGGAAGTTTGACTTCCTGACTCCCAAGAGCTTGCTTTACAAACGTGGAGTCCACAGAGTGATTTTAAGAATTTTATAAAAAAATCACTCTGCAAGTGGAGCGATCCACAGTGCTGGATGAGTACGGAGCTATTGGGGAATTATTCCCACTGCTCACTCTCATGAGGTGTAGAGGTCAAATACGAACTGAGATTGCTGTACTGCCCTTCTAACAGCAGTTCCCAGACTAGATCACTCCTGCTCCTCATCACCCCTGCCTTCATGCAGAGCTGATCTGGACTGAACACGAGGCCCTAAAGAGGCCAGGAAGTGCCCTCCCTGTTCGTAGGGCAGCACTGTAGTCCCTTCGCTACTACACAATGCAGTGCACAGCATCCCATGTCTTCCTGAAAGTCCATCACAGCCCATAATATTGGAGCCACTGGAAACCAGCTTAGGGAAATATGTACTGGTAAACTAAATTCATTTAATCCCCTTCATCTCTGTGATTTTCTCCTCTAAGCGTGATTCAAAAGAATTTTAATCCCTCTCATGTAGGCCAGAGAAGGCACCGAGGCCAGCAGCTTGTCCACACCTAGCAGAACAGTTACCACACCTTACGTTCACATTCTGCCTTAACAAACTCTCAAGTATGGCCAAACAGACAAGTCCTTAGAATTGCCTGGATGCCTCAAAAGGCTTTGAAATGTCATACCAAAATCCTTACCCACTCTTGCTAACTAGCATTCTCCCTCAAGAGAGGACAAAAGACTCATGCACTCTGAATGACTTGCTTTATTCTGCTCTCCTTCTTGCAATTTAAAAGATTCCCTCAGTCCTTGTTATTGGACTTCACTACACTGTTGGCTACTGCTTTGTACTGATGATTTCCAATGAGCTTGACATCATTAGCTATTGGGCTCCTGGCAGCAAGGAAAAGGTAAATTTTAGCTTTTTCTTTAAAGATGACACTCAGCAAGTAGGTGCTTTAGTCTTTGAAAAATGGTGAAAGAAGCATAGCCTGAGGTGGGAAAAACCAGCAAATAACTCCAGCCCACGACTATTATCTGGGGAATATTTGACTATAGACAGAACTGTAGATCTTTTATTAGTATCAGCTTGATGAGTCTATTGAAGTTCCTCCACAAAGTAAAAAAAGTCACATGAAAAGAGGAACACATACTAATTTTGCTCTTTCTTTGTGCTGTTATGTGAGGAAGGCTGTAAATAGCCCAAGTGTGTAATTGCTAGTCACACTCCTTTCTGTTGAGCAATTTGTCTTTTTTTTTACACCCAGGGTTGCCATGCAGAAGTTGGGGAGATCTTGGTGCAGGAAAGCACTGAGTTATACATCGCTTATGAGACTTTTTACCCCCTCTGCCTGAAGTGCAAGCACATCTGTGTGCGGCATACATCCAGCTGGTTTGTGGATGGTGGATTTATTTCCTGCACAAGTCCGTAAGTGCTCTCGTAACTTCTACCAGCACAGGTGTAATTGCTTTGAGAAACCACCCCCTGGGCGCTTTTGAAAGGCAGAACTCCTCTGGCGTTTCTTTGCACACAGCTGCCCAAAACAGTAGAGAAGAGGTAACAGAGTGCCTGCCCATCAACTCCTTCCTGAGGGGACACTGTCCCATGGCAGGGCACCCAGCAGCCATGGAATTCTGTAGGCCCCTTGGACAGACCCCTGCCACCGTGTTTTGCTTGGCCTAGGAATGAAGAACTCCAGCAATCTGGAGCAGAGCCATGTCGTGGTACGAAGAGGCAGCAACAGCCTCTCTTAAACAGGGTGCATGGGTCTGCATAGGAAGGTCTTGCCTGCTCAGTTTCAGAGCAAAACATTACTGTAAAAACAAAACAAACAAAAAAAAAAAGCCATGTCCTTGGCTGAAGATAAACCCAGCAAAGCAAATTAAATCCTTTCAAAATGTAAATATTAATTTAAACTTTCATTTTAACAGCACCCTTGGGTCTGTTGCCATTTGGCTAGAATACCTCCCCTCTCTCTTCTGCTGCTGGGCACCACTACTGGGATGGGAGCCATCCTTTCCACAGTATGGGGAACAAATTGCTCAAGGTGGGAGGAAGCTGTCGCCGTAGGAGTCTTGTCTCTGGGGATCATGACACGTGCAAAGAAAAAGGCATCCAAGTTGGACTATGGAGAAGAATCTGCTGAATGCCAAGCAGGCCATGCAGTCTCACCTGGCACTCCAAGATGTGGCTGAGCCTGGCTGTTAAGCAGCTTTTAACATGTCTTTGAGCTGCCTCTCTGCCTCAGACTCACAGCAGCACTGCGAAAGATGATGCCTTGTCTGACTGCTCAACTCTGTAGACAAGAAGCACAGGAAAAGGAAAAATGTAGAAAAAGAAGGGAAAAAAAGGTAAGAAGGAGATGGAAAGAAGAGGCTGAGATATAAAGAGCATGATGTCAGGCACCTAAATCCACCTCTTTTGTGATGTTTATGAAAATAGCCAAAACCAAGAGAGGCCTCAGGTATACTGGCACTCTGTTGGGTGCAGAATGTCTCCCAACGATAGGACAATGAAGGTCAGTGGCTCTGGGTAGGGATCATTGCTGAAGGATAACACCCTCCTGCATCTCTCCTGAGCATCTCTGTGACATTGTGGATCCCCCTAAAGTATGATGACTGTGGCTTGACCCACCAGTTAAGAATAATTTCCAGTGCAGCAGTTTTGGCCCAATGGTCCCTTCTTCCACATTCCCCTTTCTGACGATGTATGATTTTAATGGAGTTTGTGGACATGTGTGTCTGGATTAATCTTGTGTTTCTGTGAGTAAAATTTACTAATTCTTATAAACAATGCTTTTTGCCCAACTGAGCTGTACTTCGGGCAACTTGAAATTCAGGTGTCTGTACTTATATTGTGCTGAAAGGCACAATTCCCAGTACCTGGGAAACCTGTTGTGCGTGCTCAGAGAGGGACCTTTTTCCATCTCTGCCCAGCAAAGAGAGGAATTTTAAGTCAGCCTGGCTTTCCATCCTCAGTTTGTAATTCTGTTGCTAAGTGGCAATGAAAGAAGATTATCGGATCACAGATTAACAGAAACCTCTATTCAGTGCTCTTGTGTAATTATACATTTCAGTTACTTATTTGAGAACTGAGCTTTAGCTTCTGTGCTCCTACCTCAGCCTCACCCCTCCAGAGATTTTTATCCTCCGTGTCTGATCAGGATCCTGATAAACTGGCCTTTGCTTTCCACTCTTAGCCTCTGCACCCTGGGGTGGCTCTGCCTATGAGAGCACCCCAAGAGTCTCTGCTCTCAGGGGGTCTCAGAAACTAAAGTCCTACCCTAGTCTTTTGGAATTATTTATTTTGGGAGAAAGCAGGAAGGGTATATAAAATGGTTCGAAGAGTTCAGACCCTTCAGAGGTCACCCATTTTCTTCCCCCACTGATAAATTTCCTATTTCTTTGTCTCTTTCCAAGCTAGTATGTTCCACTCTCTCAGGCAGAAGTGGTCAAGCAGCATCAGAAAGTGGAGGAAGACACAAGCCTGAGTGGCTGAGGCAATTATTAAATGTTAAGGGTGAACCTCTGGCAGAAATTGCTTAGAGTGCGGTTTGAGTGGAACACAGTGGAAAGGGCACAGAAAAATCAGGAAACAGCATATCTGGCTAGTGTTGGGAATGCAGACAGAAAGGGAAGGAGGAGTCTGGGAAGGAGATGTAGTTTGTCAGCTGGGAGGAGAAGGTTTTAGTAACAGCACATGCATTCATAGAAGCGTGAAGAGCAAAGGCCTCCTTATGCAAGAAAAATATTTTGATTATTTTAAGTAGAAAAGCTGCACCAGGGAGAACCATGCAAGGAAGAGGAGACAGAAGAAGGGCAGAACTGTGTGGGAACCCATCTCTGTGACTGAGCGGGAGGAAAGAACATGAGCTGAGCATTTAACAGGAGCATGGAAGGGGGGTGTTTGGAGGAATTGCCTGGCGAAAATGTAGCTAAAAGGAAGGAATGGCATGGAGGGATGGTGAGAAACAAGACCTGCAAAAACAACAGAAGGGAAGGCTGTGTGCAGGGAGAGAGGATACACTTTCAGGAGGTCATGGACACAGACTGTCATGCAAATAAAACACAGAAACAGAAAGCAGCAATGTATAGAAAAGCAAATCTGTTGGGAGTTCAATATACCTGCTTTACAGGGGACTGGTATTTTCAGTGTCTTATGCTTAAACCTCTAAGGGAAGCAGTGACTCAGAACAAACAAGGCTGAAATAATATTTTCTGAGTCAGTCTCTGTGATTTAAACTGTAGCTGACATTAAACATGTGCTGCCCCTGTGCCTACTCAAGACTGTGTTTGCTGGACATCCTGTCTTACAGAACTCTTTGCAAAGGAGACTGGGTTTTTTGGTTTCAAATTTTAGAAGGAATGAATACACACTGTCCTTTATTTCTGAAGAGCTTGTGTAATTCTCCTGTCAACCCACTCTGCTGTAGCTTTGCATGTAATTTCTCTTTGGAGGTAGCTGTGCTGTTTCTAAACAGGACACTGTGCTCACTAAAATCAGTTTTAGCCCAGGGGCTGCAGCAGGGTAACTACTGCCTAGAGCAGTGGGTCCACAAATGAAACTCCTCTTGCTGGGATGAATCAGCTGTTTAAACACCAGGTAAACATTCACTTTGTGGCTCCTACATCAGAACAGATTTTTCCCGTGTGTATTATGGGTCTCCTTCAGACTCAAACAAGAGAATTGGCAAACTGCCGGAGGTGTTTGCTGCCCGTGAGGTTTGGGCACAGCACCCTGGATGAGGACAGGATGCTTCTCCCTTTCTTTCCTCACCATTCAAATCAATCAGGATCTGAGACACAGTTTTTTAAAAAATTTTAGTCTAAGAGCTGAATTGACATAATCATGACAGTACCCAGGGATCACTCTAGAAGTAAGGGCCTGGGAGAGCTTGCCATGTGGAGAGGAGATGGTGGAAACCAGAGAAGTGAGCAGGCAGATGAACCAGCTTGTACTTCTGAGCAGCGTTATCCAGCTTGTGACTGCTGACCACATGAGAAGACAGCTTTTGGGGGGGGGGGGGGGTGGGTGGAAAGTTTTGTCTAATAATAGGTACAGCCCCCTCTTCTGAAGTCATTCTGGAAGGAAGAAAAATACTCTTCAAAAATAAAGAGCATCCTCTTTTCATTCCTACAGACATCCTGCTGTTTTTGTGGTTAGGCATCTGCAGTCTAAACTCCAACTTTGCCCAGAGTTATCAAAAACTAAGTTGCTTGTACCCATGAAAAATAAATTACTAGGACAATGGCAGCCTTGCTGTTTGCCAGAGTATTCAGTTATGACAGGATGACTAATTTATCCCTCACCTTGTAATTACACATGTTCCCCTATACGACTGATGTGATTTACAGAAACTTCCATTAGAACGACACTTACCTCTCATCCCAGGCTGAGCTCTGCCCACAAGGAAAAAAAAACTTCTGGACTCTCTCATGGTGTCCTTGCCAAGATGTTGAGGAAACTACCAAGAGGACCCTGATGAAGCAAACACAACAGTGCCTTCATGGCAAAAAGGGTCTAGTCTTGACCCTAGGTCAAGTTTAGCCTCCTCTTACAAATCTTCCAGAATAGTGAGGTGGAAAAAGAAAGAAGCACCAATAAAAGAAAAACTGCTTTCTGAGGAAAACCAATAAAGCATGGACAGAGAAAAGGGGTGGAAAACATATCATATTGCAAAGCACATAACAAGATTTTTCTTTTTCCGAGGTGACATCCTGTGCCGTGTTGTGCAATACTTTTTCTCAATCTCTTCTTAATTTTTGCTGATAAAATAAAATCAACATCCATAATAGGTCCCTTTCTAGAGATGTCATTGGTAGGTTGTTCCTTTTGACTTAGGATGACAGCCATACAGAAACCACCACACAGTGAACTGCCATGCTGGGATGCCTTTTTGTCTCCTCCTGTAGCTTGACTCATCACCTGTATAAGCCCAGCGCATGGGCAGAGCTATCTCAGGTTAAAACTGTGCAAAATTGAGAAGAAGAGTGATGGAAATGGGGAAGGAGAGGTTGCTCTGGCAATACTTGATGATTAGAGTGCTGATCGCTCAGGGCACTGTTAGCTCTGGTTCTACTAATTGGGTTGAGTATTGTTTCTTTTTCATTACCGCATGCGTCAAAACTTCTGAAAGAAAAATCCTGTAAGAAAGTCCTAAGTGATTCATCTTTTGAGAGCAGGAAAATGTCAGTACATTCCCAGACAATGTCTTATTTAAAAGATCAATGACCAAGCTGGAAAAATCGTTATTATTTGGAAGGGATCTGTTACCTACACGAAAGGAAGCACTAAAAAAGAGAGGCTGTACTGCAGTGCAGGACCTTGTCCTTTGTTCCCATGGGATTTACTGAGCCCAGCTGGTTACATTTTAATGCCCCTAACGACGTGTTTGTAACCGAACCAAAAACCTTTCAGATGCAACGAGGCTGGAGCGGTCTCGCCGGCAGTGGCGGGCGTGCGAGGGCTGTCCCGCAGCCGCTCCGCTGCCCGTCCCTTGCAGAGGTGTCCGCGCACCTCGTTCCGCCCGTCGCCGTGCGAGCCTCCCGCATCCCCGGCAGGCAGGGGACCCGCGGTCACCGGCTGCCACCTGGTGGCCTCAGGCACCGCTCGCCTCCTCCTCACACCCCTGGGCGTTTTCCTCCAGTTCCAGGAAAAATACTTGTTGTTTTTGTTGGTTTGGTTTTGGTTCCCAGGCAGTGGGGCAGGAGCTTTCCTGCACAGGAGGGCCAATGGTATCCTGGGGTGCATCGGGAAGAGTGTAGCGAGCAGGCTGGGGGAGGTGATCTTCCCCCTCTAGTCGGCCCTGGCGAGGCCACACCTGGAGTGCTGTGCCCAGCTCACATCTGCCTGCTCACTTCTCTGGTTTCCACCATCTCCTCTCCACATGGCAAATTCTCCCAGGCCCTTACTTCTAGAGTGATCCCTGGGTACTGTCATGATTACGTCAATTCAGCTCTTAGACTAAAATTTTTTAAAAAACTGTGTCTCAGATCCTGATTGATCTCCTCAGTACAAGACAGACAAGGAGATACTGGAGAGGGCCACAAAGATTATTTGGGGTCTGGAGCATGTCTCTTAAGAGGAGAGACTGCAGGAGCAGTCTGTTCAGTCTAGAGAAGACTGAGAGGGAATCTCATTAATGCATATAAATATCTTAAAGACAGGTGTAAAGGGGATGGTGCCAGACTCTTTTCAGTGCCCAGGCACAGGACCAGGAGTAATGGCCATAAACAAACACTCAAGATGTTTCACCTCAGCATGAGGAGGAACCTCTTTCCATTGAGCGTGGCAGAGCACTGGCAGAACCCAGGGAAGTCATGGAGTCTCCCTCTCTGGAGACATTCAAAACCCACCTGGACGCATTCTTGTGTAACCTACGCTAGGTGGCTCTGCCTTGGCCGGGGGGTTGGAGTAGATGATCTCCAGAGATCCTTTACAACCCTAAAAATTCTGTAATTCTGTAATGTGAAGGAAAGATTTAATGGCTCTGCTTCGTGAAATGTGTTACACCTTTGGTGCCTCCTGGGAAGCAGCTGGTCATCCGTTCGTAATAAAGATAAAAAACCAATTCTCTTATTTTCTTTTCACTGACACCAGGAAAAATGTCAGCCATTCCTCTGTTACTGTGATTCAGAAGCTTATCTGTGGTGGCAGACAGAGCCAGACATAAAAAAAAAAATCCCCCCACAAAAATAACTCTGTTACCAACGTAAACAAAAAAAAATATGCTGAAGGCAGATTTCCCTTCCCTTTGAAAGCCTGTATTTCTTTTCTAATGCTCTGTAGACAAACTTAATGCACTTAGATAGATCTTGTCAAACTCCAACTCCTCTAAATAAAAAGACATGCAGTCTGCTGGATGAGTGGGCGGCACTGTGGAGTATTTCAATTCCTGTTGATCCTTTAATCTGGCTGTAGAGCACAGCAGGAAAAGGTAGATGTGGGAGAGCAAAGAAGAGGGGTTATCTGAGGGACAGGGCCTTCCAAAGAAGACTCTCTCTGAAATGAACTCTGGTGGTACTAACTGCTGATTTATTTGTGCTACAAATTCCTTCCAGTGCAGCAAACATTCCTCACAGAGTATTTCTCCCTAACACACAGTAGATAATTTTGTGAACTCAGACTGACCATTATGTTCAGCACATGCTCTTCCAGAAACAATTTAAAAAATAACAGCTTCTCTCCTTCTTCCACATGAATATATTGACACATACTGTGTCACATTATCCTTTTCTGCTAATCTCAAACTTCAGCTGATGCAGTAAGAGAACCTAAAATTGTGTTTACAGCAGAACCTCATTGCTTGGAGGCTTTCTACCTCAAATTATTTTACTGCTCCTCAAACCACATCACATCAAGAATGTTTTTGTTCCATTCACGTGCTTCGAAAGTATTCTTTTTCTTTTGTCCTAGGTCAGAACACTCCCTCTTAGTGAAACACCTGAATAAAATATCTGAGAAATAAGTGAAGACACTCTGGGACAGCATCATGTTCTGCCCTTCTCTTTGGATTTTACACTGTGGATATAGAGTCCCAGCTCAGTCCCTTCCTTGCCCACCCCCAGCCTACTTTCTGACAGGACAATGTGAGCAGCAGAAAGGCCTCGACACTTTGCAAGTGCTGTTCAGCAATAACTAACACATCCCCGTGTTAGCAACACTGTTCTGGTCACAAATGAAAAGCAGTACCACAGGAGGTCTATGAAGAAAATTAATTCTATCCCAGCCCAAACCAATACAGTGGGATGTCAGTGGGACCCACTACAGGTTATCAGTGTGATTTGTAGAAAGGGGATCACAATAAAGGGGTGAGATCTTTGGTAAATGATACACTGAAATACATCTTGTGTGTTAGTGGGTGTCTTGAAAGTTTATGATTTGTTAGCAGAATGTTCATTTAAATACCTCCTTCAAAAGACTTCCTTAAGCCTTAAACAGCTAACTACACTTCTATACTGACCTGGATTCAGTTACAAGTCAATTTTTACTGCGGCTGCTTTCCCAGCTCCTGTTACTGTGTTACTGCACTTGTATCTTCTTTTAATTTAACACTGGCTTGCAGGAATTTTCTTCAGTTTGGAAGGAGAACACAATGGAAAGGGGTGAGGATTTAAAGGCAGCTAAGATTTTTTCTTATTTTAACCCTATATTTCAAAAAAAAAAATTATCCTGTGTGCCTCACAAGTATTTTGAACTAATCTTTTGAAGTAACACAAGCAGAGTGAGCCAGGAAATTACCAGAGTTTATGATGATAGTTGACTCTATTCAAGTTGTAAGGGGAATTTCATGTGAGAGAAGACCTTGTTCAGTTCCATTCTATCTTCCCTTTCTTCGATAAGAGCATCCTAACTAACACCAAGGGTGCTGTAAGGTCACTCTCTTTGGACTTGCTTCACATGGTATCAAATATTTAAATGCTCATTAATGCAAAGAACAGGGGTGTGAGAATGACCCTGTGCTCCTTGTTCAGGACATGTCCTTGAGATCAATTCCAGCTTGTTTACCTGCTGTAGTCTGGACTTCATCTGCCCCAGGTGACAGCCATTTATCCAAAACGCAGGAAGCTCAACTACTAACCAATTCCACTAGCACCACTTGGAAAAGGGTATTTGAAGCATTTTTTTACCCATCTGACACTAAGTGTAATTTGATTGCTTGCTTAAAGAGATGCCTGAAAAACGCCAAACAGAACCCTGACTGATATGGTTTGGTTTGTTTGTGTTAGGGAAAAATATTTTATTCCAGTAAGGCAAAGTATAGGGAGTTTCAAGTTACCAGGACTATGAAAAATCAAATATTTGTACGGATCTGTATTTCATCTCCCCCACCTCTTCTGCACAAAACCAAAGTAGGATGGATAATAAGGAAACTTTTCTTTAACAGATCTATTACTTTGACAGTACCTCTCCTGGGGTTCTGATTCAAGAAGGGTGTTAGAGGCTTTCTGTCTTTTCTGCTGCTGCAAAAATCAAGCTTGCTGATTACAGAAGTGTAACACAGGATGATAAATAACAAAACAGGGCACACAGGGCAAATCTGCCCATCAGTACAGCTGTGTCACTGACAGGTGTGGGATAGATCAGGTGAGAGGCATCACCTGGGAGATGCGATTTGGCTCCATTTAAAAGCTGACGCTGTAAGTACATAATTCCTTTTACTTGGAAGCTTTGCTTTTAGTCTTATTTTCAAGAAAGAAGTAATTGGTAATACTTAGGGGGTAATAGTAATAATATTAAAGAAGTAAATCTGGCTTACGTAGAAAGGCAGTGCTGGGAGCTTTTTATGAGGGGAAGAAATCTAGGGAAGCAAGGAAGGCACCAGCTTGACCAGAGTGGGTGGCAAGAGAAGGTGGTGAAGGCACCCAGCTGGGATGGAGGTTGTCCTGGGCTATGTCAGCTCTGCTGCTGGTACTCAGCCCAGGGTTTGTGCCTTCCTGCTGCACAGTGCCGTGCCACTGCCACTCAGCTACTCCCCCCAGCTCAGTGTCTGCCACCATCCCATGTCCCACAGCTGTTTGGGAGGCTGGATACAAGGCTGGATACATCAGCTAGTACCAGCACTGTCTGCTCAAACTCCTGCTCTCCCCCAGGGTTTAAACTTTAGCTACACTCCAAAGATCTTGGATAATCATTAGCCAGGGAATCAATGCTGTTTGTTGCGTAATCATTGTGAGGTGTTATCTCTGAGTTCTATTTGTTCTAGCAAGTAACAGATAACAGATCTAAGAGAAATAGTTTGATGAAACATTTGAAACGTAGGTCAGAAACCGGCTGGGAGCTGAGACGGGGAGGCCATAAACCCTCCTGCTTCCCCTGCACCCAGTAGAACAAACTTTGCCATGTGGTTTTCCCCCAGCACATCCACATGGATCTGGATGCACTCCTACCATATGGCTGAAGGTGCTTTCTGTTATATATTTCAAGGAAATGAGTTTCAGGGCAATTTTAAAACCAGTGCTGTACATGTCAGTATCTAACAGAAAATAAGTAAATAGAGGGCACATTTGCACAGTGTGAATCCATCTGGCCCTGGGCTTCCCTATCTAATACAAGGTAATGTTGGAAGTTCTCTCACCACTTGGCATGTAAAAACATTTGCTTAGAATTACATAAAAATGCCATTTTCAGCTGTGGCCCCCGCTGCCATGCCCCCTTTCATTATAGCCTCCGTGGCTCCATGAACAGGTAGCTGTAAAAACGAGGATAATTTCCCCACATACCACCCCCACACAACAGGGAACAGGTGTCCAGCTCTGCATTTGATTTTTTGGCTGCCAGGGTACTGAGCAATATGATGTGCCTGGGAGACCTGACCACCTGCAGGGCTGGCTCCTGGGGTGAGGCCACAAGGAGAAACTGGGAGCTGGTGGCTGCCACTGCTTTGTTGGTTCAAGAGTCACAATGTGCTACATTTATGCAGTTGTTTCCTGCAGTGACTCACTAGTCACAGCGGAAGGTTGGGGCACTGGGCATGGCTTATTAGGCAATCAGGGCCCTGCCCCACATTGGTTTTTTATTCAGTGATTGCTCTCTCTGCAGGGAAAGCAGAACATCATTTCTCCTCATCCGGTCACAACCCATCATTTTGCCTCATAACTTGACATCAAGCCTCTCCTGGATCACACCAAAAGTCCTTGTCACCCAGTATCCCATCTGCAGCAGCCACACAAAGATGTCTGTGGAAGGTTTTCATAACAGGGCTCTCAGCTTTTGCCATGTCTGGAAGCCATTTCTCTGTGTTCAGTAACCCTCAATGCCTTGCTTTTCCATGTGCTTGGGCCTTGAAAAGCTACCCTGAAACTGTGCACGCTCTACATGTTTGATAGCCTGCACTAGCAGCAGGCAGAGGCCAACCTTCCTGCCCATAAGGTAAGAAGTACAGATGGCTGTCAATGCACTCTGAGTTCACTGGAATTCAAAGGCCACTAGGAAGGAGAAGGGGCCAGCAGTGGAGACAGCCAACAGCACTAGCTCTGTTACTGCAGTGCATGCTGAAGGAGGATGCATTTTTGGGATGCCTCAAGGCCATAAACACTAACCATCACTCTCCTAGGGATAGCAGCTGATTTACTTAACTTTTTAAAAACTGATTTACTGCTGATAACCCTGACCAGCCTTAAACCTTTGATGGTGGACTATGGTCAAATTCCCAGGAAAGAAGGGAGCCTGGAAAAGATTGTACTGTCTTGTGAAGTCTAACCTAGCTCCAAGTATACACTGAGAGATGACACAGAAATACCTCCTTGTGAGTATGCAGGACACAGGCTGCACCGTTGTTGTGGCAGGCTGGTTCATACCCATGGAGTCCAACATACTCAGCAAGAATTCACAAGTAACATAAATCACAGAAGGGCAGCATGAGTATAATCCCTGTCATGCTGGCATTTCAGCATAACTGTGCTCTATTAGTCTTAGATAAGAAAATTACAGACTTTGCTTTTCCTTTTGAAGTCACAACAAGGCATCTCTCACAAAGATAAGTGTCTGGGGATAGTCCCCCTCTCAGGGTTATCTAGTAGTCAGATGCTAACCAGGACCTTCCGTTAATTTGGGTCTGTACATTCCTCCCACCAGTCACTATTGTTTACAAAACACAGCTCCATTAGAAGTGACTGCCTTAATCTGATGGATGCTCTGCCAGCATTAACACATGCTGATATGCTGATAGCAGCTGAAGCCTTGGTACAAGAGTACCTCAAATAATGGAGACTCACTCGTAATGAATCTATTCAAATAGACTCTTTACAGCACAAGCAGATCTGTGAAAGAAGTTTATATACAAACATTACACAGGGAAGTCAGGATTTCTGTGACACTATCCTGACTCTTACATCTTCTGGATGTTAACAACTGCATGTTCAACACGTTATAAAACCGAGGCTATTTTATGCCATGTTGTCTGGAAGCAAAAACTGATTAGAAGGGTTTGACTCAAAGCCCAGTAAATCTGTGGAGGGGATTCTGCATCAAGTTATTACAGAATTTAGAGCACCTAACTGCAAGGCAGAATTCACATTTTTGTCAGAATCTTTAAGTGTTAGCAGTGCACCAACTTTTTTTACATCTGCACCTTTCAGATATTTCTTGAAGCTGTTTGGGGAATCCCAGTCCTCATTCTATCTTTAAACTCTTTATTTGCAGTAGGAAAGCCAATGTTTTCACTGGGGTAGCTGTTTGAATGAAGAAATAAAAAATACAGTAGAGTTCTTTATTTTAAGATTGCATAAACCCACAAAGATACTCTATTAGAAAGTCATAAAAGTGGTGACCACTTAGAATTGCAGGCTTGCTTAGAAGTAAATACACATATTTTAAAATGTAGTGTAAAAGACAAATGACCAATAGGTCCACGCAAGCAAGTAGTCTGATATGTTTGGAAATGTAATTAATGTAATGGCCCATCTGTCATGGTTGAGCATAGCCATGGTTCCTAGTTTGTATATTTATGTTTTTGAAGCAACTTTGACTATTAGTAAAATGAAACACACTGAGAGCATTTCCAGTCAAAGGCAGAACACATCAGTGGAAAACACAATACTGCAGCTGCAGGAACACTCCAGGAGATGGAGACAACCTGGAAGCTCTGCAGGTCCACAGGCTTTGCATTACCTTATGACCAACTTGCTGATTTCACAGGTATGAGATAAATACGGTACCAATACCTCATCAAAAATACTTCTACTCTGAGAAAACATAAGGAGTGTATGACAGCTTTTCCTGTATAAAATTAACTTCAGAATGTTCCAAATGGCATACAGATATTTACATGTGCATATATACATACTGCCAAACAGTGCAGTGTCTCCTGCTTTTACCACATAAACTTCAAGGAAAGCAAAGTAAACTTAAATGTTGCAGAGCTAAAGGGAGCTTCCCCTTGAGTTGTCACAGCCAAGGAAAGCTGCCATTACACAGCACTGTACCAGCCACTCAAGCTCTGGTACTGAAACCAGTAGAACCTCACACACACCAGGCTGATTTCTCTGTCTGTGAGTTCACAGACATGATTGCAAATACTTAACTGCACCTGTAAATCAGATCCTACAGATGTCTAAGGGCCATAAACTTTGCTGGCAAAGCTACTGACTAAATCTCTGGCTCTAAAGTTAAGGTTAGGTCTTGGCTGTTTCTCATAAGTTAAATAAAGTGGAAAATGTACATGATGAAAATGCTTACTTGTCCAGGTCAGCGTAGACCCACACCAAATAATGGAATTTTTACAATGAAGTGACAAAAGAATTGCAGTTCTCAGCATTTTTGCTACTTGCCCTCTTTAACTGCTGTGGTAACATGCAAGTATTGATTGCTTAAGTTACAAATTCTCATAACCTGAAATTGTGACATCCCTTCAGGAGATCAACACACCACTGCCCTGAAGACACACTAGCTTTGGTGGCCTTGGCTTCTCAGGAAGGTTTCCTAGCAAGGCTCAGGAGGAGCTACCATGGCCCACAACACAATGGCAAACACACAATGAGAAACTGATTCCCCTTACAGGAGGACTTCAGAAACACTCAATAGCAGTTCAAAAACCAAACCTGTGCTTTGCAGGCTACTATCTTTCACTAGATTTGGGACTTTTTTCCTGTTGTCCCACAATTATGCAGCTCTGCTTATGTGGCATTGTTACACTATCTGTATAATAAAAAGCAAAAACAAAAATAGCAAACCAGGAAAAAAAAATGTATTTCCCACATCTTTCCACTTCAAAAGCATGCCTGCCAATGTAACATAACACCAAATTTCCTTACTTACTTCCTGGTCATATAATCCATATTTATACAAACTAGTGCAAATGAGTACATGTCATTCTGAAAGCTCCAGCAAATTTGGATCTCATGGAAAAGCCTGAGGATGCATGCAGACAGAAGGGTGCGGGACACTGCCACCCCCACAAGGAGCCAGGCTATGAGCGAGAGTACTGCACTGTGCTGTATTTGGTGACCCTGGAAGACTTGCTCAGTGTGGCACTGGCAGGAGGTGGCCCTTGTAAGTCAGAGCCCATCAGATCAAGCGGGGAGTCTGTGATCAGCACGTGCTCTTGCCTTCCTGAGCTGGCACCTGTTGCCTGTTCAGCTCTGCTCTGCAGCCTCGAGGCTGTCACCACCCTTTCATTCAGCACCGAGCTGCGTTCCTCTGTCGAAGTGGGGAAGCTGAGCAAGCCCTGCTCGGCAGCGGGCACAAGCACCCTCTCTCGCTCCCTCACCACGACGTACTGGGAGTCAGGAAGATCCTGAACTGTCAGGGTTCCTGGCCCCACACCTGCCGACTTCACCATCCTCTCTGTAACCACCATGTTACTTCCATGGGGCAAATCAGGGATTTTCACCATCCCCTGAACGCTCGATGCAGGTGCCAGCACTCTCTCTGTCACCACTACGTTCTCCTTACACTGGGGGTCTAAAAACACAGTGGCCGAGTGGGCAGGAGCCCCCCCAGAATAGGATGTTTCTGTCATGGTGACATTGGTCTCCGCATGGCCTGTGGGAAGGTGCAGGCCATTGTACTGCCCAGAATGGGATGATGAAAAGGTTGTTTCTGTGACCACCTCCTTGGACAGGGTGCTTTCTCCTGTGCTACTGCCTGTGTGCATGGGTGGGATGGATTGGAAATGACTGCCTGAGGCAAAGGCTTGTTCAGAGCTGGAAGCATTTTGCTGATCTAAGAACTGCGACTTTGCTTCACTGAGACCAAAACCTGATTCATTCTTGGAGCCACCGTCTTTCAGGTTGATCTGTCTGCCTATACATATTTCTGCTAGAGTCTTAAACTTGTCTCCTAAATCATCAAGAAAATGGTCATCAAGATCCCCCTCAATAAAGCTGCAGCAGCCGACAGAGCCGTGAGGGGAGCCTGATTCTCCCTGGGAATAAATCAGGAGACAGTCTTTTGCAGCTTGCTCTTCATCTTCATCCGCAAAAGAGACAGCTTTCTGCAGACAGAAAACAAAAGCAAGCAAAAGTTCATTAATGCCAGCTCTAGACTTAGTAATTTTGAAAAAGCAGAAATGCTTGGTCAAAAAGGTTGAAATAAATTTAACTGAACCCACAGAAACTGTCAACCAAGTGAGGGTTGTACCTAACATTTTTTTTTTCTTTTTCAAAACTAGTCTGAACTTGACAGTACACTTGATGAGAAGAAAAATCTGAGATTAAATTTAAAACCTTGGATACCATCGCCACATGCTACTGTTCCTTCCAGTAAATGTGCCATTTGTGATACTGCTCCATATTCACAAAAATTGTTCTAGTTTTAGTTCAGTGAATGAACTTCACCTCTAACAAGGTTTTTGTGGGAGAATGCCAAGACCATTTCTGAGAGTATCCTAACATTTAAACAAACATTTAATGAACACATGCTGACATGTTATCACCTACCGTGGCCCTTTTCACTAGTGCAGCCTACAGGATCACACCCAAGATGCCCAACAGGAAAAAAATCAAAAAGTTTAATGGATTGGTGAAGTATGGACGCATAGTCCATCATGTAAATTCTTAGGCTCTATGCAGGTCATCTGGCAAAAGAGGCCTCACAAGTTCTGGCTACAGGGTCAGCTCAATCTGAAAGCAGCATCTGCCATGGAGCTGCTGCAGTACTGGCACAAATATCTGTGTATGTGCTTGCATCAGCTCCAGCTCCAAAAGTGAAGGCACCCAAATTCTCTGGGCCTGCTGAACCAGCTTTATCTAATATGGCTTCTGGCTTGCGCTCAGAACCACCTTTCTGCCACATTTGAAGTTCTGGATTGCAAATTAGATCAGGCATCTGTGTAATGTGGTATATAGCCAGACCCAAATTGACTCTGCATGTTTAACTGCATTTGATCCTGGAAGTACGCACATAATCCAAAATTCTGCCACAAAAATCAGCATCTGAAACTATTTGGTTTGGTTACTTATCTGTTTCCCCATCCCTGTAATCTGAGATATTTTAGCCTCCCAGAAGTTGTATGGATACTGAGTATGATTTCCCTCCTTCAGACTTAATCAGGCAGTTATGATTAAAGTATGTCACAAAGAGTGGAAGAAAAATAGATTCCTACTGTTGCATCTGTTCACCCAGAAGACCAGTAGCTAGAGCACTCTGAGACATACAAGTACCTAAAGCTCAAATCCTTCCCTGGCCTGAGGTGGTGACTCAAATCCGCACAGCTACTCCCCTGCAAAACCGCATCAGCTGCCAGCTGTAGGGTGTGAAGATGTTTTGTTTGTACAGGTGATGGCGCATGGAAGCCAAACTTTCATTACAAGGAGCTCACCAGCCAAAGGACTAATGATGTGCATAATGAGAAGAGAAATAGCTACAAGTAGGAACAACCTACTGGCCAATGATTAGGTCAGTAAAAAAAAAAAAAAAAAAGAAAGGGGATTGCAACATGTGCCTCATACACTTTGGATGAATGGCCCTTTACCCAGGCTGCTGGGCAAACAGACAAGTCAGCATCACTTACTACATCAGCTACTTTGAAAATACAGCCCCACCCATTGGTGTGACATCTTCACCTTATCTTTCAAAAACTTGCTCCATAGTAAAACTTGCTCTGTAGCTGACTACTTTGCTCCGTAGCTGTGACTCATGATGAGTCACAGGTACCTCCCTAGAGACCAGTTTAGTGTGCTTAAGTCCCGAAGATTTAGATCACAGAGTCTTTCTCAGGGCTTTTTCCTGGGCAAGGCGCTCCTTTGCTATTGCTGAATATTCTGGATCCCACCCCAAATTCCTTCCTTGAGAGAAAGGTCTATTTGTGTGACACCTTGCAAGCACTCAGTGCTACAAGACTGAGCATTGTCACACTCCAAGTCCCACATGTGTGGCTAACCCAAAAATCCTTAATGCCCCCTTACTGCACATGCACAATACCAGGACTGTTTATACCTACTTATCTACTCATCTGTTTGTCAAAACATGAACGATATTTCACAAGACTAAGTGTAAACACCAAAATACTGTTATTTTTGGGTCATATGCTTACGTCGTTGAAGTAGTCTCTTAAGAATTCTTCATTCATGGCTCCTGCTGCTCCCACAGCAACTCCTCCTCCAGACACAACTGTCCTGCTGTCTGTACCTGTCATGCCTTCAGCCGCTCCAGCTGCCATGGCTCCATAGTTGGCACCAGAAAGAAGATGCCTTTGCTCTTCCCATCTTTCCCTGGTAATAGTGCTGTGATGCTCTCCTACGTGAGAGGCAGAGCTACCTGCTCCTACTACAGTTTCTCCACTCATTCCTGCTGCCGCTGCTGCTCCAGCTGCTCCGGCTGCTGCTGCTGTTGTTGCTCCTCTCAAGTTCCCAAGCGCAGTGGGTGGAATGAAGCTTAGCACTGGCTACATAAGTAAGACAAATTAAAATGTGACATGAAAGCTTCGCTGTGTAGCACATGGAACTCACCAAACCAGCAGTGGGGCTGGGTGGGAACGGGGAGGGTGCTGTCCTACAACTTGTTTGAATTTGCACTTGTACATGTTGCTGCAAAGAGTAAAAGGCCTCCTAAAACAAGGTGCAGCTTCCACAAACGTACTGCCAAGAAGGTTCATGGAAATGTTTCTATAGATCATTGTTCACTTGAAATTCAGAGGATTGAAAATGAAAAAAAAAAAAAAAAAACCAAACAAAAAACCCACTAAAAAAAGGCTTGCAAAACTCTAGGGAGCTCAGCTGTTCCAAGAAAAACTGCCCAGTTTTCTTCAGACACAAAATGCGGAAGTATGCACTGCCTGGCCCTTTCTTTTTTTCTAGCAGTTTGGCTTCCCTGTTAATTATCTTTTAACAAGAATTTGGTGTGAGCAGTGAGCATTGGCCCTAAATCAAAGTCTTTTACCTTCTGTTTCTGTTATTGTGCAAAAGCATGTCAGTGTCATGCCCTTTTTTTGAAAACCTTGTTTTGTAGCATAACAATAAAGGGCAAACTTCTCTTGGCATTTATTGTTCCCTCTGCAGATTAGCACCTTTTTCTGCCTTTTTCTTTTTTAATAAGGAATTTCCTCTGTTTAAAACAGGGAAATAATTTAAAACAGTCCGAAACTTTAAACCAATGAAGGGAAACTCAGCATTACAACCCATTACTTTGCTGCTTTACCTTGCTCCCAAAGGGGTGCAGAGCATTCCAGGCTTGCAAATGAAAATGTTTCACTCTATTGGTTCAATGCTTTTCCCACAGTCCTGTCTTCTGCTCAGATATGATCAACATTTGCTTGACTGCTTTCCCTATACTTTGGGATTTAAATGCTATGGTTGCTTTTTCCTACAGCTGCTGGTGGAAGACATCTCCCACACATCCTTCACTGAGCCTCATAGGGTTAATTTTAATTAATTTTCATGTGTTGCTAATATCTGTTGTAGAGCTTTGAAATATCCACCTGTAGCGTGGAAAAGGCCTCAAGTGCCAAAGTGAACACTGGGATAGAAATCAAAGAGAAAGGCTATTAGGGATACATGCCTTCTCCTCCGGAGCTGCTCCTTCACTGTTCCACTCACGCAACATCGCTTCGCTGTGGTCTGGTATGTCAGCAAATGTCTTTGCTCCACCGAATCCCTTTGCTCCCAAGCCACCAGGACACAGCAGCAGTAACAGTGGAACAACTACAGGGAAACAGAAGGTAGCCATTAACTATGTGATTATTAGGGCCTAAGAATACTAACAGCCACTGTTAAGTTTGGTCAGCTCCCATACCCAAATGTATTTTCAATGAGCTAGTGATCAGCATGAGGGCTGACAAGACTGAAGACAGGTTCCCATATAGTCAAGGCATTTCCTAGAAGCATATGCCAGGCCAGTTTTCTGGAGAGCAAACTGAAAACACGTCAGGGCCTGAATCTTGCAGATGACCACACATGTATGTAGTTATGCTTCTATCAAAGATCTCATATACCAAATCCAAGCCCTGGCTATCACTGTACAACCTCAGCATTTCTAACTCCTCCTCTTCTTTTACTACTAGATAACGACATGGTGTCATGTAAATTCCACCTCACCACTCCCTTGACATGCCTAGAGCATTGCCTGGGGGACTCAAAATAATCCAGTTTCAGAAACAGAGATTATTCCTGTGGCATGAACTTCGTTTTATCACAGTTAGATTGCTGCCAGCACAAGCAATAAACTATTGGGAGTTTAAATGCAGCACTGCTACACCTGGCCATACCATAACTACAAATATTCTTCTCTTATTTCTCTTCTATTTTATCTCACCAAAGAACAATGTCACATGCTGCTCTGAGCAAGGCAGTGAACCTGCAGTGACAGAAAAGAGAGTGGAGAATGTGCTGTGGTTTGAGTAACAAGAGCTAGGGTTCACCTGGGGACATGTGGGAATACCAAAAGCATTCCCCACTGCTTCGCCACCTGTTATTTACAGCACCATAAACAAATATTAAATGTTGTTCACATCAATTTTAAAATGCACAGCTTGAAATCCTTTGAGGGTGAAATGCTGATATTACCAAAATTATTTGGGGATCTGCCATGACTTCACACAAGACTAGGAATTTACACAGAATGTATCAAGATGATAAAACCTGGGAGCTGGACTGTTTCTTTCCTGATGCTTTGCAGACCACATTTACAGTGCTTCTGAGATAATACGAAAGAATTACTTACGCAGCAGAAGTAAAAACGCCAAGATGATTAGTGCAACCGCTGCTGGTCCCAGACCCACCGACTTCGCGCCAATAAACTTCTCTTGGCATACTCCATCATCTGCACACTCACAAACAGTCAGCTGCAGTGACTGTGGCACAGCACAGCTGACCCCTTGGAAGTCTTTAATTAGCATGGGAACTTCCGTTCTGCCTGGCTTCAGGTTTTGTGGCACCAGCTGTATGCTGGTGTCTGAGGCAGGAGTGGGGAGAGGTTAAAAAAAAAAGACAAGAAGTGAGCAGAGAGAAAATTGACTCCTGTAAACTAACTAAAATATAGCTGCTACAGTCTTCCAACAAACCCCCTCCAGTTAAGCCCAGCCAATGCAATGGAATTAAGTTTAATTAGCTGCTGCTACAGTATATGTGTTTTTATCAAGTAATTTATGGTGGTAAGTGGGCAGCCATGCTCACCTACAGCCTCAGACAATTGTGATGTTTCACACAACCAGAGACTTCACATGGAAGACAGCCCGGTCACCTGTATAGCATCAGCCACATCATCTGGATAGATAAAGGCTGAACTCACAAAAAAGCAGCTTCAGTCTTGAGGAGATTAATGTGTTGTAGGCCACAGACAGAGATCAGGAGCCAACAAAACACCTGCTCCTGTGGCTGTGTCATGTCAAGGACTAACTAGGCAGAAGATCACAGAATGATTAAGGCTGGGAGGGACCCCAGTGGGGCATCTAGTCCAACCTTCCTGCTCAGGCAGGGTCATCCTACAGCACATGGCACAGGATAACATCCAGACAGTTCTTGAATATCTCCAGTGAGGGAGACTCCACAAGCTCTCTGGACAAACTGTTCCAGTGCACAGTTACTGCACTGTAAAGAAGTTCTTCCTTGTATTCAGGTGGAACTTCCTGTGCCTCAGTTTCTGCCCATTGCCTCTTGTCCTATTGCTTGGCACCACCGAGAAGACTTCGGCTCCATCCTCTCAGCACCCTCCCTTCATCAGATACTTATAGATTAGGTCTCCTCTCAGTTGTCTCTTCTCAAGGCTGAGCAGGCCCAGCTCACTCAGCCTGTCCTCATAAGAGAGATGCTCCAACCCCTTAATTATCTTTGTTGCCCTCTGCTGGATGCTCCAGGAGCTCTGTGTCTCTCCTACATCAAGGAGCCAGAACTGGACACAGCACTCCCGACGTGCCTCACAAGGGCTGAGAGGAGGGGCAGGATCACCTCCCTCAACCTGCTGGCAATGCTGTTCCTAATGCACCCCAGGACACCATCGACCCTTTTGGCCACAAGGACACACTGCTGGCTCCTGGACAGCTTGTCGTCTATGCCCAGATAATGCATCACTGCATGTTTTTCGTGAGAAGATGGGGATAGCTTGATTCCAGCATTATTCATGAAATCCTGGTCACCACACATGGTGCATCAAGCCAGGCAAAGATAGTCCAGCTGAGGGAAGCAACACAGCCCAAAGGCCATGACTGGGCTTTTATAACCTTTAGAGAGAAGGGAGCAGAATGCAAATGATGTTCTTAATGCCTAACTCCATATATAGGGTTGTTTTTTCGGTCTGACTCAGCCAAACTGTCAGTTTGACTGGAATTAATAAATTACAACCTTAGGACTTCAAAGAACTGAAAGTAATTAAAAATACATTTTCTTACCATTTCCAGATGCAATTATCCATTTTTCTGCTGTCCCTTGTGGCTCATCAATGACAGTAAAGCTGAAGGGATAACTGTTTGGGTAACCATCCAAATCATGAGCTGTAACATCAACTAGTTTTGTATCTGAACACACTGTCTGCACAGGGTTCACAACAACTGGGCAGTTATCGTTTTCATCTTTAACTTGAATGACAACTGTGCCAGTGACTGTTTTCTTTGGGGAATCTAGGGTTTTAAAATATGAAAAATTAAATTGATTTGTGCACAAAAATTTATCTTAAAATAAAAAAACTTAGTATTTTCCAAGACAACAACATTGCTGAAGTAAGTTTAAAGAGATCTTCCTGGAGCTTATGAGAGCAGTGATTCATCCCCAATGTTAATAAATATATTGACCAAGTTCTTCTGAAGGCAAGTTGTTTTATTACTTTAACTTGAAAAAAAAATCCTATACGGTTACAGAGTAACATGCAGAGTATAAATGAAAAATTCTACTTAGATACACAGGAAGCTCAGGGAGTCTTTCTTGCTCAGCATTCAAGAAAACTTAGGACTATGAAGTCTGATGATAGGCATACTGAGATATTGGCAATTCCCACCTTGACAACAGATTTTCCTATCAGACCTATTTTTGAAAACTTTTATGAAAGTTCATCTCCATCTAGTCAAACAGGAGAAACAGACACTGTGGGAACCCATTCCAAAAATGACTTGCCTGTGTCTCTCCTTTGAATACCGAGACTGCACTTGGTGCCTAACTTTAGAGATAGGTAGGTTAAACCAACTACCCTCGTAGATAGGCAAACAAACCATTTTGTGTGAAAACAAAACCCTCTCAACTTACCAGTAGTTACACCCAACATGGTGATAGTGTAGGTACCATTTACTACATGAGGTGATTCGTAATCAAGATTTTTAGCAAGTCGGATTTCACCTGTGACTGAGTCTACAGTGATCCAGTTTGCGGCATCTTTTTCTTTCCTGTATCTGATGAAAATCACATGAAGATGGACACATTTATAATGAGGAAAACAATCATTTTGTTCAGTAGAAAAAGCAGCTTCACAGTATGTTTACTCATCATTTACAACAGAGACCAAATCCCTAAATCTGAGGTATGATGCTTCTGCCACTGTAATTGGTTACAACTATAAACCTACCCTGAATGTTAAGAGCTGCTTTTCCCTCTAAATCAAAGATTTAGGTATGGATACATTACAGAAAATATAATTAGGGAGTAAGACTGGAACAGGAGATGGAGCTGCACTGCTGGTCACCATCCTCTTCCCCTCCGTCCATACTCCCAGCAAAAGCTGTGCATTAGCCACCCGTGAGAAACTGTATTAGAGGTATTGTAAAGGCTGTGGTGGTGGTTAAATAGCATTCTATCTGAAAAGCTATGATTCAAAACCCAAGCACAGACATGCAGACCCTTTCTGTCTGACTGATAAATGTTTCTGCATATGTCTTCCTAATTTTACTGGAGACAATGAAATCAGTTTGGTAAATCTACTCTCAAAAGTAGACAGGTATGACAAACACATCATGCAAACACAGACAACTTCAGCCCAAACACGTCTCACCATATACAACAAAAGAAGGATTTTCATATCACCTGTTTTCTGCATTATAGAATATTGAAGATGAGGATGTTTAAGGTGTGAATTAGCCTTAGTAGAAAATTATGGCCTTTGAAATTATTTCAGTACAACATGCAAATTTTTACAGTAAGATACAACTTCTGACATAGTCATTTATGATGGTTATAAAAAAATTCTTACGTAATATGTTCTGCTATTTTTCCAGTGTCTTCATCATAGGCTTGATACTGTCCAATAACCTGTTTTATCTGCAGTTTCTCACTTGCTTCAATAATTTTTGTGCCACCAGGAAACACAGGGCCTTCCCGCACATTGATCACCTTAATTTTGATTGGAATTGTTTCTGCTTTGTAACTGGGTTTAATCGACTTGTGGAACTCTGCTTTGTTTGTAACAACAACACCCAAGTTTAGGCTTTGCATTTTTTCATAATCCAGCTCCTAGAGCAATAAAGAAAATAATAAAAAACCACCCAGAATTTGTCAGAATCTGATATCTAGACAACATGCATACATTCAATATTTAAATAATACTATAGCATTCTTTTTTAAGCAATAAGGATGTAAATATTTAAGTAATATTTAAGCAATAAGTATGCTACAGTGGGAGGAAGTTTGTTAACCTGTTAATGTCACTCAATTTTAATGGATGACACCATTGCTATGGCTTTATATTATTGAATTAAGTTACTTTAAGGTATGTGAAAGGAATCCTACCCATGTATTCTGCCTGTGCTTTCAGTGAATCAATGTTCAGTTACTTGGCTCTTCCAAATTTATGTGTTGGTTTTTTTTTTTTTTCAAACAATATCATTCACTTAATAATGCTCAATTTTTTTTTTAATTAATTAGCAGTTTTCAGATAAGGAAACCTGAGTAGGAAATAAAGAAAGCTACTTAGGGCACTATGCATCTTCAGTTCTTGTGGACTAAAGAAAAGTGAAAATTATGAAATAGACATTTCATTAATGGAAAATAATTTTGTCATCATTTCAACTTATGAAAATTCATAAAACAGTCTGTAGCCCATGGCTCATGGAACAGGTGTTGCCTGCAACATTATCAGCAGCCAGGGGAAATAAAGAAATTTATACTGAGATCAACAAGGACAGCAGAAACGTGAAAGTTTACAGCATGTTAGTACTGTTGCCCAAAGGGTAAGGGAACTTCTGCCCGACTAGATATATTTGAGATCACACAGAATGCAAATGGAAAAGCTTGACAAAATTATTATTTTGCATGGAATTACTGAATGCATTAAAAATGCGGCAAAGGAGGAGTATTCACATAATTTACATATTGACTGAACTTTACATATTGACTGAATAAACCCAATTTGTCAAAGCAGATGGATAAATTATTCCACTATTTAAAGCAGATTCTCTAAAATCTATACTTACTTTCACAACAGTCAAAATTCCTTCATTTGTTTGGGTGTCTGTTACAATTTGGAAAAAACCATCTTCATTGCCAGAAACAAAAGTAAAGTTTGCCAGCCAGTTATCAGAAAACTCTTCATCTTTGTCAAATACTTTTATTCGCATAATTTCCACATTTGCTCTGTTTTCTTCAATGCTTCCTTCAAACTGTAATCCAAAAAAAAAAAATCCACTCTTGGAAAAGATATCACGGTTTACCTCATTTCACCAGTGCAATGGATTTTACACATTGTCTTACTATGGGATACTGGCAAGCATAGGAACATGGTAAAACCTGTGATAATTTTACTTACTGTATGACTTTCAACAACAGGCAGATTGTCATTGACATCCAAAATCTTGATTTCTAAAGAACATGTTGCAGCATTCCCACCTATTTCACCACCACGGTCCTTTGCTTCCACCACCAAAGAATAGCTACTTTGTGCCTGTCATGGTAAAAAATAAAGGTGCTTAATCCAGGCTAAGGATTAAAATTCTTCCTTTGCTAGATTATCCCTATTACATTTTGGTAATATCTGTTATGGTCAATTATAACTCCTCTCCAGTAGAAGTAAATCTCACACACAAGTATCTTGACAGATTCTGCAGGAGTAGAACTGAGGCTTTGAAAAGGGTATGGGACTTTCCCATCTTCCACACAGAGTCAGACTGTACTTACACAGCAAAGGAAAAAATTCCAGTGGCCATGAACAGGGACACAACCAGTGACACCTGCATGTTAGGACATGGCTAGAGGCAGAGACATTTCCCTCAGCCACAGAACTAACATTCCCATCACCATCTGCTGGCCAGGGAAAACTCTGCAAGCCCAGGTTGTGTCACTGGTAATATGTGGCTTTCAATGCAGTTTCACAGTAGCACCCATCCTAACTCTTTGCACTGCGATTTGCACAGCAGGCTACAAAAATGCAGATGCAATCAGCAGCTTTGCAGGTGGTGATCTAGGTTATCTTTGCCATACACCCCCCAGCAGAAAGAAATGATGCCTTGTTTTGTGTAAGTGCTGCCCTGGCTGCACGGGAGGGACAGAACACAGCAGCCACCAGGCTGGTGCTATGCTAGGGAGGTGATGGGGGGACTACAGCCTTGATCCCATCACCTCCTCCTGCAATCCCTGAACGGCATGCATCAGCCAGACAAGGCTTTAATCCCAAGAGAAGTTAAAGGTAAGAGGGCCAGCTCTTTGCCCTGCAGGCAGGGCTGAAGGTGACACAACGGGCACCAGAAAACCATTACTAACAAACATCAAAACTGGGAGGGTATTTTTACCTCTCTGTCAAGGTTTATTTTTGCTACTCGAACCTCGCCAGTATTCTTATCCATGCTGAATGCAGCACTAGGGCTTTGGGAAACAATCCTGAAAGCAATTTTGGAATTTAGGTTATTCGGCTCATCTGCATCTGTTGCATTTATCCTCATTACAATTGTACCTGGAAAATGCAAGCAAAATACACCACTTGTTTACACCACCATGCACTGACAAATACCTTTATTGCAATGTCAAAGATAAGAGCGTTTTGTTAGATACACTGCACAATCTTCTGATGCTCTTGACTTTATTTATTTAATGCATAAAGTTGGAGAAATGTTCCTAAACTCAAAACATTAAAAGTATATGTTCTAGCCAACAAAAAGATTGTATCCACACACCTCTAACTCGTAGAATTCAATGCATAAATTAAACAACAGGTTAAATTCTCTCAATTATTTTGACAGAAAAATGCAAATACCACACAGAGCAGTTGTACAAGCTTTTGAACAATGAGCTACATTTCCTTCACACATTATTCTCATGAGAGCACTATTAATTTCTCTACTTGAACATTATTAAACATTAACATTAGCTGGAATTCATGCCAAGAGTCAATACATATGGCTGCTATTGACTTGAAAGATTGCTGAGGTTACTCAATACCTCACCAAGTGGATGGGCAAGAATTTGTCTCTTCTGATTACAGTGACATTGAAGTGAACACACTGCCAGGTATTTTTTAGGTTGTTTTATTCCAGCTTTTCTTATCATCTTGAAAATAATCTGTTGCTCTTATGTTTACTGATGTCAATAAGAAACTGGCCATTAAGTTGTTCAATGATTATAGCACAGCCCTATATGCTTACCAGCAAAGAACCTCATCCAGCCCACAGATAAAGCAGGGCTTTGGATGAGGATGGCAGAGTGAAGTCCCTCTTAAACAGGCTGTGACTACTAGGCCAGAACACAGATCGCATTTCCTGTGCAATTCCTGCTGAAGAACTCTGGTTCCTGGATTTGTGGTAGCTCTGACAACAAACCAAAGGAGCCACAAGAGGAAATACTGTTCTCTCTTGCCCCTAGGGGGATGCTCTCCCTTAATCAAACAACACAGCCTAGCCTAATAAAAACTTTCATTCACACATGGATAACCTAGCTTATGTCAGCGAGACAATGTGCCCTTGTTATTGCAGATATACTGCTGCAAAGTGCGTATTCTCAGGTCCCCTTGCATATCTTGGGAAAAACTAAAAGAAAAAAAATTAAAAATAAGGTTACCTGTTTCACTTAATTCTTCAATTGAACCAACAAAAATTTCATGTGAAAACACTGGGAAATTATCATTTATGTCCACAACTTTAATTGGGAGATCTATTGGCTCTTCCAGTTTTGCCCCATTCTTATCTAGTGCGTGGCCTCGGACCTGACAATACAGACAGAAACAATAAGCAAATCCAGTGACTGACTATAACATATATAAATGCATATGCAAAACAGAAATACATCTATTATATAAAAAAAAAATCTAAGTATTATAAAAGCGTATTATATAGGCTTATAAATACAAACAGGTATACACACACTAATATCCAGAAATATATATTATTTCAAGCAAACGCATTTAAAGAAAATAAATAAAAAATGGACAGGAGGGTGGACCTGTAAAGAAAAAATTAATTTTCAACTTACAAGCAGAACTGGAGTCTTCTCTCTGTCCACCCTTCCTGTTATGTTCAGGTCACCAGTCTTTCCATTGATAACAAATAATCCATAAGGGGGTTCTGTTACTCCTTGACCAGATATAGTGTAAGTTACTACTATCCCTGTATCTTCAAGATCTGAATGTATCTAGAAGTAATATAACAAATTAAATAGCACTCAGTAAATAAATTCACATTAAAAAGGGCAACAAAATATTTTTACCATCTTGTAATGAACAAACAAAAAAAATATTTAACAAATTTCACTGCTGTCCTTTGACTGTGGAGATCTTGAGATGAATGCAGGAGGGGCTGCATGTTCTGTCTGAGAATTTGGTGCAGGGAGATGAGGAACATCTGGAGCAGGGAGTTTACCTGGGAGGTCAGACCTAAGGTAGCAAATACAACCAGGACTGGAGAAGGGATAGGGTGGAGGAAAAAATGTCAGATCTGGAGATGAACACATAGAAAAGGCTGCAGAGACTAGAGATTACACCCTTTCTCTGCTGTCAGCAGATATACAAAACATCTGGAAAAGTGTGCATTGTGCCAGCATCACCATCAAGGGGCAACCCAAGCAGAGGGTAACAGCTTGCTACCACCTGTAGTAACTTTATATGCTGAATGGACAGGAGTGGTGAATTTAGGTTTCAACACTGGTGCATATCACTCACAAAGGGTTATTTCTAGCTCTGTTTCCTAAAAGACTAGGCATACATAATAATGCTCTATGTACACCCTTCTGCCCAATCACCACCGGCAGATTTGGGACCCACTTGCCAAGTTAAACCCCAGCTGAGTATGGGTGGTGGGGTGAAAAAACTCAAAGATAATGCATTCCCAAAAGCTTAATGAAAAATGGGGCTATGAAAAGATGAGAGACTGAGCCAAATCAGGCTTTAAAAGTAAAGGATGAAGAAGGAAATATATCAATCTTCAGCTGGCATTCAAGAGTCTTTTAAAATTAAAAAAACAGTTGTGCATGTGTTTAGGGCAGCCACACCCTTATTTTACATTTTCATCTCTATTTTTATGTGTATTGCATATTAACTCTTTTCTGGGCTTACTCTAGCAATTGGATTCTTATAGGAATTGTCCTCTTCCTCCCGTATGAAAGCTGGAGGGACCGTCCATTCTCGCTTCTGTCTGATTAGGCTGTTGGGATGAGACAACACGCCACTCCTGTAATTTCGATTATAAACCTGTGAAAAGACAAGATGGAATGTCAGCATTACATTTA
The DNA here is from genome assembly GCF_000738735.6 of Corvus cornix cornix. Taxonomy (NCBI): domain Eukaryota; kingdom Metazoa; phylum Chordata; class Aves; order Passeriformes; family Corvidae; genus Corvus; species Corvus cornix. The sequence goes on along the minus strand of NC_046333.1, from coordinate 109,801,599 downwards.
GTCATTTCAGATAAATGCTTTATTGCTGCTGTAGCCAAGACTTCTAAATAACATTTGCTCTTTCAATAGCTAGTAACTTCAAAATCATGGAGCAGCATCAGCCTCCTGAGTCACAATCTAAGAGCTACACAGTCCTCAAGCTGGCTGAAGAGGAAAACGACACTGGTCTTTTCATCAAGGCAGAATTAGGTAAGACAGGCTTTAAATATATGCGCAAGTTCCCATGACCAGTGGTTGGTGAAAATACACCTGCTCTGGAAGATTTAAATGCTTGTCATCAGATGTGGGAAGAAGCTTTGCACTAAGGCTGTTTTGAGCCACCAATTCTGCCTTACCACCATGTTTATCTTCCCACCAATACTGCCTTGCATATTCAACCTTCTCTCTGAAACAGAATGCATGGAAGAGCAGGCCACATATACTCAACCCACCCAATGTCTCTGCTATCCTTGTGCAAGTACCCCTCACTCTCACTCTGCATGACATCCCTCATCCTTTCGTCCACCTTAGTCTCTACTGCCTCTGTTGACTCCCAGATTAACATAGTCAATAAAATAGTGGTTGCTTTCATTTACTGAGTTCAAAAAAGCTATCTACAAATTCAGTGGTTTAGGGGAATTTTCTCAAAGTTCAAAGCCACTCCGTGTGATGGATGTAGGAATCTATTCACTTACTTTTCAGCTTTCATTTCTTTATTCACTATGCAGCTTTCACATTTCAGAAAATGGTAGAATTCAAGACATTTATCAACTGAAGAAAGGCATGGCTTTGACACTCTGCTCAGAGAACCCCTCTTTAGGCACTGATAAAGAAAAAGTTTTCCATTATATCCTACCTTCACGTAGAGCCCATTTCCATAATTCAAACAGATCTGCAATGGAAATTATGATAATCATTATTAATTCTATGTCACTTTAGTAGTACTAAAACTTAACTTTTGTGACCTCCTTCGTAAGAGCAACAAAGCCATAAGGAAGAAGGCTTCTGACCTCTATAAATCAGTATTTATTATTTACCCATAACAGCTTCTGAAAAATTCACCCATAACCATTGACATTAAAAACAGACACTCTAACTATGTAATAATTAAGTTTGGCACCTTTTTCCTAGCAGGAAACAGGTTATAAGCAATTAGTATTTTTTTCTAATAAATTCAGACTTTACAGTAATTTTCAAACAACTCCTTTTTTAGTCCTGCACAATGCTTCACTAGTCCGAAACGATGAGGATGAGCCATTGATGGAATCAAGTGTTGGTTGCTGGCAGCGCTTTGGAGAAGCTCCCTCTTCTGGGCAAACCTTGGATTTGTGGCTGTGGCAGGTTACCAATCACATCAGAGAAAAAAATTGAATAAATAGTGTTTAAAGGCAAGGACTAACCCAAACATCTGCTGAAGTGTATGTGACAGAAGCAGCTGCCACTCAGCACCTTGCTGGGAGGAAAAATGGCACCACTTATTTAAACAAGGCAGAAGTGCTTGCTCTGACAAAACCTTACAGGCCAATGTTCAGTATTGGTACTGCCCACCTCTTCACGCACCAGAACAGCTATGCACACCCTTGAATGACTCAGTTAGGTGACAAATCCTGGCTGGAAGAAGCCAACTTATCAGAGACCCCACATTTATGTCCACTCTCCAGGCACCAAAGACTCTGCAAGTAACAACACCCCTCAAACCGCAAAAAATGTACGTATTGGGAAACAGCAACAATAAAAAGTAGGCTGTTACAACATGGGAGACCTACAAATCAAGTTTTTGAGCTTTGCACAGGTAGCAAATACTGTTATCGTTCTGAAAACAATTACTACTTATATTTTGCAACTTAGGTGATTTTTTTTAGGCATACTACTGCCTAAGGCAAAGTAGGTTCAGAAAAGGTGGTTTTCTACTCAAATAAGTCAGTCTTTGACTGGTTTCTAGTCTGTTGACTGCGCTCTCCCTATTCCTCCCTCTGACTCAGCCTTGATTACTGAATTGATGACAGCTTTTTTTTTTTAAAGATGTTATCTCTTCCCCACATAATCCAGCAGACTGTGTTGAGCAATACAGCAGATTTCTGTTTCAACTTGTTCAACAAAACTGTTTTTCAAATGGTATTTTTCCAATGTATATATTCTGAAGACAAAAATGATCAAGCAGTTAGTTTCCTAATGGATATGCATTGTGAAGGGTACAGGATCTCACATACCAAGCTGTTTTCATGTATGTTCTTAGTCTTACTTGATTTTATAAATTGTATGGATTTTCAAAATTTATTTTCATGACTAATGAGATTCCACCAGCAAGACTGACAGGAGAATTTTGCTTTATAGTCAAGGTTTTCCAACAGAAGCTGCAACTCCTTTGGAAGGTGAATAACTGTCAAGATGTCATCAGAAACATCCTTAGTTGCTCTAACTGGTAAACTGGGGGGAAAAGTGCTTCTGCCTCAACACTGAATGGGGACAAGAGGCATATGATGAGAAGTTTCCTCGTATTGGAAACCTGAGAACCCAGTATAAACAAAAGTGTCTGAAGACCAAGAATAAGCAGATCTTCCACTGAGATGTGTACCAAAAACGTGTAAAAAAATCCATTAGTCATTATAGACAGAAAATCTTTCATTAAGATAAGTAAAAATCAATTTGTTTGCATAGTAGCGAATGTCCCTCAAAACATTCTGGATTAATGCTAAGACAGCAAAAATTACTTTTGCTCTTGTATTATTCAATCCACAGCCCACAGGTAGCCTCACAAGGGACATAGAAGACACCTACAAAAAATATTTAAGAATGACAATTTTATTCACAAGATGCATAAATACAAGGAGAACAAATATATAAAGGGATCCTGCCTTTTTACTGAAATTTTTCAAAGGTTCCAAAAATTTTAAATAGGGGGAAAAGCACTTTTCAGGGACATTTTCTTCAAGGGCAAGTGAAATGTCAGAATTTAGCGCCCATTAAACATGTGAATTTCCCCCCCTCTTTTTTTTTAGTATCTTACAACTGCCTTCTGTTAAATGGCTCAGAGTAGGAAACCTCTGTTATTTGCTGTGGGACATAGCCTTGGCTCAAAAACCAGACATCTACTGATGACACCTGTTGATGACAGAGCTGGAAACACATTGTCAGAAGAAAACTGGATGGTTACAAATAAAAGGTCTGAGGCCTGAAGTAATGAAATTGGAATGAAATACTACAGGAAAGCAACAGGAATAGGCAAGAGGGCATGGGAAAGAAGGGAGTGACTGCCATGTATAGGGAGTGCAAGGTTGCTCTTGCCCAAATCCCTGCTCATCTATAGTCAGGAAGTGACTAAAGGACAGATTTCCAACACAAAGCTCAGATTTAAGCTGTAAAGCTATAAAGACTGAGTAACCAAGAAGGTACATGTCTGTATTTGCTACACCATGAAACAGTAATGCCTAGAAATGTGGTCTTTTCCATGTGCTGTGTGTTAGGAGATTTGGAGCTTGCACCTCCTGTGAGTCAGTTTGGTGTTGAAGACAACATGTGAAGACCTTAGAGAAGCAAGCAGGGGGGACCATCCAAGGTCATCTACTAGTACACCTCCTGGCCCTGGGGAAAGACAAACTACACTCAAATGCTTCCTGACAACTGTTTATCCTGTTCATAAAAATGAGGGATGGAGATCCCTCAGCCTCACTAACCTAAGGGGGTGCCTAGATAGTCCTACAGATGAAAAGTCTTTGTTAACTTTTATCTTCATTTTGTTATCCTAATTTTTAGCTCCTTGCAAGTTGACCATACTGCTGCTTGCATGAGATTCAGAGTAAGGCACACTAATTTACATATCTAAATGAAAGCTAAGTGCCTAAACTTTCATTATGATCAGCAAAAATATAGCCAATATCAACAGAGATCGGAGCGCTGTTCAACTTGCCCCCAAACCAGCTCAAATCTATTTCTCTCTGGGCTCTACTAGTTGTAAGTATGCTCAGTTTGAAAACCTAACACAGGAGGATTTGTAGAGCAAAGCATTTGATGAAGAGAACCCAGCACCACGCAACCCATGTTTTGATGGATCCTTCAGACCAGAATTAGCTTGGGTCCCACAGATCCCTGCATCTACACGCAGATGGATGAATCTCCCAATGTGGTTTCACCCAGGAAGGATACGATTCATATACTCCTGAGATTTGCTTCAAAAGCACAATTCGATCCAACCAGACAGGTGCACTCAGCATCCACTGCATCTCCATTTACCATAACAGAAACTTAAACACCTATATTGAGTTGTCTTAATCTCAAACCCAATCTCCTTCTTTGTCATGTTGACAATGCTCTCATTGTATGGTGCAATTCCCTTTTTTTCACAATTCCCTTTTCTTCTACCCTTCATGTATCTGCAAACTTATCAAACATCTTACTCATTGTCTTTTCTCACACACCAGTTCTTTAATGTCCCTTAAAAAAATCGTAAAACAGGATTTCGTGACTTTCGATTGCATTTTGTTTTGGCTGTTCTGTAGTCTCTCATGGACAGATTACTTTTTTCTGAAGTCTGGTATCAAAAGTAACACACCACTTCTGTTCAATAGGATGGATAAAATACTAGACCTTATATAGTTCTAAGCTGCTTTCAGACCTCACCACAGCCGGGTTTTCCCTCTATTTTGGAACAATATTAAAATGTTGAATCAATCTACAGATGCTTGTAAATACTTCTACCATGTTTCAACGTGTTGCTGGCAACAGAAGCTAGGTTGCTTTGAATTAGCTCACCTCTGCATCATTTTGTGATGGTTTTTATTTAATTTCTTTCTATGACTTCTGAAAATTACCTGCTACTGGCTCTGACGTTACAGTAGCGATCTAACATATTCAGGCCTGAATTTCATCATACCCAGCCTAAGTCTAACATCCCAAACATCAATGAAGTGCAGTCTAAGGAAGACATTCAGAGAAAAAGTGTATTTTGCTACTCCCATAGCAAGAATCATACATCTCTGTCAACTATTCTTTCACTCAAATGCAGGAAGCTTTCTAAGACTTCTTCTGTTGAAGACATGGTGTCCATCTCCTTTAGAAATGACTGAGAAACCTCCCAGTCCAATAATCCTCGATAGCCGTGCCCGCCCAGCATCCCAATGGCTCTGGGTGTGTGCCCTGGACGTGCTCCAAGTCAAGCCCAACCCTTTGGGCGCATCACCATTCAGCACAGCCGAACATTTCTGGAAAAGGGTCAGAGGCAGGCGCCTGGGGAAATCTGCCATAACCTCTGCGAGGTACCCAGGGATGACAATACAAGGATGCAACCTGCAGGCAGGGAGGGAGCACTGAGAGATACTTCCAGGAAAAACTGGGAGAGGAAGAACCTACCATTCTTGATGCTTCTAAGGTAGAAGATGCTTTGCGAAGACACTACTTTTAGACTAGTTTTGTTTTTCAGTAGTTTCTTAAGATTCATAAGAAATAAATGACCCTATTCTAATACTCTCAAATAAGAAACTTGACTTTTTGCCACATGAATGTCCAGATTAGGAAAAAAACCCCAAAATTTCAAAACCCAGCAGTGACTCTCTTTCTATTCTGACATCAGCCAACTAAGGCAGCTTTATTCACTCTAATATCCTATCCGACAATGAGGCTTTTGGGCACCAAACTGAGTTGACTCTCAGTACATCATATACTGCCCCAGCCTTACCCGAAACTGAGGACGATGAGGATTGAGAAAAATAACGTTTTTCAGTCAAAACTAACAGCATCCTGAACCAGTGCAAGCCCACCAAAACAGACAATGGTGTGGCTTCAGGTATTGAAGAGAGAATACATAAAAACTTTTGTACAAGGGGCACTCCATGTTTTCCATCATTCTTTTGGACAAAACGAGGATAAAAACATTTTCCAACCAAACCCCAACTACCAGCTTGCTGTAAAAAAACAGGTTTAACTGTTGCTGGCCAACTTGTGCACAACTGTATGTCTGTATCAAAGTTATCAGGCAACAGGTCTCCAGATAACAAATCTGATCTTGCAGGATACCGAGCTCAGGGAACAAGGTCCCGACCCCCTGCACCTTCTAGTCTGTCTAAGCAACAAGCCATTACTAATTCCTGCCCAGCTGCTCCGCAGCTCCCGGCACAGCCCAGGGCCTGGCCTCCAGCCTCACCTTTGTCTGAGTGGCGGCAGCCCGACTTCCGCAGGCATTCTGCCAGCCTGGAAAGGTGAAAAGCAAAAGAAAATGTCGCAGATACGACAAAGAGTTTGCCGTAAACCAGCTAGAAAGAACTAGAAAGCATCCGTCCAAATCCAACAAACCAAGCATTTTGGTGTCAGTTTGTTACGACACAGTCGTTGCGTTTGGCCTGAGAAAGTATTTTTTAGGATGGGAGGTCTAAGGCTGATGGCTGAAAAATAGTGAAGGCAGGAGAAAGCCTGAAGTGTCCTGGATTGTTACGAATTTTGTGTAATTTTTCTAAGGCGATAAAGACTTCCAAACTTTTTGATTCATCTTCCCTCCTGGGCACTATTCCCTCGAAAGGGAAACACAATTTACTAGTACAGATACTATACTGAACATGAAAACAGCAAAAATGTGAACTCCTCACTGCGTTCCTGTTCCTCCCGCCGCCGCAGCAACCCCACCCATCCCGGACACCGTTCCTCTTGGGATTTTCTACCTCCACCTGCTTTCAGGCAGCGAACGGCGATGGCTTTTATATAATTCCCAAAGAAAGAGAGAAAAAACCCGTTCCCAGCCACACGCAGCCGGCGTTGGGAGGGCCGCCAAGCCCCGACGGGAACACCCCTCCCCGGCGGCCGCCCTCGGACCCCAGCGGCGGTGCCCCCGCACTCACCAGCAGCGCCAGCAGCCGCACCGCCGCCGCGGGGCCCGCAGCATGATCGCCAGCACGGGCTCAGCTCCTCCGGCCGCCCACCACGGGAATGCCGGCCGCTCGTGGAGGGGCCACAAGTAGCCGCGGGTGGGTAGAGTGTGCCGGGCGGGAGCCGCGCCGGGACGGGACAAGAGGTGCCCGGCCCCGCCCCGCCCCGCCCGGCCCGGCCCGGCCCGCGGCGGCGAGTCCCATCCGCTCCCGCCGAGCTCCGCCCGCGGAGGCTGCACAGGGCAGCCCTCGGAGTACCAGGCCCCAGCTTCCCCAGGGCTCCCAAAGTTTGTGGGTTGTTTTCCCCGCTTCCGCCGAGGAAGGCGAGCCGGAGCGCGCAGGAGACGCGCAGAGCAGCTGCGACAACAAACGGATACATTAACGAGTAATTGATGGGGAGAGCTCAGTCTCACGGGAAAATAAAATTGTGGGTGTTTTTGAGGACAACCTTCCCTGTAATCCTCATTTTTATACGCTCCGGGCCATATCCTTCCTACTCCTATCTGGCAGAGATCTTTCCTAGATACAACTGATTCATTGGTACTTACGAAGGTATAACTGATTCTTCGTGATGGCGAAACAATTAAATATGCTTTCTGTACGTCCTCTCTTCTTTGAGGCAGTCACCTAGTTAATCTTTCCAGGATCACACTCAGTTGTGGTAAGTAACTGCCGAACTCGCTGGTTATGATACTATTTGTGATACTTTTGGGGCTCAGAGAGGAGAACCAGCCTCATGGGATTCTTTCCAATCACATTATGTACCTTCATTGCATGTTGTAACAATGCACGATAAATAATTCAATGTCAGTTGCAACAGTTATAATTTCCATGGCCATCATGAGGGGAAGAGATTTACCTCACAAGTTTTCCTGAAGTCACATATATCTTTGTGTTATCTAGTTAGACTATCCCAATTTACAGAGTTTGCTGATACCCCTGCATAAAAATAGTTGTCTTAATTTAAAGAAAACAAAAGGCATAAACAAGCTAATATATGTGAAATGCACAGTATTAAGGGGGTTTGTATTCTTTCCTTGTTCTGTCACTGAGTCACTGTAACCAAGCACCTATCACTTTGTAACCAAACAGAACTGTGCACGTTCACACAGTAGTACACACTGAGATCCTGTGAGGATCTTCTTCGAGGTCTGGAGGACAGGGATGTATTTTGGCCCAGGTTTGACAGCCATTGTAGCTGCTGCAGCTAATGGTAGTAGAGGCACTGTGGAGTTTTCTTTTAGTTGTTTCTGTTTGAGATAAATGAGGCAGAGCATGTCTCGGAGAGCATTCATATTACAACCCTTTTAATATGGTGATTTAGATGTAGATTCTGCTTTCTGTTACGTTTCCTAGACGGTTAAGTACTTCTTTGCATCAAAAAGCTATAAGAGAAGAACCTTGATTTGAAACTTTCTTCTTAATCTGCAGGTTGCTTTGTAGAATTCTGAAACAGTTTTTGGTTGCCAATCCAGTGCACTGTTAATGAGGTTATAGTATATATATATATATATATTTACAACTATTTGCCAACTTTAAATGCCAATACGATGGAGTAAAAGGCTAAATGAATTTCTTTTGAAAAATCCTTAGCATTGATTTCCCTTTGAAGTCGCATGTGCTTACAGGAGACATGAATAGAATAATCTTTTCCCAGAGCTCAGTAGCACAGGATACAGAATCTCTTCTGCAAATTATCTTGCTAGAGCTTAGATGTCTGTTCTTAAGTTGCTTATAGCTTAAGTGTGGGCCAGCTACATGTCTTGGACATCCTACAAGAACCTCAGCTATCATAAAAATGTTGTTTGTTGTTTTTTAGTTTCTTTGACTTGGCTCCCTTGTATGAAAAACTTTTGTTATTCATATTTAACAAAAATAATTTGCCTGCTGTTACAAAAAGAATGTCAAACAGTATCAATTTTGTTTTAAAACAGCTAGTAAGTGTGTCAACAACCACTGAAGCCTAATTTATTTCTGCCTTTCCTTCACTTTAACCTGGGAGCAGCTAAACACTCCTCCTCCCACAACCAGGCTGCAGTTCTGTCCCTACAATCAGTTTGCACTGGAGGATCCATTGAGCATGAGCTTTGTTTTCCTGCTGGGGACAGCAGCAATTCAGAGTTCACCAACACTGCAGAACAAAGAGAAAATTAATCTTTGCTTTTCAAACCGTACAAGCCGCTGAGCCCTTCTTGATGCCTGGTGAGGGGAGTGTGTTTCAAGGTGTGAGGCATGTGCCAGGTTGCTGTTGTCTCAAAGTACAAACAGCTGTCTAAATTCTCTTGATAAACTTTTAACAGCAAATTAGTTATCATCTGAAACAACCTAACTTTTGTCAGGAGTGTTTGCTTTCAGGAATAAGAGTGGTCAGCACAAGTTACTAGCGAGTTACTATCAAACCCTTGCTGTAGTGACTGGATCTTGGTGACTCCCCCGAAACCTTGCCTTGCCCCCACCTCTGCCTGCCACTCCCTATTCATGCTGACTAATCTTCCTTACAGCAGTGCTAGGAAACTTCTGGCTTCCCTGGGGTGGAGGACAAGGACATGCTTGATCAGACCAGCAGAGTCCATCTCTGCTTCTTACAAAAGCAAGGTTAACTTTACAGCAATTGTATTTTTTGGGTTTTTGTTGTTGTTTTTTCTAGAACAATACAGTTTCTTCTTTTAGAAAATTGATTCAACCAAATGAGACAAGTGCAGTACCTAGCGAATGGTGTTAAGCTGGAAAACCCAGTGTATATTCTTAGTAATGAAATGTTGAAATTAATTTATATTCACATGAAGCTATTATACAAATATTTTGCATTGTTTGAGATTATGTCATTAATCTTTTCTGCATTGTTTAAAGATTCTTTACTGCACTGTGGTTGCAGATGGCACTCATTTTTTGGGAAAAGATCCCAGTAGAAAGCAGTGTATCAGGGCATTGCACAAATATATCAAAAGAACATTTAGTTATTCAAAACAGGTAATGAATAATGCATATTCTGTAAAAAATTATACACGTCACAGATGGTTTCCAACCCCCAGACAGCTCTTGAGACTGGAGCAATTGCAATAGGTACAGTCACCAGCTTCAATGTGCTTGCATGACCAAGCACCTACCTTTTTTTTGTGGGCAAAAATCCTCTAACTGAGGAGAGAAGTAGATTAGCACCAGAATTTGATACTTTAAGCAAACACTTGGCATTCTAAAAATGGAGTCGTTGTTCCTGTGTGCGTTAACTATGTTTTTGATTCTTCATGCCTCCTGTCACGCTCCTTAAACAAATTCAAGCAGGAATAATCCACCCCTTTCTTTTGCTTTATCTCCTCTCTCTCACTCAACTGCTTTCTCCTTATCTTTCTCTGTTCAGCTCTTTCCCTTATATGCATTCTCCTGTTTGCCACTTGCCTGTTTTTTGTTGGTTTTTTTTTCCTTTTCTGGTGTGGCCAGGTTGTTTAACTTTTCGGGTGCCAGGTGCAGCCATGGAAATGAGTAAGCCTGATGAGCTGTGAGCTGTGGGATTGGCAGAGCTGTAAAATAGCCAGGCCAGATCCTTGCCCTGAACACAGGCGTTTTGTTACTGACAGTGTGATATACCGTCTTTTATGTGTGTGTGAAACAAGGCGTGGCAGAGTAACCCTGTTGTTGCTTTCCTCTGCATAGCAACTGGCACTGCTGTGAAATTGCCTGTAGACTTTTTTCAAGGTGGTCTAGCTCTCTTTCTGGGAAAACTCACATGACAGACAGCATTTAGGTAGATACAAACAAACACTTGCTCTGCTGTGCAGCTAGTAGAATAGAATAAAAGAGCTGGAAGAGACCTACAACAATCAGTCAGTCCAACTGCCTGACCCCTTCAGGGCTGACCAAAAGCTACAGCATGTCATTAAGGGCACAGTTGGAAAGCCTCTTAACTGTTGATAGCTTGGGGCGTCAACCATCTCTCTAGGAAGCCTGTTCCAGTGTTTGAACAGCCTCTCATTAAAGAAATGCTTCCTGATACCAGTTTGAAACTCCCCTGGTGGAGCTTTGAGCCATTCCCACATGAACTGTCATGGATACCAGGGAGAATAGATCAACACCTCCCTCTCTACTTCTCTTCAGGAGGTTGTAGGGAGCTACGAGGTCACCCCTCAGCCTCCTTCTCTCCAAACTAGACAAACCCAAAATCCTCAGACACTTCTCATAGAACATTCCTTCCAGACCTTTCACCAGCTTTGTTGCTCTTCTCTGGACACATTAAAGGATGTTCACATCCTTCTTGATTTATGTGGGGCCCAGAACTGCACACAGTGCTCCAAGTGAGGCCACACCAACACTGAACACAATGGGATAATTTCCTTTTAAGACTGACTGCATGTGCTGTGTTTGATGTCCCCAGGCTGGGGTTTGCCCTCTGGGCTGTCAGGGCAATGCTGACTCCCACTGAGCCTCCTGCTGGCCAACACCCCCAAATCCCTCTCTGCAGGGCTGCTCTGCAACCACTCCTTTCCCATTTTATGCTTGTGTTTGGCATAAGTGGAAATATTAGCCTCTTTTTGGTCCATGAATTTTCATCAATGCTGAACCACTGAACTGTATTCAGCAGAAAGATAATTTGAAAAGTTGCACCTTAGAAACAATCTCTTCTGATCTTACTCTAATCTGTCACATCCAGTATCAGCTGCAATGGTACCGTGTAAGTTTTCAGGGACTGTAGAAACAGGAATGTGGCATTTACAGTCTCAGAAGAAAAAGAGGATTATTCTGTCATTTTTTTCTGTCACAACTGAGGTACATGAGCTAATAAATATAAAGTTATTGTGTGTGCCTCTGCACTGTGTCAGTAGGTAACCTTAGAAGGGGTTGGCTTAGAAAAAAAAAGAGGGCTCCATTTAAAACTGAAGAACGATGCAGGCACAAAACCAGATATCGACTGACCCGAAGTTTAGGCTGGAAATTGGAGGAATGTTGAACTCTGATTGGTGGAGTTTGGAGTGTCTTGGTTGGAAATTCAGGGATGAGAACTCAGTGGGGTTTTGGGGCAGATTTCGGTCAACTCAGAAATTCTATAATGTGTTTGCCAGTTATCAATGGACTGGTGGTGATAACAGAAAGTCACTTCACATTTTTATAGAGTCATAGAATAGTTTGGATTGAAAGGGACATTTAAAGGTCATTTAGCCCAATGCAATGAACAGGAACATCTTCAACTAGATTGGGTTATAATAATATAATATATTAATAAGGTAATTCCAAATTAACAAAATAAAAAGACCCTCAAGATGCAATATATATACATATTCTCAGATTTTCTAAGTCTTTGATATATAAAGTGAGAAGTGCACTCAGGAGGAGTCACATGATTCAAGCTAATAAAGTGGTCAATCTGAAGATAAAAGGCAATCTTGGTTCCTATGTCCTTACAGAGTCCAATAAACTTCAGTAATCACAAGCCCAGGAGATTGGACTAGATAATCTTTTAAGAGGCCTTCCAAAACAATCTGTTCTATGATTCCATGATTTTTAAAAGGTGCATTAGAAAGGACTTATGTGCTCTCTGCATTTGCAGAGGATAACAAATTGCAAAAAAGGAAGATTTAAGTAAGCTCCCAGTTGAACTTTCCAGTAGGAATTAAAGGACAACTGGGAGCCTGTTGAATCCTCCTCACTAGAAATTCTTAGGGTTAGGATGGCCATTTGTCAGGAAAGATAGTGGTAGAATTGATCTTCCGTTGAGTCCCTTCTGTTCCCATTTGCATTAGGCAAGTTTGACTGAATAAAACACAATCAAGTTAGATGGGACAGTGAACTCCAGTCCTTTGAAGCACTGGCCTTTAAAGCATCTCCTGGTGATATGAGAGGGGCTGCTGATGTAGTCAGGTGCTGTTTATTAGTGATTTGGGATGTAGAATCACAGAATCTTTTGAGCTTAAAGATCTAGTTTCAACCTCCTTGGATGGGATGACTTCCAAAGAGATCTAGATAGATTGGAGCATTGGACAGTGATTAATGGGATAAAATTTAACAAGTCAAAGTGCTGGATTCTGCACCTTGGACAGAGTAAAACTGGGCACAAGTATAAATTGGGAGAGGAGTGACCGGAGAGCAGCCCTGCAAAAAGGGGCAGGGACACCTTCCACTAGATCAGGTTACTCAAAGCCCCATCCAGCGTGGCCTTGAACACTTCCAGGGATGGGGCATAGTGTCTCAGCACTCTCACAGTAAAGATTTTCTTCCTAATATCCAATCTAATATCTAATCTAATCCTGCCCTCTTTCAGTTTAAAGCCATTCTTTATTGTCTATTACTACATGACTTGTAAAAAGTCCCCCTCCATCTCTCTTCTAGGCCCTTTTCATGTACTGGAAGGCTGCTGTAAACTCTGTTCTTGTAACTTTGTGTGCACTTGATTTTTCTTGTAATGACTTGACTGGATGGTGCTGTGGTCTAAAGCACTTCCCAGAATTACACTTTTTTCCCCCCTCTCTTTTTCCCTTTTGTCCCATCACACCCAAGGAAAAGGTCTAGATGCTCTTTCATCTTCTCTTTCTCTTTTCACCTACAAATCAGAACAAGAATATACGTTGCTAAGACTTGGCCATGTTGCCTAGTTTTACATGAACTTTGCACCTCAGCCCTTGTTCTCTTGAATATTGCTTGTGGGCTTTACAGTGAATCCTAGATTCGCTCTTCACTTATTTATGTTCATACTGTAGGGGTTTCCTGTGACCAATTAGAAGTGTTTAAAAGTACTCACTGATGACAAAAGTGGAAAGAAGCAATGCTGTGAAGAAGACTCATGCCTGTCACCAACTATTAGTGTCAAAGGCCTGTCACAACTGAATCTTAGCTAAACTAAATAACAAAAGATTTTCAGGATAACTGAGGAAGTAATACGAACTAGTTTCAGGATCAAGAGAGTCAGTCTGGACACAGCTGATTTCAACAGAGAGCTCAACTGATTGTAAAATTAGAAAATCAGCAACAGTTTGCTTAGTGGGGAGAAAAATTGCTCTCAACATTTTTGACATTTTTCATACCTCAGTCTGAGGGAAATCAGGGTATATTGTATTCAGATATTTCATTGTGTATGCCAGCTTCCTCTTGCAAGCTCTTCATTTATGATATGTATAATAAAGCCACTGAAACTTTTGAGATGAAACCTTTGCTGATGATTTGCTCTGTGACATTTGTGGTGTGTGGTAGGGCACAGTTTGTGATATATTACACTGAAGGGCACATATCTGAAGTATTGTAAAGAGCTGCAAGTCTGTCATGCTGGCCCTGTCATTTTTATTTTCCAGTGGGTTATGCAACTACTAAAATTGTAATCTTTCTGCATCGGTTTTTCTTAGAGAAATGAAATATTAAGGATGATGCCGAAGTAGTTTTCACACATTTGCCTTAATAATATTTTCTTTTTGAAATATAAAATTATGTTGATAAAAAACAACTACAGAGTTACTCTGTGAATCATGAATGGTGATAGAACGAAGTAAGAGCTGGCTCTGCTAGGAATTCTGTCAGGGAGAGCCATGGACTTCTGTGTGGGATGGTTACAGGATGTGTATCCCCCCACTTCAAGACCATTGATATTCTGTTGAATCAAAATATGTTCTGATTTAAATGGCAAAAAGAAAAAATAACCCAAGGGCTGCATTCTATTTTTTTTTCCCCAATAGTTACACAGTTCTGAATGTGCAAACCATATTGGTTAACATCAGTGTTGACTGACAACTTTCCATTAAGACCTGCCTGTTTCAGATGCTTTCAGATAATTCCTCTTTAAAAAGTGAAATCTCCTAGAACTGAGACTAGACAGCTTTTCAAATGTGATAAAGCAAGCTATTTGCAATCACTGGCAATACTGCTGTATTTTTAGTTTAAATTCTGAACCTAGGTATAATAAAATTTAAAGCAACCCCCAAATGACAGTGGAGCAGAACTGATTAGACTTAGAATAAAAATGGGTGTATTTCTTTTCATTTTCTTTGAGAATGGCAATGGAAGATGCCATTTAGGAAGTTGGTACAAGCCTGGACACTATTTGCAGTCCATCCCCTGGTACTCACCCAGATGGGTCTATTTAGTTTGTATTTGTTGACCTGTTACACATGAATTTCTCCAGTCCCTTTGTAAGGCTCTTGGTGCACCTACAGCTTACCATGGTAACTTTTATAAGGTAATATATTAACTGAGAAGACCAAGAAGATAAAAGTCAGATGTACATACCCAGAAACAACACAAGAAAAGCATTACCTTCCTACTAGTGTTATAAATTTTGCATGTCCAATAGCTGTTACTTCGCTATTTATATTCAAACATTTGATCTAGAGTGGATTTTACAGTCAAATAACATTCATTACAGTAGACATTCAGCATCAAAGATGTGAGAAGTGTCCTCTGCATGTGTGCTACAGGTGCATTGCTGACAGTCTATTTATGGGGATTACCAAAACACCTTAACACCTGAGCCTCTTACAGTCATTGATGAATTTGTACTCATATTCCTAAGGGGAAGAGATTAAGTTGCAATTCCCCCTTTCAAAGACAGTTTATTGAAAATTCAGAAAAATTAAACAACTTACCGAGATCCTATAAGGAGTCCTGGGGAGCCTTTGTCTCTTGAGTCCTTTTCTGGGGTCACAGTTCACCTCCCTGACAACCTGAGCCTGCAGTGACTGGCATAGGAACAGACCCTCACCTAGATCTTTGGTACTGGATCACTGTAAAATCAAAGCCTGCAGGTGAAAAATGACTATTTATTTTACCTAGAGTTTGACTGGCTTGAAACAAATCTTTAATGAAGGAGCTGGAGGAAAGCCTGGAAATAATATAGGGGTTTTTTTTTTTTTCATTTTTTAGAGCTTTCCCAAAAAGTAGGAAAAATAAAACAGTTAAAGAGGTAACTATCTAAATTTGCATGTAGACCCAACAGTGCGTGATGAATGTCAGAAGTCAGGATACATGATGGATGTCAACTAAGCAGCTTTTGCTTCCTAAATTGTCATTTTGTGACTGTTCCATTTCATAACTTTTTGCACTGTATCCTGAATTACAAGATGCTGTTTAACAACTTGTCATGATAAGAAAATATAACAAATTCATCATTATATAAGTGTGCATCCAAAACTGTCACCAATTGTAATTTTGTCATTTTTCTTCTTTTTACAAAATTTAAGTGCACTTGGAATATGAAATAACTTTGTCTACTGAACCATTTTTGACTTGTACCTGTGCTCCCATAGATTTCAACTAAAGTTGATTGAGCATAAGAACTAATGTTGTGTAACATAATTTTGGTTCATTTCCATTTAGGCAGGTTCTAAATGCACAAAAGATAAATGATAGATTATCTTTGTTGCACTGGAATTGGCACTATCATCAGACTGATAGCAAAGCTGCTTTAAATTTGAAGATGGACAATTTTTTCTTCTAACTTCCTGAAAAGATGCTTAAATCATTATCTGAAATATGTGTGAATGCCAATAATCATTCTGTATGAAACACTGAAGGAAAAAGATGTCAAAATGTTAAGGCAAAATAAAATGATAGATTAGATGACATTTGCTTAATACATTATACTATTTTTAAAAACAGCCATTTACTGAGTTCAGATAAAGCTTTTAAAATAAAAATCTCTGTACAAAAAATAATTATTATCATGAACACCAGTCTGGGACATTAGAAAGAAATTTGATTTTAGAACCAAAGTGGTTTTGCTTGGTTCAACTCATATTGACCAGTTTGCAGTGAATACCTGTGATGTCTGTTCTGCCCAAATACTGTTTCTAGAGACTTCTGCTCTCCTTCTTCTCTGTGGCTTGTAGTCCAGCATTAATTTATAACTCCTCTAAAGCACCGTTTCAGAGTTGCAGGATAGCAAGGTATCACAGAAAAGGCTGTCTAAAGAGAGAGAATAATGCAGAGAATGATGGGTTGAGGAAATTGTACTGTAATTCTTGTGAGACCTGACACACATTTCTGCTTGGCAACCTGAAACAAAGTATTGTAGTCAATTTGAATCATGAACTAATTTTGTCTTGGGATGACCTGACTTCCTAAATCAACACCTTTTGTTCCTTTTTGGTTTTTTTTTTTTTCCTGAAAGAATGACATTTTTTCTGAAAAAAACCCATCAGTTTTAAGGAAACTGTATTTCCTGCTGATAAATGGAAAAAAAATATCCCGAGCCACTCTATGTAAAACATGATGTTCCAAATGATCATTTATTGTATTTTTTCAGTGCCATTCAGAAATTATTACAAACAAATCTCTAATATTTTTATTTATGAAAACACAAGCCCACAGTAATATTACTTATATTTTAAATGAAATTAAAATGATGCATTTGGTGACTCAATAGTGTGGAGGATTTGAATTATGCAGTTAAGTTAATTCAAGCAAAACAGCAGAGTTTTAAAAAAATTGTTGCTTAGATTGTGTGGTCTTTTCATATTGTGCATAGTAAGCGCTGCTCACAACAGTTTAAAAGTGTTATTTATTACCACAGACTTAGGACAGAGCAAAAAGTATTGAAACTTGCGGTTCAAATTGAGACAGTGTTCCTAAGATAGAAATCTAACGAGACCCTCAGCTTGTGGCTCTGTTTTCTTCCATGTCAGTATACTTGTCATTGTGCTAAGGTCTCAAAGAGCCCGTTTAAAACTGTAGGATCCTACTCCCAAATTAACCCGAGTTAAAAAAACAAAAGAAAGCGATACACTTGGTGTTGCATGCTGCTGACTCTTGAGTAAGAACATTTTTCTTGAATGGTTTAGAGCAGAATTGATATCGCTACAGTCTTTCTTCCCTGAAAACCATTCCTACTTCATTATTAAACAATATGATTAAAGGTAAGACAGCAAACAGGCTTCTAAACTACTACTGGAAGAAAAGAAACAAAACTAATTTCTGCTGGTCAAAATTAAACTATATGTTATTTTTTTTACCAATAAGGCTGGAAAAAGAATTTGCACAGAATTTTTAATGAACCAAGTATTTGTTCACATCTTCAAATACATTTTTTTCTTCCACAATTTGTAGTAACCTAAAAAAATCCTCAATTCACAAAGAAAACAATTTTTAGGAAGTTTGTAAAAATTACACATCAATAGGAATTAATATTCAGAAGTGCACTGGAAATGCATTGAGGGATAATGCAGTTGCTGTTTGATGTGAGAAACCAATATTAAAAGATGCTAGAAATATTTAAAGAAATTGTATTACATAATAATTGATAATTAAAAAGTTGGTAAAAGATAGTACTATGAGTAGACAACCACCACATAACCAAAATGTCCTTTGAAACAACATTTTTTTCTCTATTTTTCTATTAGTTTTCTATTTCCCTAGTTTTTTTTCTATTCATTCTTCCCCTATTTCTAGACATGCAAGAGACCATAGTTCAGACACTCACACTTCACACAGCATTCCTGTTCAAGGAATTCAGCACATGCTCCTGAAGATTAGTTTCATTACTTTGAACACAATTCAGAAAAATATTTCTGATTTTCTTAAGATGATTATAGAAATATTTACACAAGACTTATTTTTTTTTTTTACATTAAAGTATTTTTTTGTGGGCTTTGGCTATATTGCATAGGCTATTTATATATCCAGATAGTCATATATATTTAAAATATTTGGTTTTTTTAATGTAAACAGATGGTTAGCAAAATAAAAGGGAGTTTGTCAGCATTTTAGTGAATTTCTGCACAAATTCTCCACATATGAAAGGATACAGCTTTATATATTAGTACCTATTTTCCTTCTTTAAAGAACGGTTCCAGGAACCATAATTACAGTTGGTACATAACTTATAGGAAAGACTAATCCCTTTGAAGTCAATGCAATTTTAGTGACACTTAAGATAATCAAGGCTACAGAAAGAAGCAAAACCAGCAATACATCAGATTTTATGGGGAGAGCATCTGGCATGCTCAGCTGCTGTAGAAAAGAACCTGAAGCTATGGAAAGGACCTTTTCTGGAGGTAGCCTTGGATTTGGTCATGACTCCTGGGGATTACTCATGTTAATGGCAGTGACATTGACTCAGGAGGCACTGCAGGCTGTTGTTGACAGCAGATCTAGCTGCATTTCCAAAGACATCTTTAAAAAAACCTTTTCTTGATATCAGACTCAGAAACCTGTCACCCATTTCTTCTGAGGTAAGTTAGTCTGGATACACAATTGAAAGTTTCTTTTCCATTTTATAGAGTGGAAGGTTCACAGACAACTCTTAAACTTTTCACTAACCTGTCTGTCAAAGCCAAAGAAGCAAAATTTGCGGGAAAACTACTGATTTGGTGGTCTAGCAAAAAAAAACTAGTCCCTCCCTATAACTCTATTTTATTTACACTGAAGCAATATTGGTTATGCTATGGTTACTATACATATGATACAGAAGTAAAATGAGATAGAAGTTATATTTCAGTATTTTGTTCCTTCAGATCATATTTTAAGACACGTTAAGGTATTATTAGAGTAACAGAGTCAAGTAGAGCTGTTTTTGTTGGAAAATAAAAGCCAGATTTAATTAAGTTTGTAGACTCATAAAGACTTTTTCAATTAATACATTCAAATAAACTTTCAAAATATCAATGCAAAATACATTGACATATGAAATAAAAATTCTCTACATTTGCTTATTAGCAAATCTATATTGCTTCCAAGTGTTTTTTTCTTTTCAGGAAGACTTCAGCTACCAGTGTCAGTAATACAATACTTGCTATTGCCTCTTCATATCACAAAGCTTCTAAGATTTTCTTTTCTTATCAGTATTTGAAACGAGAATTGGCATGGTGTATTATAGCCCTCTTAATATAACCTGACACTGGCAATTTAAATGGGAGTCATAGTTTGGCACAAAAATCTGACTAAGAGTTCCTGGTTGTCATTGAAGTCCTTTTAGACTTAAGCAAAGCTGTAAGCAATGGAGAAAGGATGAAGCCAACATCTTCCTGGGTGACAGTGTCAACGTGGCAGCACCAGCTGTGACGAATCGCTGGTCATGCTCCTCACCATGACAGTAACAGCATGGCAGGCTGTGGCAGAGTGTTTGTTTACTGAGAACTTCAGAAAGCAATGGAAGTGTATTATGTTTATATAATTATTATTTATAACTATTGTTGGTGGTGGGAGAAATGGTTGAAAGTGCTGTTTTGTAGCGCTTCTTGAATTACATGCAAAGTAAAATGATGCATTTGAAAGTGCTTATTTAGTCTTGAGTTGACTAATTATTAACTACATTCTTTTCCTCTCTTGTCAGTGAGGGGCTATTAACCAAAATCTGCTCATTGTGAGAGATCGCTCAGCTGCACAGTATTTTAACATGCTTTTGTACAACATTAATTCATGCTGGAACTGTGTGCACGCAAGGATCCCCTCTCACTGCTCTCCTCGGTCATCAGAAATCTCTCCAAAAATACTAGAGTCTGTTTATACACTTGCAGTGCTAGGTGGAGAGAAAGAAATAAATTTAAAGCTAACTTCTACTTGACCTCAAAATGGGGCACCCTTCGGAGATCCTCACATACGTAGGAATCCCTGAAATTTTAGCGCTATTTCTTAGTTATAAATAATAACAATATTCTTGATGGGTGGCAGCTAATGAGTGTCGGTGCAAATGGCGATTTCAGCAGGAAGGGGTGCCGGCAGAGGCCTTACTGACTGGAGTACTGCACGGTGCTGTACTTTGTCACTCGCCTCCGGGAGGTGCCTGGAGACGCTGTGCCCATTCCCTGGCCAAGGTGACAGTCAGCACTGAGCATCTGACCCGTGCTGCTCAGGCCGCCCAGATTTGCTCCCCCTAGACTTGTTCCTCCCAGGCTGCTCATCCCAGACCCTGACACTACTCTCTCGGTGACCACCACATTGTGGGCATTCGATAACTCTGAGGGAATATTTATTAGGCTGCCCGGCATTCCGGAGGCAGGCCTGAACACCCTTTCTGTCACTACCACGTTTGACCCATCTACCAAATCAGGAATGCTGAGAGATGCCGGAAGTCGTGAGTTAGGTGCAATGACTCTTTCTGTGACGATAACGTTGGAGCCCTCTGTGAGATCGGGGATATCTAGCATGCCACGCAAATCAGAGGCAGACGCAGGCCCGACAACCCTCTCTGTCACAACGACGTTGGATGCGCGCAGAGGGTCAACGGAAAAAGAGGGGGAGCTGGAGGTGTAGGTCTCGGTCACTGTCATGTTGCCGTGGAGCAAGGGATCCGGCATAGGCCTTGGGGGCTGTATGGTTGCACCAGATGTGTAGGTGTTTTCGGTAACAACTGTTGTAGTGCCAACTGGGGCAGGCATAGGTGCACTTCCATTGACAACGATGGTGGTACCAGGTGGCGGGAGGTTTAGATCACTCTCAGGGCTGGGGAAGGCAACGTTGACGCCTGGCCAGGGTGGGTTGACATCAGGGAAAGGTTCAATCTCTTTGCCCAGACAGATCTCTGCTAGGGTCTTAAATTTTGGTCCTAATGTATCCAAATATGTTTCATCTGTATCTTCTCCAATAAAGCTGCAGCAACCCACGGAGCCAACAGGAGTACCAACTCCTTCATGATCATAGATTAATAGGCAGTCATTTGCTGGTCGACCTTCATCTTCATCTGCATACACAAATGCTTTCTGTAGTTTGCAAAAACAAAAAAAAGAAAAGAAAAAAAAAAGAAGAACAGAATTCATTTCGTCAGGTTTTTAACCATGAATACTCAAACCACAGTAAAGTTTCCCTAACCACAGTAAGGCCCAGCTGACTTGAAACATAGGACATCAACAGGACAGACTATACCATCAACATTTTTTAACCTTGAAATAGCTTCATTAAAATATTACTGTGTTTTATTCTTGTTTCTGCCAGCATGTAGCATCTCAAATTTGGTCTGTCATCAGTCGTTCTGTCTGTGGGGCAAAAGGGACAGGCAAAGAGATGCCTTCTTTGGGGAGCAGTTTCTGAACAAAATGGTAGGAAGAGGAGTGGAGCAGGGTGACGAGGGGAGCAGTGGAGAGACCAGGATTGAGGAGATGGGATGGAAGATGGTCACAGTGGGGGAGACTTGGTGAGTGCAGAGGGTAGTCCATTTTGAGGAAGAAGGAAATCGCCAGCTGGAGATGATGTTGGGGATCCTGGAGTGGTCATTACAGAGAGATCAGGCAGGAAAGAGGAGAATTTAAAACAAGTGCAGCATGAGGTTGAAGGAAGCAGGAAAGGGTGGAAGGGGAGGCCTGGGAGGGAGAGTCAGAGAGTTTGGGGATTGAGATGGTCCAGGAGGATAACAGGAGTAATATGTGGAGGCCTATGGCCAGCAGACAATTAATACGTAGGGCTCCAGGCGAAGGCAGGAAGATTGCAGTCTGGGAGAAATCCATGCTCAGGATGTCAGTGGAGGAGAGAACAGACTGCTCTGTTCTCTCCTCTACTAAACCTTGTTTAGATTTTGAAATATAGCAATCCTTCTATCTTAATTGATATTTTGGTGACAGGCAATTATAATATTTATGCCTCACAGTTCATGCATATGAATAAAAATATAGCCCATGAAACCATTAATCATGTAAATTCCATACTATTTTTTTAATCCCATATGTAAAGGCTAATTAAGGTGTTGCCAATTGAAAAAACTGCATATCGGTGTCACTGGCAGTTCACAAGTCTTTTAGGGAGCAGAAAGGGCAATAAAAATAAGGAAGAATGGATGTTTAAAGTTCTTTAAGGATTAAAATGACTTCATCAAACAAGCTGTACAGGAAGTAGGAGGGAACAATTTCACGAAGATATTATATATTTATACACTGAAACAGGTGGAAAATACATAAATTTGGTTGCTACTTATGAAGCTGAAATCATTTAATTGCTTCCTACTCATACCTGCAGTGTACAAATTTTACAAAATTTGTAATTTTAAAAAATTTTACAATAAGACTGTTGAGTAATCAATCTACTATGGCAGCAGCTCTAAGACAGTACTACTACTAGTGTTGTAACTTTTCCTGTCAGTGTGGTCAACTTTGCTCTCACAGCAGAATTATATAATGGAAGTTTCGATTTGAGTAGAATTAATTTGGATTTCCACCATGTAACCTGTGGAGGAGAATCTAACAGAAAGTATGCTCACAGATGTAACTCAAAGAAAACAACTAATTACCTCAGAGAAATAGTTGTCTAAGAAGGCCATGTTCACTCCTCCTTCTCGATACTCTTTTATTGTTCCTCCAATTGACCCTTTTGCTTCCCCTGTTCCAGAAATTCCTCCAGCTGTTCCGTAGCCTGTACCAGTGCCGTAGCCAACCCCTGTAGTTTCTTCAACACCAGAAGCTACTACTCCTCCTCCTCCATATGTGTTATTATATATTTCTGAAAACAGAAAAAGTTATCCTTCCTGTGCTTTGTGAAAATGTACACACAATTTTTCAGTTGCTTTTATAAATGCTGTAAGGAAACTACTGAGTTTCTGATGGTATTTTAAATCAATTTCAGTCACAGGTACGTGCATAGGTACCAAACATTTAAACTGCAGTAATAATTACATACATATTAACAGATACCTAAGCCTTTGATTTTATTCCTGGCTAGGCAGCATGTGCACATGTGTTTTAGAAAATCAGTGATTTACTTCTATTATTGGCTGGAAAGATTATTCTGTCTAGTGTATATATATGCTGTCATGGGATTTGTGCTAGAAAATCAGATAATTATGGATATTTATGAAAATACATAAATGTATATTTATGATCACATAAGCATAGAAATTTTTTTCCCTTACACACTTAGAAAATAAAGAGTTTTGTAAATCCTAGAAAATAAAGAGTTTTGTAACTCCTTTCACATTTTCTAGTAGTGAGATTTTTAGGGGAGAACAACAATGGATCATAATAACCACCAGTTTAAAATCCAGAATGAAAATGGTCTTTACAATAAGTTATAAAGTAATACTTACAGGATTTTATCTTCTCCAGATTTTTTTAATACATGATAATAAGGAAATAGTTTTCTTAATTATCAGTACATATTATAATAAAAGAATTGCGTACAGTAACCTTGACTATGGTTACACTAGGAAACAGGCTAAATTATATATTTTTTTCCTTTTTATGAAATGAGAAATATGAGAACATTTTTGTATAATAGTCAGCAGAGAAGCTGTCTCGCAGAGTAACATTTCTTCCTGTCAGAAGCTAGTGAAAATGGATCTGTGCCAGCATGCTTCCTTCCTCTTCTGAAGTAAGGAATGGGGGAGAAAGTGGCACTGCACAGCTTGACTTATTCACTATGATCACTGACTTCCTAGAGGAACTTTATCTCAGAAGCATAAATTTACTGTGCTATGTTCCAGCTTGTCTAGGTTAACACACCTAGACAGTCAGTAATTAACTAGCTGTTTGACGTGCTCCCTTATGGGAAGCAGAGCCTGGAATCTGGGAAGAACTGAACCTTTTACCCAAGTTATGAAAGAAATATTCTTATTCTGGCTCAAGATTGATTTCTGGTGTCTTGAAAAGACCCTCCATTCAGTAGCTGCACTGATAAAAAAAAAATGCCTGGGATTTGAAAGCCTTGGCAGATATTTCAAAGTAAGTGTAGTTTGCTGAAATGAATCTGCTCAAAAGCTCAAACCCCAGATTCTTAATTCATACTGGAGGTCCTACCAGCATTAGTTTGACTATGTGCAGATGTAAGATTGGAAGAGTTGGGTTATAGTTAGGAAACCAAAGGACTTCATGGATCAGAAGGCATGGGGTTCTGAAAGATAGATTTATGACAGCATAAAATAAAAGATTTAAGGATCTGCTTACCAGAAGGTTCACCAAAATCACCTCCTGCTGCTGTTGTTGGGGCAAGAATGTGCGAGACATCCTGGAAAACAACATTTTGACTCCTTGAATGATTACCTTGAAATTCCCATATGAAGAACAAGACTTTGTGAATTATGTTAAGGAATTAGCAGTCCAAACTGTTACTGACAGTTATTCATTATCACCATCTCCATTAACAAACAAAACGAAACAAAAAAAGAGACTACAAGGTTTTTCCTTGTCAACACGAACAATGATCAGTGAAGATGATTTGCGTTCCCTTCTCCTAAACTTGCGCTGAAGAAGCTTGTTAGTTATTGTTTCATTGTAAGTGAACATAAGGAATAGTAACACCAAGCTGTTGTGCCAAGCTAACTGAGCACAACTTTAAACACATAAACTCCATCAGCGAATGTAATTAAGAATCACCTGTCATATCTGCCTGGCAATTATTGACAATGCTAGACTTGTTTTAGATGACACAGTGCTACTATAGTCAAATGCAGCCTTCTCTCTAAATATGAATTTCTTCTGATTTTAGAAACATGGGATGTACTGACCCTGTCTTCAGGCTGTGCACCTTCTATTCCCCATGGATGAATTGCCCCTTCTGTGCATTCAGGTACAGGTTCAAATCCAGTTCCAACTCCACCTGCAGCGCCAGGTCCACAGCCACAACAGTCGCTCATTGACATCAAAATTGGTATCACTTAACAGGAAAGGAACAGGAAACAAGGATTTAGTACATCTTATTTAGTACAGAAATAGCTGCTTTCCCCAGAGGGCAGGTGCTGATGAACTTTTGAAAATATGGCTTTAAAATGTTTCTAACCAAGCAGCCTGTAAGTCTGGCTTTCAGAATCATTAGCTGCTTATGGGGATGCATGTATTTAGAAATTCAGAATAATTTGTACCTTTAGTTATAGCAGAGCAACACAGGGGAGGGTGGGGCTGTTACTCCAAATTTATGCTTGTGCACCTGGGAATAGACTTTGATCTATCTCAGCTGAACCAATATAAATTGCGTACATATGAAAATTAAACAAACAGGACAAGTCTTGCTATGTATAGCATTCAGTGCTATTCTTCCCTGATATATAAGCATACATTTGTCTCTTCAAGTATAGTAATTGAAAAGTAATACACGTTAGTAATAACAGAAATATGCGAATCAGTGGAGAATCCACCCACTACAGTGATCTTTGGCTAAGGCTCCAGTTGCAATTTTCACATCACGTATGCATAATGTTTGATTTGAAAAAGCAGTAGGGGCAAATCCCAAGCCCTAGTTTCACCAAATGTTTATGTAGAGTGAGTCAGGTTTCCCAGAGTGCGGTATTATACTTAGTAGTTTAAAGAACTCAGTGCTGGAAATTGCAGAATGCTGTAATGGCCAGCATCAAAAACACTGCTTATTTTAGAAAGGCAATGCAATATTAATTCATAGAATCATAGAATGGCTTGGGTTGGAAGGAATCTTAAACACCATTTCGTTCCAACCTCTCTGCCATGGACAGTGACACTTTCCACTTACCAGGTTGCTCAAAGACCCATCCAGCCCAGCCTTGAACGCTTCCAGGCATAGGGCATCCACAACTTCTCTGGGCAATATGTGCCCCTGTCTCATCACCCTCACAGTAAAGAATTTCTTCCTAAACTTACTCTCTTTCAGTTTAAATCCATTGCTCCTTGTCCTGGCACTACCTGCCCTTGTAAAAAGTCCCTCTCCAGGTCTTTTTCAGTCCCCCTTTAGGTACTGGAAGGCTGCCCTAAGGTTTCCTTTGGAACCTTCTCTTCTCCAGGCCGAACAGTCCCAACTCTCTCAGCCTGTCTTCATAGGAGAGTTGCTCCAGCCCTCTGATTACTTGAACATCAAAGTGAAATGAAAATGGGAAGGGGCTATACCATGTACAAAGTGCTGCCTCATGCTGCATGACTAAGGACATATTTACTCCAGGCTACCAGGGGAGATTTCCAAAGGCAGAGACAGTCTGTCCTGTAAGATAAACCATCTGGGGACTACAAACTGAACAGCCTTTTGAAGCCTCAAGATTTTGTGTTTGTTTGTTCCTACTAAACAAAGATCAAAACCCAAACAAAACACCCCTCCTCAAAAAATCAGTGGAAAACCCCTCAGTTTCCTCAAGTTTTGTAGTCAGTATTTCTTCAATGGGAAATTTTGGATGTTGATTACTTGATGCCCAGGCCATGAAAGAAGGTTGATCACCTATGATTGTGGTGGTCTGAGAAATAATTGCTTATATAAATTCTAACTTGAATCCATGAAGCTCATAATTCTTTATGAATGCTAGGACAAATGAATTAATGTTCTGTTTTGATCCTGTTATCATAAATGCGACTTGTTTTTTATTAGATGCAATGTTTGGAAGGAGTAGCCAAAAGTTTCAAAATCTGAGATGATTTACTGTTCCACTACTGAAATCTGGCTTTGAGTTCAAAGGAATCTTGTTCTTTAGATCCTTTCATACCCAATTTGGAGCTGATAGTTGCACATTTCTTCTAGTAGTGTAATGGAAGTACAAACTGCAAAATGTAAGTGACAGGATAGCTCTGTCTAAGAATTCGATAACAGGTCTTAGAAAGGAAATGGTTAATTTTGAATGAAAAATGTAAGTATGTATAACATAAAATATATAGAAATTCTTTTAATTTAAAAGACCATTTTTTTCTCTGTCAAATGGCCAATACAAGCCCATGGATTAACAGTCAACTGAAAAAGCAACCTCATTTTAGACAAATTAAAAATTCGTCTTTAGACGAATTAAAAATTCTATTTACACTATTTAGAAAAGTAATAAAATTGTTTTCTTAATTTTATACTTACAAACAAATATTAATCCACCGAGAAACATCAGGCCAATGGCAGCACCGCTAAGTGTGGTATTTGATTGGTAGTCTCTGCCATAATTTTCATTTCCAGCATAGCCGTCATCAGTGGAGGCAGTATATCCTTCCTCACCTCCATCGTATCCATCAGTATAACCCTGCCAGTCTGTGTGGTCCTCAAAATCTCCTCCAGGTCTAGTCTGACCACCATAATCACCACCACCTTGTTGTCCTCCCTCTTCCCGGCCTCCTCCACCAGTGCCACCACCACCACCACCAGTAGTTCCACCACCACCACCAGCGCCACCACCAGCGCCACCAGCACCACCACCACCGATGATAATTATTCTTGTGGCCCCACTGGTGCAGTAATTCCGACTATCACACTGGCAAGCTTGCACAGGAATGATATGTGGTCTAGCGCAGCGTCGGCCTTGGTTATCTCTCACAACGACATAGATCCTATAAAGGTAAAAGTCTATGTTCTGGCCCACTAGTTCTGCAGAGGAATCTTGGAGGGGGAAAAAAAAAGAAGAGAAAAATATTTAGATGAATGTATTGACTTAAATGTTCTACAAATCTATACTACTTGTGTGTTATATTCATAGAACAGAATGAAACAAACTGTTCCCTTTCTAAGCACCTCAATTACTTATGCATCTAGAGTACTTATGCAAAGCTGAAACATATGATAGTCGTCTATGCCTGGGTTTTTTTGTGGAAAACCTGAGCCAAATCAGTCTAGTTATCACTTTTACACTTGAGAAATACAAAAGGGGAAAGTGAAATTTTTTATTTCCACTGCTGCTTTTCCTGAATTTTATTTGCACGATGGTAAATATAAAAGTTGAAAGTTTTATGCATTTCTTTTTCCTCTCTCAAGGAGCTCATATATGTTTTTCAAAAAGTTTTTCAGTAGGTTTAGAATATTTAAAACTACATATTTGCAGCTGTTGAGGACAGGTAGGAGACTCAAGAATACTCGCAATTCTGATATTTGCCATTTCATGTAGTCTTCTATGTAAACAGTAAGTTATGCAAATTCTGTCAATTAGTAATGCATGAGATTTGATGAACTCATTAGTTTGTCATGTCCGATTGAAGGAAACTGGCATAGCTTCACTGGACACTGACTAAACCAATTTTCTTTAAAATACGAGTAGGTGTGATTGCTACAATAAATTACAAAAGTTGTAATCTTAATTTGCCATTTTCATATGCCTCTCATAAAAGTAAAGCTCTGCTAACTATACACTTCATATTCTAACACAAATGTGAGAGTTTTTTCGTATGCTTACAATTTTTTAGATAACATAGAAATAAAAAAGTATCAAATTACTCCTTTTGATTTACCTCATTATGTTTAGACCAGTAAAGGCTCTTGTCATAGTTATACTCAAAGTACAGATTTGCTGCTCTATTTTTATCAGTAATTTTTCAGTTTCCTTTAAATGATAACACATGTAATAATTCTGATTCTAGTTGTAATATGATTTGTAGATATATGTATGCATGCATATGTTCGAATTTGGAGTAACTTCTTAGATTCATATTTAACTGAGATTTGAATAGATTCTAGTAAGTGTTTTGTTTTTTAATAAAATAACATCTTAGTCAGATATCTTAGATAAGAGCTTATTCCTGTGATTTATTCTGTTGTAAAATGTAGGTTAATTTACCATTTATTCTCCTGATAATCCATGTAGTCTGAGGTTCACCATGTATGCTGAACGTAAAGGGAGTAGCATAGAGATCACCATCCCTATGCTTTGCTGAGATAATCACCGATGGGGAATGCATACATACTTTCCTCATTTCAGTATTAATAGTTGGGCAGTTGGCATTGATGCCATCTATTGAAAGCACAACTGTGCCAGTAGCAGTGTATCGAGGAACCCCTGTAAAAATAAGATATTTGTGGTCAGGAGGGAATACTGACACTATAAATAATGCAGTTAGGGTTGGAAAACTAGAAACAGGAAAAACACTGAGAGAAATCTGGAACAGAAAGAGTTTATTTTGCAAAACTTAATCTCTTTTCTTACCTCGGGTGATAGCCAGGACCTCTGCTTGGTACTGCCCATTGACTACATAGACTGAATCCCGGTTAATAACTTTGTTCAGTGTGATTTCACCAGTGTTTTGATTGATTCTGAACCAGGCAGCTGGATCACGTCCTATACTATATCTGTGTTTGGTGAAGTGAAAATACTCAGCATTATGCTATGAATATAGGTGTTACATATTTATATTGCAGATGAAACTTGGCACTTTGGAACACTTTTCTTTAGGCTATGCTAAGTCCTATTGCATTTCACCCAGTTCAAGCAAAATCCACACAGACTCCAAAAGATGTAGACTAGAAAAGTAATTAGGAATAAAGCAAATGCATAGAAGCCCATTTTAGTTTGAAAGTGGCATCATAGTCCAAAAGTAAAATTTTTTTTGATCCTGTAAACCTTAACTAGAACCATTGTTGACATCAATGTTTCAATCCACAGCCCTTCCTGTAACACTATACATTTGTATTTGCTGACACATTTCTCTGTTTTATGAATTTTTTTTCAAATATTTTTAAATAGGCTGTATTTATTTCTACATACACTGTAAAGCAAATTATGGTCCCACTTATTATCATTGATTTCAAGAGAAATAAGTGTAAATATTTTTTTAACTGTAGAATGAACTGGTAGTGACATCTTCTATTCTGATTGGATAATATTGACCATTATTGGGATTTTTTGCCTGCTTTTTTCAAGATGCTAAAGAATTCCCTATTTGTAGCAAAAGTTTCAAGAAAACACAGGCTGAGTAAGAAACCCCCCCTGTTCTAATTTATTCGAGTTACAGCCTGTTAGAGAAATGATATTTTCTTTGTCTTGTACATAAGGCTAAGGAAAGTAGTCAGAAAAGAAAAGCAATTATAGCACAAAAAATGGGCTATTTACTATTCTATAATAATATAGAATATAATACTATATAATATATAATATGATACCATATAATGCTATTCTATTGCTATTTTTTCTATTGCTAATCAATAAACATTGTTTTTTAAAGCATCCTTTAAAATACCTATTCCTCATCCTATTGAAATCTCAAAAGAATTATTCCATCCAGGAAGTTAAGCAGAGCAGAGCTTACACAACATTTGATGCAATAGTTCTAGTGTCCTCATCCATGGCTGTGTACGTTCCTACAACATAATTTGCTCTTGCACCTTCTGCCAGGGAAAACACAACTGAAGATGGATGAAATTTTGGTGGTTCAATCAAATTTTTCACTTCTACTGTGAGGGGTGTTCCAAATATTTGGTACTCATGTGCAACAGAGTGGTGGAAGGCAGCTACGTTCCTGACACCAATCATCAGTGAGTGAGTTCGGATATGTTCAAAATCCAGCTCCTAAAAGGTAAACCACAGAGATCTAGATAGTACATAAAAGCTCCTTTAATATTTTAAAAATATTTTTTATTTTAAGTGGTTGAGTGACAGTGTTTTTACTGCCTGTTTAATTCTGTTACAATTAATTAAAATTTTAAGATGACTGTTTCAAGAGCTGAATCACAGTATTTTTCCATACCTTAATTACTCTAAGGATTCCTTGATTTGTAGCTCGATCTGTAACAATTTCAAAACAGTTATCTTCATTACCGGATATAAAGAAAAACTCTGCTAACCAATTGTCTGTAAACTCTTCGTCAGCATCCAGAGCTTGTATTCGTAGCAGTTCTGAACTGAGTGAATTTTCTGAAATACTTGCTGAAAACTGAAATGACAGATAAATACCTATTAGCAAATATTAATATATATATAATGTGAGGAAAACACAGCTGTCTGAAGAGGTTCTTTTGAAAGCTGTTCTTTCAAAAGCACAGTCCATGCCAATACAATAAAAAAAAAGTCTTCTGGGCAAATTGTGATTATTGTTACAGATTTGAAAAACTGTATCAGCTCAAAGGCAGAGGCATCATAGAGTAAAAGGATTTGTGCTTTCCATAAGAAATGATCTTCCAAAAATTGGGTTAATGTACATAATCTGGCCGTATTGCAGGGGTCTGGGCACCTGAATGACAGGATTTCTCTGAATACAAAGAAGTCAGTCCTGACAGTGTCTGGATTGACATCTCTGAATACAAAAATAACCTATGTGTATGTTACCAGAATTGGTGCACAAGTCATGGATTGTATTTTGAGCTTGCTTCAAGGGAACAACCATGTTATTCCAGTGGACCATGTAATTGTGAAAGTTCTCTATGGGTTAGTAAGGGCCCTGTTATCAACGGGGCTTTTAAACAGGGTTTTAAATCAGTGTTGCTGCTTTTGTTATTGGAAACTTACAGAGCTTTGAGCAAGAGTTGGAAAGTTGTCGTTAACATCAATAACTTTCACGTTACAGCTACAAACGGATGACATTCCATCTGCAGCCCCATCCCGGTCTGATGCCTTCACAACAAGAGTGTAGCTACTATGTTGCTGTCACAAAAAGAGAAATGGGTATGTTAGAAGACCATCTGTGCATCTTATAAATAACTCATGCTTGCTACTATTTCCTAATGTAGGACTTTGACTTAGACATTTTATTGTAACACATTGAAACCATGCATTTCTCCATTAATATTTGTAAAAACCACAACCTTTCTCTTCTATTTTTTTTCTCACTCTCATGGCACATTTACATCACCATTATTTAGCTTTGGAAGGGGAAATGTTACCTCTCTGTCAAGATAATTTGCAAGATGGAGTTCTCCTGTGTATTTATTCATAATGAACATGGGTGGACCAGAAGGTTCCTGACTCTCTATCTTGAAGGCAATTTTAGAATTCAAGTGGTTAGGTTCATCTGCATCTGTTGCAATGATTTTCATCACCAGTGTGTCTAAAAAAAAAAAAAATAATAATAGAAAAAACCCAATAGAAAATCTCTTGAGTTCCTGCAAACAACTCATCAAGACAGTGCTAAAATTTAGTGTGTGAAAATGATAGAAGACTATCCAATCCTTGACATTTACAAAGAAAACCAGAAGTTTAGTTTTGTAATACTGATTCTGACAATGTTAATGATTTTAAATGAACTAAAAATCAAGGTCAGAAGGAATGCAGATGTTCACTGAACTTCTTTAAATCACCATAGGGAATATGAAAATACAGCAAGTACTGAGCTTGTAGACATTACTATAAGAAATTTCCATAGCTTTAAATGAGAATTTCTAGAAAGAAGAAAATGAGTGTTAGGCACCATTGCCTCAGTGCTATTTGCATGTCTAATGTTGATTGCTGTACTTTTGGCAAAAAAGAGCCATTTTAATAGTTTAAGTATGGAATTATTTAGTAATAATCCTCTGCAACTACAAACACAGAGGCTGCAAGTACAAATATTTGAAAGAGAAAAATGGGGAAAAATGTGTTTTACATACCCTCAAAGGAAATAAGTGTAATGATATTTTTATTCTAATGAGAAGGAATGAAATAATTTATTTTACATTTTCACATCTGAAGGAATTTGCATGATGGTATGGTTAGAAACTGGAACATTCAACACTCATGTGGGAGGAAAGGGAGAAGGAAGCATTGCTGTTTAATTTATAGCAATTAGCTCAGGCCCTGGCTCAAAGAGCACTTGCAGAAGCATGTGCTGCTCCCTCCTCTGCAGTGGCCCTGACCAATATATGTCATTGCCTAAGAAAAGCAGAAAGAGC
Source organism: Corvus cornix cornix (assembly GCF_000738735.6). Lineage (NCBI taxonomy): Eukaryota > Metazoa > Chordata > Aves > Passeriformes > Corvidae > Corvus > Corvus cornix. The sequence continues at coordinate 109,768,453 of NC_046333.1, read as the reverse complement.
ACCCCAGGTTTATATTAACTGTATTCTGTGAGGTTCACTAGCAATATTGTAAAAGGCATAACATATTTACTTACTGTCCATGCTGCTCTCTTCAACAGATCCTGTAAATACAGTTTGTGCAAATACAGGAGCATTATCATTTATATCCAGAACTCTGACTCGAAGTTCGAGAGGTGGTTCCAAATCTACACCCGTCACTGAGTGTTTAGCAAAGCAACGTATCTAAATAAAAAGATTTACTTGTTTTAAAACCAAAAGGTAAGTAAGCAAAGTAGCAATCTGAAACAAACGAATTTTCTGTCTTTTGCTCTCTTTGCCCCAGCCTGGATCCATAATTATAAAGGTAAAAAAAAAAAGACAGTACTTACAACAAAAACTGGTGTTATTTCTCTATCCACTACTGATGTTATATTAATTTCTCCTGTTCTTGGGTTAACAACAAATATTCCATAGGGTGCACGATCAATTCCAACTCCAGAGATGCTGTATGTGATTGGATTGTCTTCTTCACAATCTGATCGGATCTGCAGTAACAGACAATAATAATTTATACCAGTTTACTGAGGACACCTGCAGGGTTTTTTCTCCTATTCTTAGTTCCTGTAAAAAATTCTATATAACTTCAGTTTCTCAACCATTTATTACAAGTTGACACGGAATCAATAGAAGGGTCTTTTACAAAACGTTAACCTAGAGATCCATCTCCCCTTAAGGGCTGGGTAGGCTTTCTATTTCTCCTAAATCTGTCAGGGAGGTGGAGAGAGAAATCTCCAAGGGCGTCACACTGTGGTTGGACCTCCGTAAGGGCATGGTCACGGTGAGCGAACAGAAGGATATTTTCTTTTTTCTGTTTCCCACAAGTCATGTACTATCTTTGAACTTCTGCTCAGGGGTTTTTCAGGAGGAGAGAGAGAGAAGAAAAATGTCATGATCTAGAACAAAGACACTGGTTAGAGCTGCCTGGGGAGTAGACTCATGGCAATGTTCTAGGAAGCCTCTGGTCACTACTCAGCAGCCACACAGCTTCACTTTATGAGACTGTCTCAGCAGAGCTGGGAATACTGCATCATCTTTCTTTTATTCTACATTCCTTGCTTTGACTACTCTAAGCATATATATTTTTACATCCCTCTGCTTTTATCAGCCTGTCTTCGGAAGAACTTCCTTGTCAGTGAATACTTGTGGATTTTTTTCTACTTACTCTGGCAATTGGATTCCTCTTGGAATTATCTTCTCCTTCTCTACAAGCTGCAGCAAATTTGATCCACTCACGTTTTTGTCTTCTAAAGGTTTTCCATCTTGCCGTTCCGTTTTCATCCCATTCTTTTACCTTTGACAGAGAGTTCCAGTATCATATGACCTCAATCCATTTTAAATAAGTACAGACAATTATAATTTCCAACAGTAAGGAGAAAAGAGATTTTTGTAGCCCATGTGCTTTTTTACGTCTGCGAGTCCCAAACTCTATGACTGTACATGTTTATTTTAAAATTACTCATTTGTATGAGATACTCATTTAGATTTAGGTGAGTTTCTCTTGAGAGGGTGAGCAGGTTATTACCTGCAGCTGTTTAATATTTAAATATGTTTTCAATCTTCAGGTTCAGAAGCATCTTAGTTCAGTATTTTCCAAATGATTTTTTTCATTGTTACATTTAAATTAATCGGAAAAACAGTTTCTCAAGCAATATGTATTACCTCTACATGAAATCCTGTGCTGAAATCCAAGAGTACCTGCAAGAACAATAATAAGATTGTCATGTAAAAATGCAAGGCAAAATGCAGCAAGCAAAACCCAACTGTAAGACATTGCTATACTGCAGGCCTGGAGCAGTACTTTTCTTCAAGCCTATTGCAATAGCTTATCTAGACATTAGCTACAAGATTTCCACAAATGACTCGGTGAAATTCAATTATTTCTATATCCAGCACTTGAATTCCTTGACAGTTAAGACCTTCAAAATCCATTCTGTCTTTCAAGACAGAACTTTGAGTTTGAATGGGTACACCAGAGAAGTTTTCAAGCTATACCTTCATCAAAATAAAGCTTTCACACAGATTTTTAACACCTTAGCTGAAGAGGGAAGTGGTTGCAAGAGTTGTTACCAAACTGTCTAGGAAACTAGAGAAGTATTTATCCTAAATAATTTATTCTTTTTTTGTTATTTTTTTTCTTATTTACTAAGTCCACAATAAACCTGGAGTACTTAATTGTGTAATTTAACCAAAAAGAATGAAAATGTATTCTTGGAACTTCCCAGTGAGATTGAAGAGATTTAATGTAAGATGGAAACCCACCTGCAGTTTTCAGGCAGATTTCCCTGGAGTACAGTAGATTTTGATTTGAGACCTAACTATGCAACTAGTCTTGAGTAAATAAAGGTGGCAGGATCAGATGCAGTATGTAATTACTTTAAAATTAAAATTTAAATGAGAGAAGCCTCAATTTCTTGATTAGCACAATTTAAAAAAAGGCACAGTTTAATTAACTTTATTCCTAAATAGGGTGTGAAAATGAAGTTTGCTTGGTGAATGTACTTCTTCAGAGCATCTCTTTCGGGTTTAAGATCTTCTTCTGCTTTCTTCAGACAATAAAGGGTGAAGAATGTGGGATTTGCAGGACTGGCTGCTTGTTTCATTCATCATTGGAAGAAACAAAATATCCAGGTGCCTCAAAAAGTATTGCAGTGTTTCTCTTTCTAAACAAATTTTAACGGCTGCAGATATGAGTATTTCACTTCCTTATAATTTCCAATAGATTTTTATTTTGGTTTGGTTTGGCTGCTTTTTATCTGATATGTTTTATCTGTGGGGTTTTATGTCAGTTACACTTGGATAAAATCGGTGACAATCTTTTATCCTATCATTACATCATGGGACTTTCCTCACTTCAAATTTATTGAGTTTTACTGGCAAGGCTGGAACATGGACACAGAATGTTTTCCACTTACTTCATGTTAAGACAACTTCTTACATGCAACAGAAGAATGAACAGCAGTTTCACCTCCTTCCTCTCTCTCTCTTTTCCCCATTTACCTTTATGCTGCAAGAGTTTACCATCTGTCATTTACAAAACAATGTTTCCAATGATTTGGTTTTGCCCAAAACATTCCCTGAAACCGTGGCCTACAACAGATGCCCTAATCTGCTTCTGAATGAAGGAGTTTAGACTGTGGATTTGCGCATTTGATGTGCATATAGCTTGAAATTTATTGGACTCCACAGAGTAAGGATTTTTTCCTTGTTTGTTTGAGCAAGCTATTGACATAAATGGTTAAGAAAAGTACTCTGCAGGAAAATCACTACAATATGTTCATGTTGTGCTAAAAGCATCAATGCATCCTCTAATTGACATTGAGTTTATGACTATTTAAATCTTCAGCTTCAGAATAGGATTCAAATTCATGTGCAGCCATTCCTCATCTCAGAAGGGACAATATCAGACTCCATGTGAACAGCAGGGTTTGTTTGCCCCAGTGGGAGCTCAGTCCTCTTCTTTTATAATCCCCCTTGGAGCCTGGGGAACATGGAAGAGTCAAAGGGGCAGACTACACTAGAGAACCTGAGTGATGAGGTCCACCAGAAATAACACTAATCGAACATCTCTTATCAGTCTATCCCACAGGCAGGGCCTCCTTTGGTGAGCACAATGAAATCCTCTCCACCCTTAGGCTGAAATCCCTTCTGGCATGCACACAATTGTCTTGACCTGGCAAAGTATGGGTATACACCTGCCAGTGCAATGTTAGTGAATCTTGTCTGCTGTCTGTGTCCTATGGCCTACCCTGTTACTTAACAGTGAGACTAATACCTCACACCCAACCACATCACTCTCATACTCTGAAAAACTATTCTGAGTTTTTCTGAAATAAGAATTATGCCTGTAAAGAATTCTATTACTTAAGGACATGAATATTCATAAACCTCTTGATTCCAGCCTATAGGGAGTTCTGTTTTCAAGCAGTGAAAAATACATATTTTACACTGCAGTCTCATCCTTTGTTTTTGAGCACCTGTAATGGGAATGTCAGGAATTTCTCCATTGGTGATGCTGTGGATTGTAAATTTAGTCCCTGTATTTCCACAGTTGTCCTGTGATAGCTAAGGAAAACCCCATTCTGCTATTTGTTGGTAATGGAAGATCTTGAATTCAGAGTCCTTAGTACAGTTTGTGTTATTATTTGAAATGGCTGATCTGATGAGCTTGATGTCTGTGTTTGATATGTCTCTCTGTTATGGCTGTTGTATAGGAAGGAGGGCAGGCAGACATCAGACAAAGATGTCTAGTTTACCTGAACAATTTTGAAATTGCATTTATCCAACTTGATCCAGGGATAGATGTTCCTCTGCCTCCCCAGCTAATGCCTTCCAGTTCTTCACTGTCACCAGCAGTTAGAAGGCTTCCCCTAACCCAGTTGTCTATTTCTAATATTTTTTCTGGGATGCAAATATTTTTTTTCTAGTGCTATTTCCAGAAGATAAGTTCTGTCTCCTAGCAGCTAACTCCAGCAAATTTCTAGGTAGTTAAAAAAATTCCCTTCTAAACCAGTATCCAAGTACAGTACTTTCCATAGACACAGGGATAAACAATAATTAAAGCAATAGGAGCCACTGGAATGTGTGGGGTGCATCCTGAGGACCTTGGGGTAGGCAAGCTGGTCAGAATGATACCAAGATTTGCTGTCCTGTTAGTCTCTGAGAGACTGTGAAAAAAGGAAGCTGCAGAGAATCTAGAGGCTGGTTGCACAAGCTGTTTCTCTTTTGGGTTGGGAGATGTGCAGGCAGGAAACAAGTCTGTGGTTTCTGTCATTTGTACAGTGTCTGTCTGAAAGCTTGTCTTTTATTGTAGTGATACCTGGACCTTGTGTCCAAAGTGGCAACTTAGAGCCACACTGGAGTTATTCTGGATTTATTCTGATGTACCTGGAGACAGAATTAGGGCCATAGGATGTGTATGGTTCTTCGCACCTTCAAAGCAATTTACAAACAAGAATTAACTAATCATTAATTGAGTACCAAGCAATATCATATGTAATTATGGAATCCTCCCTCCTCCACCTACTCAAATCTAAATGACTGAACACGCCTTTAACATCTTCCCAGCATTATTCATATGGGATCTGCTTCTCTCTCTTTGAAGTCAACAGTGGCATTGTTGTTGGCCTGGATGGGAGGAGTGCTGAGAACTCACACGTATTGTGTTAGTCATCAGGCTGCAGTGGTAGCTCTGGTACTGTCAGCATTTTGGGACTTTTACATCTTTCTTACTCATCCACAGCCCTGACTAGAAAAGGGTTGCAATAATGAACCCTTCCCTTTATTCATTCTACATCTCTTTAAAAAGTGATACATCAATGCATATGAAATAATGAGAAGCAGAGTTCAAATGTAAGACAAACACTCATATTTTAAAAATATGCAATTTGATCACTTTTTAATTGAAACATGGTTTTCTTTTTCTGTACTTTGCCTTTTCATATGTCACTAATGAATGTAGTTTATCCAATTTGATCACTTTTTAATTGAACACGATTTTCTTTTTCTATACTTTGCCTTTTCATATGTCACTAATGAATGTACTTCATCCAATTTAAAGGGGAAGATTTTCTAGATGATTTTTCTGGCCTTTTGTTTTCTGATTCAGAGGAGGTAAGGTGTTTCCTGTGTTAGCAATACTTTGAATTTCACCCAGGATGGAGAACCCGTTACTATTTCAACAGTTGTGAGAGGAATTATTCAGGAATTATGACAATGCTCGTGTCAGGCTGAAGAATATACTTTGAAGTTTGATTTATTTTAAAATAAGTTTATTCAAAGAACTGAACACTTTGGGAAAGATTCCACTGAGATTGTTTCTGTTGTCCTATTGTTATCTTTTATTGTATGTAGATACAATACATTTCCATAGAGTAACTGAGCTTAACCATTAGAAAAATGAACAGAAAAGTAATTTCAATATAGGGTGTATGCCATTATCATTAAAATTTGAGTTTTTCAAATTAGTCTTGCTAAGTGCCCTTAATAAACCTCCCCAATAAAATCTGAATTCTGATATGACTTTGAGTGTTCTGGCTGCAAATGCATGTTTGCTTAACGGCCATTTTACTCAGGAATGTAAAACTACAGGCTTAAGTACCTAGTCTTAGGTGATAATTCCTGCATCTGGAATTGCTTTAGTTTCTATTTCTACAATAAAATTTTTGGCAGAAGAACCTATAGGTTCCTGATTCAATTCTGGCAGATGTTTCATATGAATATACATGGAGAGGATTTAGCTCCTGACTATTTTTATGTGCAACCAAGTTATTAGTATGATGCGTAACCATAGCCTAACAACCAGGGGGGGAAAAAAATAAGCATAGATAACACATGGGAAAATGTATCCAGACAAAAGTGCATAAGAGATGTGGTGAATTTAAAATTATTGGCTGTCACATGATAGCTGGCAGGAGAAGAGTCATACCCGATCAAACAGGTTATTTCCATAAAACGTGTCTGTGCTGGTATCACAAACAGAACTCCCTTACTCATGAGAATAATGCCTTTGAAGTCACATGAACAAGGGTTGCAGAATCAGTCCCACCAATGGTGAAATCCATAGAGAAAATTATTTGTTTCAGGGCTGGTAAGTTTCCTTTTTTTTTTTTTTGACAATGCAGTAGTGTGCTAAAATATGTATAACTTCATGGTAATTTTATTTGATGCAACTTATTAACAATATACTAACCAGATGCACCATTCAGACAGGTGATTTTCATGAAAGATTAGTCAAGCTGAAAGTCAAAATCCTTTCTCAGAATACACTAACACTGGATACATAAATTTATAATTTATATCTCTACATTATCATTATAATTTAATGATCTCTACAGTTTGTCTGCCACCTTTCTATAAAGTGCTGAAAGATGCTATTAAGCTGCACAGGCCATCATGAGCATTGCTGGGCAGAGCAACGCATAACAAGAACAAGGCTTTCCTCTGGGTTGTAGAAGTTCAAATATTTGATAGTCATCAAAACACAATGGCATTTTTCAGAATCCCTCCTTTTTTCTCACCCAACACCTACCGTCCATCACTCACAATTGTAACAATAATACACTGAAAAAGAAAATGGCTCCAGAGTTGCTGAGAGGAATAAAGCAGTAAAATCTCTTTTGAATGGACAGATCTTAGATGCAACACAGTCAAACTTTTTGAACCTCGACACACTGGGAGTGTGCATCACCAGGTAACTGAGTAAAATGAGTAGCTACTAGTGCTACATGAAAATCCGGAAGTGTGAGTGTGGTGTGCAACAGGCCAGTCTCAGACACCTCTGTGCTGCCTTGAACAAGCAGAAACTTATCCAAACCATAGCTTGCTTTTGCCAAGTTTTGCCCTTGTTTGCTTGGCAGCTACTCTGTGTTAGTTCTACTTTACTGATTGCAGACCTGTCACCTAAAATTAATGGATTGCATTTTCCAAATGGTTTTAGGATTTCTTATTCTATAACACAAACTTTTTCTCAGACTACAACATTTCTAGAAAAGTCAGTAACGAGAAGTTAACAAACATTTACCCTTACTAATACACTGTGTAAAATGTAAAATTGCATGAAAACCACAGGGCATAACTATAGTAGAAATCTCACTCTTCTCAATCTTCAGGGCCTTAAACCTCTACCTAATTTCAAAAGGTCAGCACAGATGAGTAAAATTAATCCACACAAAAATCAGATTGCAGGAACAGTAGGGCACCCATAGCCCTTTTAAGTCCCTTCTGGGTAATTTCCATGCCTTGATGAGCACATCGAACAACTATGCCACTTGACCATAGCCACAACTTTCCTTTTACAGTGAGAAAAACAAACCCAAAGAGTAACACTTTCATCATGCAGTCACTTGCTCAGCACATGGCGGCTCAGACACTAATGCACTACAACACAGGAACCCTTTGCAATGTGAAATAATAGGCCAAGTCTTGATTTTTTCTCAGCTGAGATCTTCACTAAATTTTGTCATTTTTTTCTCTCAAATATAGCTGTAGGATTTGGTCAGCTCTGAAACAATCTTGCTAACGAGTTTAGAAAAAAGAGATTTGAATATTTTAGAAAAAGATATTTCCTCAACTGATAAAAAAGTAAAGACACAGAACCAAATTGTATCCAAACATTAAATTTTTTGTAATGACGAGCATTTTATTAATAATTGTGACCCCTAAATAGTAGCCACAGAAAACATTTGCCTGAAAAGTCATACCGTAAACATAGAAAGTCACATCTTGAACATCAACAGATTGCCAATAGTCTAAAAAGAAGCATTTGTCAGTATTTAATGAAAAGCTAATTTAATTCTATAGAATGTTCAGAGGGGCTGTTTAGAATGAGCAGAGCTTTGATTTTTATGGTAAATTTCACAAGATATTTTTGGGGAATAGTTTACACCGTAAAATGTAATCGTCTGCTGAGACCAAACTACTGTAGTCACAGAATTTACAAATAATATTTTAAATTCTGACTTACCAACAAAAGGAACAGAAAAGCAGCTGTTCGGTGAGGGAGCCAATCCATGGCATCTGACTTCTCAGAAACAAGTCCAACTGAGTTGTGGTTACAAGCCTGTTCCTGTACCCCTCCCCCCCCCAGCTCTTTTGACTATTTAGAAAGACGCTCCGTATATGTCCTTATACTCGGCCCTTCAAGGTGTCTCTGCCTCCCTCTGAGGGAAGAACTGAAGATGCTGTATAACAGAGTGTCTTTCCCCACCCCAAAATCCTGGGCTGGTCTCACCTGAAACGCTTGACAACATCATTATTGCTTGCAGGTAAAAGCTAGGAGACACACCTAAATTCTTATTGCACTGAAACCCTTTGTTGGATACGAGAAGGTACATTTTAAAAACAGAAGGCAAGCTTTGCTGAGAAGATACCGAGTGATTTATAAATTACTCACAACATAAGGAATCATTAAAATGGTAACTTATCATTGCTTTGAGTGCAACTTCCAGTTTGATCTTTGCACCTTATATAATAGAAGAACTTAAAGAATATTACCATAAAGAATATGGACTTTAAGAAATTATTCGTTTAAATTAGAAGTCCATTTGTTTACTTCCAGGCACAAAGAAGTCAGTTCCATGCACCTTGTTCACAGAAGGGAAGCAGTCAAAGCAGAATGGGGTTGTTGCTAAAGAGGTATCATATTAATTTTGGGGAAAAAATAGTGCTTTATTCATGAGGCCGCAAGAATATCTGAAGCAGAGGAAGAAGATTTTCTGCCTTTACCATCTGCAAAGCCTCCTCATGCCATACTTCTCCCTTCCAATGGGCTGTGCTCTTGCTGACACAGTGGAGAGGGAGAATGCCAGATAAACTGGAGAGCTGCTCAAAACAACAGGTAGTGGAGCTCCGGGAGAGAGGATGTTCTGCACAGCTCTCTCGTGGCCTCATTTTGGATGGCAGGAGCACAGTTTTGTGGGGGACAAAGAAATCAAAGGGGATTCCCCACTTTGCTCTCTGTTGTGCAGCAGAGGTGTTATAAGTGCCTCCTTTTGTCTTTGGGACACCTGAACCACTCCTTAATGGACAAGAAAAAGTCAGAGTGACCTTCTGCTCTTCCACTGAAGCTGGGAGGGGGGTGCACACTTTGTCCCTGAAAGTGCAACACCACTGGTGTGCTTCTGAGCCTGCTGAGCCCTCCATGGTGCTTGGCATCTCCCAGGGCTTGGCTTGAGCTGGGAAAAGAGGGCTCAGCACCTCTGTGGCTGCTCAGCCCCTGCCAGGGTGAGGTCCCATGCTCCTGCTGGGTAAGCAGCTTTGCAGCACGCTGCGTCCCTGTGTCACTTAGCCTGGGTACTTTGCTGTCTTGCAGCTGGCTGGGGCTGCCAAAGCCAGTCGTGCATGTCCCCATGGTCACTCAGATCTTGGTGCTGAGCTCAACATGCCCAGCAGTGAGTCAGTGAGGCAGACTGGGACAGGCTGTGTTAAATGGATCATATCTGGATTTTCTCTTTTCTGGGAAATTCTCAACAATCTGAAATTTGATTTTGGATTAAGTAAAAAGTTAATTGTTTTGCATATAAAATATGCATATTCCTTTATGAACCCAATTATCTTATTTCAGAACTTTTGCTTAATCATATAAATCATCATTAAAAAAAAAAGTCAATTTAAAAACACTTTTTGTTTTCGATTTTTCAATTGTTCTTTTTGGATGGAATTTTATTTTTTTGTTTGCAGAATTGAAACATTATTTTTGTATTTTTTATTCTTTCACATCAGACTGATAGCCAAGAAACACTGACAGTATGTATCATTCAAAACTGCTCCTGGCAATGCTGAAATTCTGTTTTGACCACTGAATAGAAGAAGTTATTTCTTGCAAATGTAAAATAGGCATGTTCTTTTACAGACCAAAATATCCCTTGCTGTGTCAATTTTTTTTTATTATAACAGAAGACAATTTGAAAAAGTTGATGAAATGCCTCAAACAACTATAATAACCTCAGCAGAAGTGAAACAGAAGTACCAGCTGTTACCACTGCCTCTTTCTGTGCCATACCTCATTATGAAGAGTACACGTGGACATATGAGAAAAGATAAATAAGAACAATTCTTCAGTGGGAAAACTTGTCATGAAATTTCAAATAGGATTTCCAAACAAATGCTCAAAAAATACAGTTTGCACATTTACAATGTTTTAAAATGAGTTTATTCTAAGTAAAAATGACTAAAAAATTGATGCAGCTTGAAGAAGAAATCCTAATCTGCTGACTTTACCCTTTTGGAATATGGGAGTTAATAAAACAGTACCATTGGCATCCACCTAACAGTCATTTTGTGCTCTTGGTGCTTTTCTCTCCTTTATATTCTGGATGAATGTTTTTGTGCTTTTTTCTCTTACCACTATTAGCACCTTACAAAACAGTAGAGGAAGGGGCCATGGATCATTTTGGAAACAGAGCTACATAATTTAAAATATAATTGGCATATAATGCAGTTAAAACTTTTATTTCCATGGAAAGATTTTTTAAATATTTTTTTGGCATCCAAAAATTCGACCAGTGACTTACTGATATTACAGAGCTAGCTAAGAGTCCACATCCTAGTGACTCCCATTTGCAGGAATTATCTGATGTATTTGAGTGCTTCTGAAAGCACCCTTTCTCTATGGTAGTGGTCTTGTTACTTTTAAAACACGGTTCTTGAGTCAGTTTTTTAAAATGGGTCTCCAATAGTGCAAAAGCCCAAGCCTGCAGCTGATTTCAAACCTGCTTCATCCATATTTGATGCAGTCTACTTTCAGACAAATATATACATATACACACATTTCCGTCAACTTTCTGAACATCTCACAGGAAAATATTTGGTTCTCCACCCCTCCCTGGCACAGCCCCTCTTGTGAGGTTTGGAGAGGAGGCTTTTGATCCAGGTCAGCAATGAGCAATTTCCCCCTCGAGGGTCTCGTATCTACATGAGATAATAATGAACACACACCCTAATACTGCACTCTCAAATTAACCTTCCTGTGTGGGAAGTGAAAAACCCCAACAACAGAAACAATTAAACTTTTCTGCTCTAGCTTTACCCTCTTGATGAAAGGAAGCATGTTTACCCAGCAGTTACCTAGGGAATCTGTCCTACTTAAGTTAACAAAGACCTCCATTCTGAAAGAGAAATCCAGCCTAAATCCCGGACTATCTGTTTTCTGGCAAACACCCAGGAATATGGATTTAAATTATATTATCAGTGTTATATTCAGACTATATGGAAGACTACAAAATAGAGTTTCTGTAATAGAAGGGGAAGGCAAATGGGAAATGCCATTAGCTCTGTCAAAGCAGTGTGTGATGAGGTTGGTAAGATTTACCTTGTTTTAATATGAGGAACCCAAGGCACAGCAAGATGCAGTGACTTGTCTGAAATACCTCAGCAAAGCAGGGACAGGACTCTGTCTCACCTGGTGCACTTGAAGATAACTTATGAGTGGCATATGGCAAAGCACTCACCTCTGATATACCTTATTTTACATTTATGGAGCTGAAGCTCCTGGGACTTGTTTTACAAGTAAGGCACACAGACACACTTTGCGATGCTTATTATACACAGGTTTCTGCTTCATCATATACTTATGTTTTGATATATTTTGAGAATCTCACTTAAATGTCAGCAGGACCACTGGTTTTTGCTGATAAAACTTTTATGCAGTATGGGCTTCTCCTGCTAACATTATTTCAGATTGCTAAGCATACGTATCAGTCCAAAAGAATTTCTCTCATTATATTATCAACCATCTGTCTGGGTATGAAATTGAATGTTAAAATTTGATTTTCACAGAATCATGCCAAAGGCAATTTTCAGTTTCCTCAGAACAGATGATTTTTGGAGCCTATTCATTCAGCTTACTGCTGCTAGTGACAGTTGATAATAATAATCATGATGATAAAAATGTCATTTCTGAGTTGCTGAAAATGTGTGGGGCAAACCTAGAAATATAATCAGAAAGACAGCCTTGCAACTAAACTAGAAAATGTATATAAGAAAAAAGTGTGCAGAAATAAGAATGATTAGAGCAATGCAATCATGAAATTGCTCACTCTCAGATTATGCCTGTCATCTCTGTCAAACCTTTGGATTCAACAGCAGCAGACAAATATTTGGATTCATAAGAGCCCTGAGTCACAGTCATCTGCTATTTTTTCAAGCAATTAGCATCTCCTGGCTGCCTTCTTATTCTCCCATTTTGGGGCACAATCTTCCTTTTATTTTTAATGAACAGCTAGTGAGTTTCATCTTCTGCTGAAGCCAAGTTCAGTGGCTCAGGGGTTTGCAGTAGGGTCTAGGCTTACATGCAGGTTAAGGACGCCTGAATGAGCTACTGCCACAGGTCCCCCTAAGTGATGAGTCCCACCACTGAAAGACAATCTTGTCATCTCTCTGCTATTACAATCATGGGAGTACTTCCCAGCTCCTGGGCCTGACTGCACAGCCCAGGATCTCTCCAAGGCCTATGTCCAAACCATGCTATTCCCTTAAGTTTTCTGTGTAAGGCAGGTCTGCAGTGATGGAGCACAGACTTCTGGTGTAAAATAGAACATTCACTGGCATGGCAGCATCTGGGAGGTGATATCAGAGAATACACGATGTGCTGACCAGAGAAGTTCTTCAGAGGTCTTCAGGTGCCATGTTGGAAAGTCAAGAAACTCTTTGGAGACTATGGCCCTCTCCATCTCTCTCAAACCCCAAAGTTGTCCTCTGTCTTTCATTATTATCTCCTAAAAAGGAAGACGTAATTGAGAAGGCAGAATTCACTTACTACTGAAGTCGTCCCAAGCTTCCTCACTTTCTTTACCTCTTAGAGGGAAAGAGGCTAGGCAGATCTTTTTTTCATTCCTTGAATTTACTTAGCCTATCTTTGGTGCCTAGAAAGGAAGAACTGAAGACAGGTAATAGACATCAGATAGACTCTGGAAAGCAGCAGCAATCCAGGAGCGGTAAAGATCAACAAGATATTTGCTTAGGTAGTGAGTTTCATATGTAGTGGCCAATCTCACAAATTATTCCTTTAAAGATGGGGATGATGATCACCTTCATTTCATTTTCTAGGTTTTACTGCTGATTGATTCCTACTGGTTTTAAGAAACCAAATGCAGCAGCTCCCATTCCCTCCAGCGAGATCTAAGGGTGCTTGGCCTTGGCTTTGTAGCTACCTGGGTCTCCAAAGCAGTAGACACAGCTGTCTGATTTCTGGTATTTGTCCAGACTAGATTTTGCTTTTGTTTCTGGTGAAAGAGTATCAGTTTGTGGGGAATGGACTCTGCCTTGATCTTATCTCACTTTCACCAGAGAGAGCAACAGACAGGATCAGGATCGTTGCTCTGAGCAGGATGCAGAAGTGCTGCAGATAGGTGAAGGCAATGGCCTCCTGGTACAGAGAGAAATTCTGAATGCATCCAAGATGAACAAAGTTTGGCCTAACTGTTACTTGAAAGTCAAAAAAAAAAGAAAGGAGACATTCAGAAACTTCTGCAGTTTTTACTCAATTATCACAGAAAATAAAAATCCTAGAAACTTATGGTTCATATTAATGAAAGGTGAACATCTTGTATTCCTGGTGGGATTAGCAAAGTCATAATGAATTAATGCCTTCACAGGCTTTGGCCTGTGATGGTGATTTTAGAGCTGATTTTCTTGAAGATGTTTAGGTATGAAGAGAAGCATCCTTGGAGAGGGGAACTGAAACCAAAGGAGAAGCATACTCCTTGCTGACTCGAGGGAGAAAATGGTCTTAGTACAGGAAAGTTAGACAGGTCAGTGGCAGGACCAGTGTGCTGCTTTGCTGCAGGTTGCTCGTATCTGCGATGCTGCATGTAAGAACGTAGCTGCCTGTATGGTGGTCTGCTTTCTCCTAGTTTGCTAAATAAAGAAATAAAACCAAAACCTTCTGATACAATAGGAGAGAGGAAACCTGTTCAGTTCAGACAGTAAGCAAAGCTCATGTGAGTGCAAAATAAATGGTTTATATTACTGCTTTTTAAATATAATGTTTAAAACATCACTTGCAACACATAATTAACTTTCTTCTTGTTAAAGAAAGACATTGATCTAACAATTTTATATGAAGGGCAGTCAATTTATTAATGTATCTCAGCTGACATTTTGCCTGACTCGCTTTGGGTATGGGTGAAATTGGTGTACTTCCCTGTGCTGTGCCAATGTCTTGACAGCATTTTGAATATAATCCATTGCAAATTTCTATTTGGGTGTGGGGTTGGAGACAAAGAACCACACTCACAATTCAGGAACAAAGGGGACACTGCTATTTTACTTCACAAGCACTGGAGAGCAATCAGTCTCTTCCCTTAAAACACATGAAAAAGTAAAAAGCAGTTTCATAAAAAAAGGATATGAAGAAACCCCAACGTGCTTCTGGAATTATTTCATAAAACACCTTACTTCATTAAAAGCTATTGGAAAGTTGTTCTTTGCAGTACCTGTGACATACATATTGTCAGCTAGATAAATAATGAAAGATCATCAGAATTGAAGAGACTATAATGTTAGTTGAAACACCCATCTGAAACCAGAAACAATCTACTATTTATATTGCAAATATTTTAACATTATTATATCTTTAATTATTTATTTCAGTTTTTTGAATCATCAGTGTTAAGTGAAAGATAATTAGTGGTATCTGATTACATTTCTGGAATTTCAATAATGCCAAAAGATTACGTTATATCTCCAGAGGTTAAAAAAAATCCAAGCAACCAAAAAACCCAACCCCAAACTAAAAAACCCAGTGAAGTACATGCAAGGGAAGTTAAGGTTAGTTTGGCAAAGAGTAGGATGGATAAAGCAATGTGGATAAATAAAACTCTGGCATAACGTTTGAAATATGTTCTATATTTTACGATTTAGTCCAAGTTTTTCAGTGCCTAATGAGTAAAACATTAATATTAATTTGGAAATTTTGCTTTTACAGTTTATTTTGTTTAACTAAAAATAAATTAGAAATCTCAAGAGCTATCCTGCTTACAGATAAAGAAGAGAACTTCTGTGCTGGGACAAAGAACATTTATAATCCTAGATTTAAGGGTGAAAATGCCAAGAAAGTATAGATCTAGGAGGATAGCAGCAATATGGAGCTACTCAGGACCAGTTTTGTAACAGGCAGAGGCTGAACTTCAAGCAAAATCTCTTACCAGGTAACAGAATCATGAAGTCACATCCAAGCATCTAAGTGGCATGACATTGAAACATGTCAAGCACCACCAGATTAGTACTGCTAAAATCAGGCCTGCTAATTAGAAAACCCTGTTGGGTAACAGCATCACAGCATCACTTCAAAAGAGGATGATTTTGAGTCCAATTTCAGCAGTTAGTAAAAAACCCCAAACAAGCACAACAAACCAACAACCAGAAAATCTTGACTTGTAAAGCTGAAGCATGAACCTTTATACTTATGTCAGTTAAAGGTGAATTTGATTTAGATGGTGAAAGTTAGGTATCAGTTTCAAAACATTTGGCTTCAGGTAAGCAAGTGGAAGAGCAGAAGCATGTCTGGGCATAACGGGAAAAGCTGTAAAACTGTGTCTGTAGCCCTTCTTCACTCTTCTGGTGATCCTCCCTCAGCTGACTTGCTAATTCTTTGTAGTTGATAAGAAGATAACAGCAAGGATAAAGTCTGCATATAATCTTGAGAACCTCAAAGTTCATGACAGGAAAATTCAGATTTTTTGGATAAATATTCATAGCTATATATTTATATATTTATATATTTATATTTCAAGTTCATGTTCAGGCCCCAAATGAGCCAGGAATGTATGTCTAAACTAACACAAACAAACTCACCATCTCTAAATATATTAGATTAAAGCATCCATGGATTTGAAACCCTGAGCAATGTTATATTTTTATTTGGTCTTAATGCTTTCAGTACCCAAAAGCAAGTAAACTGCAGCATAGTGCTCTCATCCTGCTTTTACTTTCAACTTTTTTCCGCTCCAGCCAAGAGACATCTCATTCCCATCTTTGTTCAACCGAAGTCCTTTTTTCTGGAGAGCTCTGTTATCTCTGGTACCTTGATGTGTTTCCTTCCCCCTGAAAACTGCTAAGCAGGATGGGCAGATGAGAGACAGGCAGAAAGACAGATAGGCCTGCTCTTAGTCCAGCTCTCACTGCAGTAGAGCTAGAGGAGGGGTCGCAGGAGTCTTGCTGGCTGGATGCTTCTCGCAGTGCCTTCAAACGTGTTGCAAGGAGAGTTAATCCCTTAATGTCGCCTCCTTCCTGAGAAGAAGGACAGATGAGAGAAAGGAAAGCAGTGCCTTTCCTTCTAGCCCTTAGAGCCTGTACTCTAATTAATGGGTATGCCTGGTGATTAGAGAAGTCCCAGTGCAGCCTTTTTATAGCAATGACCAGGTATTTGTAGATGCTGCTGCAGGGCATAGTCAGCAATCTTCATCTGCTGCCTTTGCTGAGGCTCAGGGAGCATTTGCACTTCCACAGCACTAACAAACCAGCTCTCATGGCAGTACTGGGGAGTGTGATCGTTTCTTTTCAACTGACTTTATAGTCTAGGTATGTGAGCTACAAGCAAAACATGCAGTTTCTTGTCTAATCTGACGGCTCAGGCAGTGATTGCTGTGTGAATTGCATGACTAATAGCACAAAGATATTCTTGATCCAGCCTTAATCAAGTATGAACTGGGTCCCTGAAAAAGTAGCCATTTGTTTGGATGTTTTTACCATTTTAGTCATCATGACATTGATAATGACTTCAGGTGGTGCCCTGCCCCTCCAAATTATTTTGGTGCATGGACACCTGTGTCTTTTTTTCAAGACATATCTTTGCGGTGCAGCCTGCATCTGGGTGTTAAGGCACAACGAGAAAGTGGAAGTCATAGGGTTCAGCAATCATCATTGCTGTATTGCCATTGGCAACAGTAACCAGTAAGGTTAATATCACCTCTCTAACACAGTGCTTTATTAAAAATTAGTAATTAGACATGAAAGTCACTAAGTAAAATAAAAATATTTTAAGAGGTCAGATTTTTTAATAATTTTCTGTGTGAAAAAGCCAAAGTGACAGGCTTAAGCCTGGAATATGTATTTTAATATTTTCCATAATATAATACTTCTCTTTTATATTTTATTTACATAACATATTACACATCAACTTCTTTAGTGCAGTGGCATTGTTATTTTCTGGTTTTATATCAGCACTGGTAATGTCGGCATCTGAACTTTTTTATGTTTTAGACAAAGCCTGTCGAGCGTTATGTCTGGCTGAGGATCTTTGTATATTCTGTGCTTGCATACTGAACTTATGAGAAGATGTCTTAATAAAGATATTAAGTGGACACAATGACATAAATATGTATCACATCACTAGCCATGGATATCAGACCATAGTTCCCTTTAGCCTAACAGCTTGAATCTGAGAGTGGCCAACAGCAATTGCTTGGTTTAATAGCCAAGCTCAGAAAGGAACTCATGAAAGAGGGTCATTGGTGGTTAGGAACTTCATGAGCTGGAAGTTGCATCCATACAGCTAAGCCTAACAGTATTTGATGCACTGTTAATGCTTCATTAATTGAACACTTTTATACCACCAAAACACCCTGTGGCAGTGAGTTCCTCCAATTTGGTTGGGTGCAATGTGAAGAAGTTCTTCCTTCTGTTGTTTTAAACATTAGGACTTTTTCACTGAATGCAGTCTGTTGTGAGAGCAATAAGTTGTCGTTCATTAGTCGCCTTCTCCAGGTCATTTACTGGCATCTTACTGAATGATGGGGCCTTACACAACAAAATAAAGAGCATACCTTCTAAGAATGACAACTAAACTTCTCTTTTAATCAAGAGTAAGCCTTCCCTGCAAATAACCATCATTATGTACTATTAAGGATTAATGTGGTGCGTTGCTGGAAATAAAGATCAGCTTGTTTTATCTCTCCAGTTGTTCTGGATTCTGTCTTTCATCTCTGGGAAGTGACTGACCCAGAGATTATTGAATTCATGGGAATGGATGTCTCTGAGTTCCCTGAACTTTGGAATAGGTCCCATGAGGGGAAATCTGTTTCTGTAGGTGAAATGGGTTTCCCCATATATAGTATAGCAAGAAGCATCTCTACAGGAGGTTTGAATCCCCATCCATGAAGCTAAATTATGTGAATCAGGCTTCTAATTTATTCTCCTGATATAGGCGCTTTTGTACACCTGTCTAGTTTGTTAGGCCTTGCAAACCCTCTGTTGAAGAGCAGATGGTGGAAATTTCTCACATCTCTAAGTCCAAGAAATAAAACCCCCCAGGGTGTAAAGGGGATCACCTGAGGCTGGAGCAGCATTTAATAAGCTGTCTACTATTTCCCATGCCTATCATACCTACTGTGTGGACCAGCTTTCCCTTACATCCCTCCAAGGCCTGGGTTCATATAACCTGCTTAAGTTAAGCATTACAAATACCTCTATTGTCAATAGAGTGTCACCTGCTCCAGACAGATCAAAGATGAGCCTCGAGAGATGGCTCTTTCTGACTCTTTAGAAAGTTGAAATGACTGTGCTTCTAGCATCACACTCTGTGGTGCCTTTGTTGGGCAGGCACTTAGTCAGACAGGTGGGATTTATCTGTGCCTGAGTTCTAAACTCTGTGTGAACTGAAGATGTGACCAACCCTTGCGCTGGTCACTTGGTGATGGGCAGGCTCACAGTGTGTTATTCCATTGTTCCTCTGTCAGCTTCTGTTGCAATCTGGCCCATGGACATTTCAGACAAGTTGCTGAAGAACATCCAGACTGGGTTGGGTACTTATTACAAGCCTAATTAAAAGGAAGCAATTATTGGGATTACATATACGACTGAGATTCTGTGCAAGCAAATATCCACTTTGGTATTTATTGAAGCTTCTTTTTAAAAATACTTCCTACAAAATTATTTGTCTATTAATTTGCCTTAATTATGTATACAATACAGAGATTTAGATTTCTTATGAAGTTCTGCATTTTATCCAGATCTGTTTCCTTTTGAATCTTGAGAGGCTAATTTTCTGTTTTGGTCACCATCACATGGAGGAAACTCTGAAAAGTTTGAGATCCCACTTCTCTCCAGTTTAATTAACACAACTTTTACTACACCTGTGAAATCTCCCTGCTTTCTGTTGTCTACTCACAGTTTTCACAGACACCACAACTCCCAACACCCATGGAGACAACAGCGCTGCCTCTGAGCACAGGGGGAGCCAACAGGACTGCAGAGACTGATGCCAAGTGCTCACTCACCTTGTGTATGATATCTAAAGGACACATGAAAAATTTTAAGTCATGCTTAGTTTAAATCATTTGAACAAGCATTCTAGGTATATGACAAAATCTCGGGAAATAGGTATTCTCCATGTTGACTAATCTAGTTTTTGTTTGGTTGGTTGGTTGGTTGGTTAGTTGATTGGTTGGGATTCTTTTGCTATTCCCCCCCTCTGGGGGTTTATGTGGAAAAATTGCCTCTAGGAAACCCTTTTAAACCAGCTGATATGTATTTTTCTAATTTTGTTTGTATGGCATTTTGGCTAAAATGCTTCAGACCTGAGCCATACAAATCTAAAAATGTGTATTTTTCCACTAGTGCCTGGTACACACCCCCAGTGGCACTATGAATTTGCAGTACTTGTAGGGGGTGCTGAGCCCCTTGGCATCTTAGGGGATGTCTCAGGGGTGTCCCTCAGGGCAGACCTTGTCACTGTGGTAGATCATCCCGTGGTACCTGCAGTGGGGATTTTCATTCTCCAGACCTTTACCATGCCCTCCACCCTTCCCCACCTGCAGCTTCCTCCATTGCTGAGGAGGGCTCCCTTGCTGCTATGAAAGATACACAAGTTTTTCCAGGTGCTCTCTCTGATCATTTGGTATATCTAATCCATGCATGAAATATGACACTGTACTTGAAGACACATTCAGAAATTAATCAATATGATGGGAATGTATAATCACCTTGCATCTGCCAAAAGATGTTGAGATACCCATGCAACATCAGACAATATTACGTTGTCTGCCATTTCACTGAATTCACAGTCATCCCCTCCTTGCCTTTCCTCTGCATCTGTTACTCAGCTAGAGATGTTCTGAAATTTGACCTTGAGACAAAGCTGGCTTTTGCAGCAAATTTAGAAAAAAACACAACCCCCCCACATGCTATCTTTGAGCTTCCAGGATATTTTGGGTTTCTTTTACACAAAGACATAAGATGGGAAGGTGGAGCCAACAAAAGAAAAGCAGGTATTAAGAATAAGGATAAGTCTTCAAATAATGGATTTCACACTAGTACTTAGTTCTGTAAAAAGGTAAATCATTACCAGCAGTTTATACCTTTATGACTGTGATGCATAAATGATGTTGCCAGAACAAGCAAAGATTAAACACTAAAAATGTCTCAATCACTGTTAAATATAAAACTGATGCCTCAACAATCCCAAAAAAAAAAAAAAAAAAAGCAAAAGAAAAAGGAATCATGGTCATAATATTAGCAAGTTATCCAGTTGGTTTCACAAGATATGACAGTGCACATGTAATTAGACAAGGAATGAGAGTGGTGAAAATGGAGAGGTGTGGCTTTATAGTGCACTGAGTACTGGCACACACCTAAGAAAACAACCAGTCACTCAGGAAGCTGATAAACAGTTTCTGTACCCCACATCCAAGGTGATAAGCTGAGCTCCAGCAAGGCAGAACGCTTCATCCACTGATTCAGCTGTGTACCTGAGCAATGCAGGTTTGCCAAACTAGCTTTAGAAAGGTGTGTGAAACCTAAGTCTACTTCAACCAAGCACTGACTTCAAGTTGACGGGGAGAGTGCAACTCCAGGAAGCAACACAGAGGGTACTGTATGTTCTGCAAGGATAGGCTACTCTGCTAACCATATATACTCTTTCTGCCCTCCCACCTTTGGACTATGGGCTGACTGTAACTGTGTCTATCTTTTTTTGTTAATTACTGGCAAGTGTCTTATCACAGAATGGTTTGACTTGAAAGCGACCTTAAAGATTATCTAGTTCTATCCTCCCTATGGATAGAGAAACTTCCATGAGATGAGGTTGTTCAAAGCCTTATCCAATCTGGCTTTGAGCACCTCCAGGGATGATTCGTCCACAAGTTCTCTGGGCAACCTATTCCAGTGTCTCACCACCCTTACAATAAAGAATTTCTTATATATCCAAACTAAACTTACCCTCTTTCAGTGCAAAGCCATTCCCTTTAGTCCTATCACTACATGCCCTTGTAAAAAGTCCCTCTCCAACTCTCTTGAAGGCCCTCTTCAGGCACTCAAAGGCTGCTATAAGGCATCCCTTGGAGCCTTCTCTTCTCCAGACTGAACAACTCTCTCAACCAGTCTTCATGAGAGAAGCCCTCTGATCATATTCATGGCCCTCCTCTGGACTTTCTCCAACAGGTCCCCATCCTTCTTATGCTGAGGGCCCCAGAGCTGGATGTAGCACTCCAGGTGGTGTCTCACAAGAGCAGGCAGAGGGGCAGAATCATCTCATTTGACCTGCTGGCAATGCTGCTTTTGATCTAGTTCAGGTTGCGGTTGGCTTTCTGGGCTACAAGCGCACATTGCTGGTTCATGTTGAACTAAAAGCTCCAGGTTGTTCTCCTCAGGGCTGTTCTTAATTCATTCTCTGCCAAGCCTGTGTTTGTGCTTGGAATTGCCCTGATCCAGGTCCTTGCATTTTGCAGTACCTTGCACTTTGCTTTGTTGCACATGGGCCCACCTCTCAAGCCTGTCCATGTCCCTCTGGATGCCATCCAGAGGAAGGCATCACTTCCCTCTGCTGATTGCACACACAGCTTGGTATCAGCAGCAACTTGCTGATGGTGCACTCAATCCCACTGCCTGTGACACTGACAAAGATGTTAAACGGTGTTGTTCCCAGTAGCAACTCTGAGTAATGCCACTCATCAGTGGTATCCATGCAGACATCAGGCCACAGCTGACCATAATTTTTGATTTGTGACCATTCAGCCAATTCATTATTGACCAATTGACCATCCATCAAATCCCTGTCTCTCCAGTTTAGAGACAAGGATGTTGTGCTAGACAGTGTCAAATGCTTTGCACAGGTCCAGGTGGATTACATCAGTTGCTCTTCCTTTATTCACCAACTTTGTAACCTGGTAACAGAATACCACCAAATTTTTCAGGCATGATTTACCCTTAGTGAAGCCATGTTGACTGTTATCAATCATATTCTTATTTTTCATTTCCCTCACCACAGTTTCCAGGAGCATCTGGTCCTTAGTCTTGCTGGGCACTAAGGTAAGACTGACTGACCTGTAGTTCCTTGGGTCTTTCTTGGTTATCTTTTTAAAAATTGGGGTTATGTTTCCCATTTTTCCATCAGTGGCAACTTCACTGGACTGCCAGAACCTCTCAAATATGATGGATAGTGACTTAGCCACTTCCTTGTCCAGTTCCCTCAGGACCTGGGGATGTGTCTCATCAAGTCCCATGGATTTCTGTACCTTCAGGTTCCTTAGTTGTTTTTGAACCTGATCTTCTCCTACAGCTGGCAGTTCTTACTTTTCTCAGTTCCTGTCTTTACTTTCAGTGACTTGGGTGGTGTGGAGGGAACAATTGCTGATGAAGATTGAAACCAAAAGTCCTTGAGTACAACTGTCTTCTTCTTATCTCAGGTAACCAGATCTCTCATTTCCTTGTTGAGAGGACCCACATATTTCCTAGTCTTCTGTGTATCACCAACTTACCTATGGAAACTTTCCTTGTTGCCCTTTATGTCCCTGGCCAAATTTAATTCTCTTAGGGATTTAGCTTTCCTAACCTGATCTCTGGCCACTAGGACAATTTTCTCTTTATTCCTCCCAGACTACCTATCTGTGCTTCCACCCACCATGGACTTCCTTCTTGTGTTTGAATTTGTCCAGGAGCTCCTTGTTCATCCACACAGGGCTTCTGGTGTTCTTGCCTGACTTCCTTATTCCTGAGCTTAGAGGAGGTTATCATTGAATATTAACCAGTGTTTTGGAGCCTCTCTTTCCTCCACACTGTATTCCCTGGTGCTTTATGAAGCAGATGACTGAAGACGCCAAAATCTGCCTGATGTGAAAGGTAGGGAACTTGCTGTGCACCCTCCTCACTGCTGTGAGGATCTCAAATGCCACCAATTCATGGCTGCCCCAGAGCTTCACGTTCCCTGCCAGCCCATCCCTGTTTGTAGAGCAAGGTCCAGCACAGCACTGCTTTTTGTTGGCACATCTGTCACTTGGAGAAGGAAATTACTATTGGTGCATTCCAGGAGCCTTCTGAATTGCTATGTTGTCCCTCCAACAGATATCCTGGCAGCTGAAGCCCCACCATGAGCACCAGGGCTTGTGAATGCTCCTATCTGTCCATAGTGAGTCTCATCTACCAATCTTTCTGGTCCCATGGTCTGTAGCAGACCCCCACTATAAAACCACCTGTCCCTGCCCTCCTTTTAATCCTGACCATTAAGCTTTTGGTGGCTCTTCATCCATCCCCAAGCAGAGATCCATGCACTCCAACTGGTCATTGACTTAGAGCACAACACCCTCTCCTTGTCTTCCCTACCTGTCCTTCCTAAAGAACCTCCATCCTTCCCTTCCCTTCTAACACTCCAGTTGTAGGATCCATCTCACCATATCTCTGGTCTCCATTATGCCAGCAAGATCATAGCCTGCAGGCATGTGCACATCTCTAACACCTCTTTTTTATTCTTTGTGGAAAAGAATTTGGGTTTAGTCATGTTCATAAAAAACACAGTGTTGTATAATTGATTTATAGTAGTAGCAGTATTATTAATAATGGTAATAAAAATGGGAAATCATAGAATAACAACAGCCTGAGTTGGAAGGGTTGCACAAGGGTCATTGAGTCCAGGTCCTGGCCCTGGAAACATGAAAATTTTTGTGTGGTGTGCAATAGAATCTTCCTTTGAAAGAAATATTTGGGTTTTTTTTCCCTCCAAGCAATTGCTCAGATATTTCAGACTTGAAAGGAGCAGCAAATAAAACCAGAAATGTGAAGAATCTATAAAAACAACCTTGTCAGAATAAAGGAATGCTGAATATATCAGATAATGGGACTAGGTGCCTATAATAAGCTTATAGGAGAAATTTGTATATTATGAATGCTATTGGTTCCCTCTGTGTGAAACACATGATCTTCTAAAATAAGCTGACGTTGACTCCGGCGAGGGAAGACATGCAGACAATCAATGTGATTGATAATGCAAGCTTCAGTTTATTGAAATCAAGACTTTGCTTTTATACACTCAAATATGCATACTTGTCACTTCTCTATTGTCTATTGATGCTGGGTAAAAAACTACATTTTACACGTATTGCTAATGTTGCGATTCAGGGTTCCTCCTCATTCCTCATGGTCAGTACATCTTGTCAGCATGTCCTGTTGTCTATCTATAACAGGATTGTCAGGAACACTGCGTTTGTGTCCTTGCCTTCTTTCTTTATTCTCGTGATTTCTGTTCTCACGATTTCCTTATTCTGCAGCTAGCAAGAGGCTTACAAAGGCCTGCTGATTTCTGCAGTTAGCAAGAGGCCTACTTATGTCAAGCTAAAAAGGTGTTTGCTTGTACAGCTCTTCCAGGGACCTGCGTCCCTGATCTTCTAACCATTCTTCAACAATAAGCTAATAGTCCTTTTCTCAACAGCTGTCAAAAAAGCTAAAAGAAGGGTAATAAGTCAGCCTCACTCTACTGGTACAACCAGATTTAGGAAATGGCTGAGAAAGACACTGACACAGTTGGTAGTTTGGCATGGAAATTGCTAAGAAAGCAAAAAGCAGACTGTCATCCTCTTTAATAAACACAGCTCTTTCCACTTATACCAAATCCATAGATTAGAGGGAGGAACAATGTTTCTAAGAATCCTGTTAAAATTCAATCATGATTTATCATGAATAAAAAGCCAATTCTTCAAAAACAAGCCCTACCAAACCCACCAGCTCCCAGTATGGACACTATGTCAGCTATTCTTTGCTGTTGATCACCAGAAATGGCTGGAAAAATCTTATCTGATGCATTTCAGATAAGAAATGGCACAATCATGGAGTTTCTCTTTTTATGGAAAAAAATTAACATTTTACCATAAAGTTTAAATGATTTGAAGAAAGGTCATCAAAACCTTCAATTTTTTCTAAATCACATCTGATTTTATTCCTTACTTCAGAAAAGTATACAGTGCATGTTCAACCAGTTTTTGAGGAGGAGGAAGCTATATGGAAAAGCTTGAGGAATCTGCAAATAAGTAGTTTGTGGTGGGTGCCGTGAGCTGAGTTTGCACTTGAAACATTTTCCTGGTGAAGAAAGCACCACCTTCATAAAAGGTGGCACTTGGACAGACATAGGATGCAAAACTAGAGAGCTGGACCACCAACACCAATGGAAGAACATTCTCAAAACCCGGTTTTCACTCTCAGTTGTGATTTTCCAGATGCTTCTCCTGGTCGTCCTGCCCCAGCTGGTGCAAACCGCGCTTGTTCAGAGAGGAGGATGAATGAATCCTCTCACTGTGCTGGTCACTGTTGCCTTTCATTAACCTACCACACCAATTTCCTCGCAAGCACCTTTCCTTTGGGGCGTGGTTTTAAGAGAAGTGGCTGGTGCAATAAACTCCTTCTCCCCTTGGCCTGCTGAGTTAGGTTGCTGCACCAGAGGAAGCAGTTCATAGTTTTAAGGCTAGAGGGGACCATTACAATAATTTTACTTGTCATGCATTCGAAACAAAGTACATAATTCAGAACATATCTGGTCCTGATGCAAAGCTTTTACATGCTGGAGATTCCATTGCTCCCCATGGTTATTTGTTTAATGTTTATTTTACTTCCATCTGTAAAATTGGTACTGCATTTATAGCTTGTGTTTTTCTAGCATACAGATTTCAGCTTTGGATTCTTGTTTAGTTTACTGAAGTTAGAGAATCCTCTAATGACCAAATTTTCTACTCATGCACATAATTATGGCCTATGAAAATATCTATGGACCTTTGTGCCCCCAGTCACAAGAAGTAACACCAGCAACAGGTGCAACTCGCTGTTCCTCCTGGAAGTCATGAGCTGCAAGACATTTTCCTCAGTCTCCGTTTGCAAAAGCAGTCTCCATCTTTTAATCAAGAGCTCCCAGTTTTCCTTGTCTTTGAATCTAAAATATGCAATTAGATTTAAATACCTAGATGGCTGATTACATGCTACCAGCAACAGACTTAAAGAGGAGAGAACAAAGAGGTAGGCAACAGTCATTCAAGAACTCTTTGTAACTGGTTATCGATGTAAGTGACAGAGTGATTGATGAGGGGATGTTGGACTTGGTATCCAAACACTCCCTTTCTACCCACCATAAATCCCCTGAACTCCAGGCCACAGTCTGCTTTGCTCATCCTTCTCCCTTCCTCATGCAATCAGCCATGCACTGGAAAAATGATCCTTTAGAGAAACTATGTCTCCCAGAAAGAAGTAACCAGAAAGGCAATATGCATATCTGAGGAGGAGTAGGAGTAGTTTTTTTTTCTCCTTCCACCTCCTAAACTGAATCTATCAGTAAGGGTGGAAACTCCAGTTGTAGGAGCATAACATCTATGGCTAAAGAGGAAAGGAGCTGAGTGGGCCCAAACCATTCCCAAAATATTTGGGGTAAAGTCTTAGTGCAGTTGGGGATAACAGTAAGAAAAATAAACCTGTTTATTTCTCTGAGAAAAAGATACTGTGGCCAGTCTCATTTGCAGAAGGGAATGCACATATTTTAAATACAATTTCTGTGTTACTTGCTTTCCAGGACAGAAAAGGAAATTAAGATGGAAGAAAACACTGGAATTTCCCTGGCTAGTCTGGAGGAATCTTTAGCTCATTTAACTTTAAACACTTAAGTTGGGTAAAGCAAATATGAGCACTGCCTCCCTGGGCAGCCACTGGAGAGGAAGTCTCCTGTAGATGATGAATCAGAGCGTCCAAATTCTCAATTACTTGCTGGAGATACTTATCTCCTCCCAGTGACAACAGAGGGAGCACAGGGTGATGACATTTGGCAAGACAGAGCATCAGCTGAAGCCCTACAGTGAGTTGGCTTTCCATCCTTCTGAAGAAATACCCAGTACATGTATTTCTCCACTTACAGAAGTTATTCCAAATGGTGTGACCACAGAAACAATGTTGTATGACTTAAGTGAGTGGCATGGCATATCTACTTCTAAACCTTGGTTTTTGGGTGTTTAAATGAATTCTTCAGCAGATTTTTCAGTCACCTTGCATTATCAGATTGCCATTTTGGCTAAATACAAAGGAAATACACAAATAATTAAACCACTCTTAAATCTTAAGAAGTTTGTAATACAGGCTGTTTACATACAGTATTAGCTGCAAATTTGTTGCCTAGTCATCTGCAAAACTTTGTGGACACTTGGCACAGAGCTAACGCCGACACCTAAAAAAGGAGAAGATTCTGTGGTTAGGGTGTACTTGTGGCTCATTCCCTCTCCTGTTACCCTTCCCCTATGACACAGTGTCAGGTATCTACTCATGATTCAGCTTTAGAGCTCACACTACCCATTCAATGGAAAATATTGTCCTTTTCTAGAGCAGTTGCTAGAAATCATAATGTAGTCAAGCACCATCAGGGTTCAATCTAGTCATGTACAAGATCAATTGTTCACCCCTTAAAGTATTTTCAATCAAGATTTTTCTTGGTGAACACAAGTTTTCGAACAGTTTTTATAACTGCAGAAGCTCTTACTCCTTTGCAGCTTCTTTCATCTTTCACTTCGTCACTTTATAGCTCTAATTCATCAAGCAGGACATGTAAACTTCCAGAGATAAACGAATACCGTGCATTCCATCAGGCTCATGCTCTGTGGTCCTTTCAGTGCCTTAAACACACGATAGTTTCAAAGCTTTGACAGCTGGCCGGAAAAGAAGCCTCAAGGCTTATGCTGTGTTTAGTTATGCTACCAGCTCACTTCTGCATATCTTGCAAAACAAGCTCTGGTGTCTATGCTGCAGCTGAATTTACAAGAAATTCCACAGAGGGCAAAAGAAAACCTATCCTGTCATTTGCAGATTACAAATTCAGCCAACAAGGGGGCATTCATGCCTCTTAAACTTGGAAATTAACCATATGAGCCACAGCCATGGCAGCTGGATTTTTTCTGGCTTAGAAGTCATATGTGTGTGAGTTGAAATATGCTGATTTTGAGCATGCTTTGAGACATGTACAAGAGAAGGATGAATCACCCCTGAGAGCTGGCATAATTCAAACTGCCCTGGCTGGTGTCAGCAGTAGTCACTGAGCCTGAGGGACAGCTGAGCTCCTTAGTGAGGGGAAAGGAGCCTGCACGGCAATTCTGCAGTGGTATGCAAGGCAGGGGAAGTTTGAATGAGTTGTGCTTGCAATTCCTGCATGTCTGGTTGCCACAGCTCCATCTCTCACAAAGTTATGTCAGTAGGCTGCAGACACCCTGAAGATACACAGGTGACTGAGGGCATGGCATTGCACTGGAGTCCTCTGTTGGGAAGGTTATCTTCACCAGGCACTGCACAGCAGACTTCCTTTGGGTTGCGTTGTGGTTTCATACAGTAAGAGTTAAAGCAATGTTTCCCTCTGCAAAACACAATCCTGCTTTTCCTCCTCCTGCAAGGCGTCCCCTGCAGCCAGAGGAACAAGTTGGGCTTGTAGGTTGCATATATATCAGCCTTTGAACTGAACTCTACCTTCAGTTACGGCTCCGTGAGTTAGAATAAGTCTTGCCCTTCACTGAAACTAGCTGGGAAGTTTCATCGCTGATGCAGAGGAAAGATGACAGTTCCAAGAGAAATTTCCCAGTACAACAGCAAAAGGCCAAGTGAAACAAGTTTTTAATATTGTAATCATTA
The DNA here is from genome assembly GCF_000738735.6 of Corvus cornix cornix. NCBI lineage: Eukaryota > Metazoa > Chordata > Aves > Passeriformes > Corvidae > Corvus > Corvus cornix. The sequence goes on along the minus strand of NC_046333.1, from coordinate 109,739,074 downwards.
AGTCACCCTTGCTTTCTGAAGACAAACCTATTCAGAAAATAAATTCTTAGCATACTTCTATAATATGGTATTCATTTACCCGAACTGAGCTACAGCTTTAAGTAATACATTATATTTAGAAATCTAAGGAAGTATAAAAAGCATTTATCAGATTTATTGACCTTGTAATTTTAAATTTAAAAAAACCACAAACAAACAGGACTTTTCTGCAAGAGAGAGGTACAGTTTTTCTTCCATTTGTGGGAAATAAAAAGTAACAAGGCTAAAAAGACAAACAAATGAGTCAGTTGTGAAAATTGTGATTTTGCTTGTTTTCCCTGAAGCAAGGGCTTTTAAGGCAGTTTCTGAAACAAATGTTAGCGAAAAATTATTTAACAGAGAGAGATACATTAGCAATAAGTTTGGCTGAGAAGAGCAGAGGAAACCTGTGAAGCGAGAAACAACAGTTCATGTAGAAACTTAGTTTTAATAAGATCAAGTTTTGCCCTGCTGTGTTTTGAAACTATCTGGAAGAGCCTGTTGCCTTCCACAAAGAACAAACACAGCTAAAATTACTAACGCAATGACTCTACTTAACAAACAACTTAATACCTGAAGACTTTCTAACTGGGTGTGGAGGTGTAATTTGCTCTTTTGGATATTTCTGCTTGGACGGGAGCCAGTGTAAACTCCCAAGGCAAGTCATCCTGATTTAAAAGCCATTTTCTGAAGCTCTCAGTTCCCATGAAAGCCTAATATCTACTTAATATTGGCGATTCAGATACAACTGAAGCAGTTCATACGGAGGTTTTCTCTAAGTCCGTAATAGCAGTACAGACATGCTTTTGAAAACAGAAATACATTTGCAGTACACTTTGTTACTTCTACATTAGTAAAAGGAAATATTTACAAATTGAAAATATCTGTTTATGTTTATTAGATCATCAAGCACAAGCATCTGCATTAAAAAGATTTTTTTTATATGAAGGTTACATTATTCTTGCAGTATCTTTCCTAATAAGGTGTTATTTATAATTTTAACAGGAAAAAATCTCTGTGATGAATTCCAGCCACTTTCATATTGTCAGAAAAATATTGTGAATATTTTTTGTAGATTCAACAACGAGGTGTAAAGGTAAAGCTTTCTATTTGTGACTAAGATATCATGCACATTTCCGTTTACCATTTTTTAAAACAGCCTTGGACATCTTTTAACCTCTGAATGCTGGAAAAGCTTCATTGTGCAATTGTGTTGACTTTTTATTCCAATAAATTAGATTAACTTCCACTTATCAAAATATTATGAGCATGAACCCAAAACATACTAGCCACCACGAAGAAAACTAACTCAACCCCAGCCAAATCATGTACAGGGGCAGAGTTTCATCTGGCATGTGAAAGAGGCAAAACTTCAAATTAATTTAAAAATACAAGGATTTAAATCAATCATTGGAAAAGCCTTTAAGCAGCTAACTTGACAAACTTTCATATCACTCAGCTAGATCTGAATGGTCTGTAAAGTATTTATGGCTTATCTACTCATAGCCTCAGTGAAAGCTCAAGGTAGAGAGAAAACAGATTTCTGAAAGTATCGCTCTTTAGTGAGAGAGGAGTGGAAGGAGGAGTAGAGAGCTGGGCTTCCCCCCTTTGTGTGACAGTCACCAGACATGAGTGGACACAGAGGAAGGACACAGACAAGCTGCCCTGGCAGAAGGGTGCAGAGGAAGGATTCTGTTCTAGTGATTGACCCTACTGTGTGTGGGCACAGCCCAGTCTATACTCCCTGCTACACTCAGGGCTCTTCTACAAGTCTAAGCTTATTTCAGAAACAGAAGGAAGTCACAGGCCTCATTTCCACTCAGTTTAATTTTGCTCTTTGTTATATATATTTCTCCTTGAAATAATTATTTTTATGCTAGTAATTACTAAGAATGGCAGGTCAATAACAATCAGCTGAGGTAATGCCACTCAGCTACTCCAGTTTTCTTTGCTATAAACTCCAACATGTTGTCTTCATATCTCCATCTCCAAGCACGTCTGGAGGGCAGAGTGGCCGAGGTGAAAACAAAACCACAGGTATAATACTGACAGTCGTGAAACCACACAACGGATGAGCTAATTCTGCTTTGGCAGAATTTTACCTTGACTGGGGCCAGAGGTAATGCAGTGGATCTCTATCAGCTGCATTTTTGCCAGAGAGAACTGACAAAAAAAATTTTTGGAGTGAAATCCTGCATCACAAACTTCCCAGCACAAATAACAGCGCCAGTGTCATTTCACCTGTGCTAATATTGCAGAGCACATTCAATAGCAACTATCCCGACTTTACTGAGGTTATATACACATTTTTACAGAGCTGATGGTTTAAGTCCTCCTCACTTATCTGTTAATGCAGGGAATGTTTTCTGCAGGAACTAAAAATAATGAGGGTAAATTGCAATACTAAAATTAAGCAGAAAAAAACCCTTTTGAAGTATTGCCCTGTAGGACTAGCTTAGACTAGTTTGGTCAGGTTTGGGAAGTGTTAGAAGATGGAGAAGCTGAAAATGTGGTGAATCTTGCTTCTGACATGACAGAAAAGGCATTTTACCCATCTCATCACTGAGAGATGTAAGACTGAGCAAGACAGAGACAAACCCTCTAAAGGATTTTGATGTGGAAAAAACCATGACAAGCAGGTAAGCTAAGTATTATTCATACTATTTCAACATTTTTTAAGACGTTTTCTCCTAAGTGCTTTTTTTTTCTAATGAAATGGTATGTGCTTTATGGAGCTGGATGGCTGCTGGGTGCCTCTGAGGGAGCAGCACGCTGGGAGAGGTGCAGGGAATCCAGGCCACTCTCTTCAGCCGTCAGGTTCCTGGAGCAGAAACCCAAATACAGAACACTGTCTGAAGGTTTCTGCTCCAGGAACCTGACAACCAAAAGCCTGTGCTCCAGCAGGGAGAAGGTCCTGTCAGACTGGAAAATATGCTTTGCATACCAGAAAATGGCCAAGAAGAACTAGGGGATAGTTTGCAACATTTAGGTGTAGCCATTACTAAGGAATGATGTAAATTCTTCCAGGAGGAAGCATGAGGGAATGTGCCCACATATTGCTTTACCTTGACAGAGCAATGCCATCCTGCATGGGGTGGTTTGCCCTGCTTACCCAAATGTGAAAGCCTGGACTCACCCTCTCTGAAAAGCCTGTTTTTTCTGAGTAGATGGGGGTGAAGTAGAGCTTGTCTTTCTCTGGGGACAGAGTGAATTTCCCTCTGGCTATCCCAGAGACTTTGCAACAGCAATGTGTAACTCTTCTAGGCTTTTTCTGATATGAGTCTAGCCAAAGAAAAGTTTTATCCCATAATCTTTAAGCTTAATGGAACTTTTCTCCCATGTTTTCATGATGATCTCTTGTGTGTGTTACTAAAGGCAATTAAAAAAAATTTGCTTATGTAAAAATGGTTGATTCATGCCTCTGTATATATACAGACATGGGTGGGTGAAACCCTTATCCCTTATTTTTTTGTAACCAGTCAGTCTACACAGGCATAGGTAGTAACTACGAGGAATAAAGTGGAGGAAAAAAACCCAACAAAAATAAACAAAGCCCCTTGCAGACAAATAGAGACTCGCTAGAGTTTTCATTTCACATTATGAAGAGGGTTTTAAGGTGTACAGAGAAGACAAAACTTCTGTGTTATGGCTGCTTTTACTTTCCCTGTGTTATGTAGAATAACCTTTGCAAAACCAAGAACCAGGCAAAAATATTCCGAATGCATAATTTCTTGTATGCAATTCTTACATTAGTTAATGAAGACGAGCAGCTTGAAATGCTAAAAGACATCTAAGTGGAAAAAAATGTTCTTTTTAAGTTTTACAGCTCAAGAGAAAAATATGGGAAATACAACTGCTAGCACAGAGCATACTCCCAGTTATATGTGTTAAAAGGTCATATGTGGCACTACTGTTAAACTAACACTTATAATTTCATGGTCATATTCTAGGGTTTTGCATACTTTGAAGTTTGTGTATAGGTTTAGCCAGGATACTGCCACCTTCAGGAATTAAGTTTTGTGTAAATTTAAGGTAACTGCAGTTGTAAAATGAAATAATTCTGGTGGTAATCTTAGTTAGCTAATTTGCCAGGCATGTAAACCACTGAATCCCCTGATATATATCCCCACTGAATATAATGAAATATATCCCTATGTAATTCCCTGTTCATTTGATAGTCCATCTCTGAATTTATCCTTTGTTGTCTAAGGGTAAGAAGTTCTAGGGCAATCTAAGGCTGGTTTAGTTAGTGTGCCAAGGGACTGGGTAAGGGTGTGCCATGTTAAGCAGATAGCAAAAAGCTATATGAATGTGTAAATTACAGTCAGTCAAAACCCCTTTTAAATAAGCCCCACTCTGTGAATGCATTCTACCAGTTGGATTAAAAGTGTTCAATGTTCAATTATGCTTTGGAGGCACACACTGTAGCAGAAAAATGGTGTGGAACTGAAATGTGCAAAATAAATATTTTCATCCCTGTGAACTATTAGAGATATTCAGATGAGTCCTGCACCACACTGGAATGAAAAGGGGAATTAATTTTTTTTTTTAAAGGCCATTCACATCAGAATAGTAACTATGGTAGCCCCATAGTTAGTAGACTTTGATCGAATGTAAAATATGCTGATTTCATTCCTTGTTTTGACTTATTAAGAACAAAGGATTGTCCCAAAGTCTTTCCTATTTCCAGAAATAACCTAATCAGCTGGCTATTTTAAACTGTGCCTTGCTCGTGCACTTGTATTAGCTCTGTTTGATATACGAGTGAACCTTACGAAAACACTGTTCGCAGTACCAAAAGACCAATATTAATTTATGTAATTTTTGATGTCTGGGGTGTAGATCTACATCTGAGCTAGTCACACAAGGTAACCCAGGGTCACCTAGACACCATCTGTAGTCAGTGGAAGTAAATACAATCAATGCCACATAATGCAATATTAATCTGACCAAATGTAGGGATTGAGTTTAGGATGAGATATCCATCAACTATTGGCCAGATCTCTGTTGACTATTAAAAAGCCCAAGCTCATATGTTTGTGTTGCTGTAGTAAAACATGATTTAGTCAGATGAGTCCCAGACAATTCCCCACATTACCTAAATTTCAGGGATTGGTTATGATACTTACCTCGGGTGCTTGGGAACAAGGATTAAATATTTCCTTAACCAATTTTCTCACATCTTCCTAACCAAACAGACCTGGTCCACATTGTAAAAACAATTAGATACTTTTTGGTCATCAAGCCTGATTCTATTTGATCTGATTAATAAGATCTTTATAGCATAAAGCTTCAGCTTGTGTTAGTAAGCAAGTATTGTCTCAGTTCTTTCCCTTTACCTTAAACTGTCTTTCAGCTGAAAAAAAAAGTGCATATATATATATATATATAAAATTACTTATTTTTCCTATAAATCTTCTTACAAATTGGAACTTCTTTGTCCAAAACTTAGTGAATATCAGAAGAAAAGGCTTTCAGCTTATGAAAGGTATTTTCTCTTTTATCAAAAGTAGAAGTCATCCTTCCTTACTTTCAGTTTCTAGAAATTTAATTTAAAGCAGTATTACAGCATCCATATATGATAACTTTAAAGTTATTATCAAGGAAAAAAATGTAAATATCATTAAAACAATGATTATTGTTTTTTAACCAGTCCCTATAGTATGTTCTCCATTTTCGAGATAATATAGTAAAAAACCCCAACAACTCTGGAATATCCTTGCGTACCCTACAGATTTTATATGCCTCTAACATCTGATGATCACAGCTTTATAAATATATATAGTCACCTAAAAAAAGACTTTGCTTTGAATTGCTTGAAATGCAGCGTAAAAGAACTGCACACTCCAAATGCACTAGTGACTTGGCTTGTTAGAGTATTGAAAGGCAGCATGCAGTTAAATTAATTATGGGACAGAGGGTTTCTGTCTTGTCCAAGACTATACCACAAACCCAAGAAAGTCCAATTTAACTTCATGCTCAAGTCAGAGGGGTTTTTTCTTGTGACTTCAGTAGGAATTTTCCTAGATCCAGAAAAGAAAGGGAGGATGCTATCAGGCATCAACTACTTTGTCTCGAGAGAACCGTGAGACAGATATAGGAGGGTATCAAGGAGCCTTGATGGGGTAAATAAATGAATGCAACATCACCTTCAAATATTTCCCCTTCTGAATCTGAAACAAATATAAATTACAGTGTAAGATTTCAAGTATTGCCTTTTCCTTTATCATTTGACTGCAACTTCTGTTGTGGCAGTACTGCACCTCAGGTGTAACAGCATGTTTTTTACTCTTTTTAATGACTGAATTTAAGAAAAATAGTGTGAATGAAGGTGGAAATGGCAGAGGAATCCAATCAGCTATAAAACCTTTGGAATAATAACCATTTTCTTTCTAGTATCTTCTAATAGGAAGAAACATTTTGTAGTTACTGTGCAAATTTTTTCTTTTTCCAAAACCAAGAGATAATTTTTGGCCTGGCTAAAAAAATTTTTAGCAAAGCACAAGGTAAGGAAAAGTGACTAGAAGCTGTTGCCATGTCAAGTGGGGCCAGTGGTGCCCTTGGAAAACTCCACCTCTCTGGCAGTTAGGGTGGGATGGTCCAGCAAGGTGAGGGTAGGGAAACAAAGCTGGGCAGGCACATTGCCCACGTTGAGGGGCTAAGAGATACTTATAAATATCATGGAAGAAAGTCTTTCTCTGTTTTGTCTCAGACCACTTTGCCTTCATATAGAGACACTCCCATGGATCCTCTCACAGTTTCACTTGTCCTGAAATTACCTTCCTCCTCTTCTACTCTCCTCTTCCTGCAGCAATTTTGAACAAGTTATGATTTCTCCTCTGGGTCTTTTCTTCTTTGGACTAAGCAACACAAGTTCTGTCAAACTGTTATCAATAGCCAAGTTTTCCAGGCCTTTGATCAATCCCGTATCTCTTGTGTAAGGATCTTACAAACATCCCACATGAATAAAGCCTTATCAGAGATTAGGAAGTCAGAAAGTTTGGTTCTAGGTCTTACAAACAGTGCTTCTGTTTATATATTGGAGTTACCAGGATAATAATAATTTTGTTGTTCCTACAGGCTGTTTTTCTTCAGCAGTTGAAAGCCTTGGATCCAGTTTAGCTTGTGATCCTCAAAAACTTAAAACCTATTCTACATATTTGTTGCTTAGATAACCATTGTCCAACTCATATTTGTAAAAGTAAGTCTTTTTTAATGCAAAAGCAGAATATTTTTTACATAACTTGCGTCAAATTATTACCTTTTCTGAAATTTAAAAACTACATGTATTGCTGAATAATACTGAAGGCAAACTTACTGTGGCAGCACTAAAAAGAATTTGTTTCCATAGATACAAGTTTTCTAGTAGTAAACTTGAGTGTGTATTTGGTGTTTGCATCTGTTGATGTGGGTTGAATGTGGCAGTACCTGAGTATGTGGAAATCACGTTAGTAAATCGCTGCTAGCATTTGTACAGCAGCTTGCATGTTGCAGCTTGGGTTTCATAGCATTCCACTACGCAGGGATCAGAGCATTCCTTGCTCTTTTCAGTACCTGGTAGCCTTGTTTAGAAGTACAACACCTCTGAATATCTCTAAAAAAGAAAAAAAAGGAAGGAAAAGAAAGCGGAAAAAATGTTTTCAGTCTTTGTAGTTTTCTGAAGGTGGAATACATTTACTGTTTATACATAATATTGTTTTCATTTGGATTTTTGAAGAAAAAGGATAAATAAGGGTCAGCAAAACTGCCTGGAGGTAGATTTGGATCACTAAATCATTCCTCCTGGATTTAATTTAACTGCACAAAGGACAACCAAGTGTTTCAGATCTAAGTTGGATTTTGTATGATCTTTGGGGGAATGGTTATATGAAAGTGTTACACACAAGGAAAACATAAACAGTGAAAAGGACAAGTTGTCTTCTTCAGATTTCATGTGGTTTGATAGGGTGTAAATATGGTAAATAGCAAAGAAATATATCAACGAGCTCTGGAGAACTTCAGAGATTTTGCAGAAGCTTATGGCATGCAGTCTTTAAATAGAGAACAAGATACTGCCTGTGGCTTAGGTTTGACTGAATAACACAGTCCAAGAAAACACCCAAAAATAGTCTTGACAAGTTACTTTCTACTTAACTGGCATGCAATCCAGTGTGTTCCATCATGCATATTAATGTTTTTAAAGGATAGTGAGTAGGCTTGTTTCTCAGTTCACATCATTACTATCAGTGCTACCAAGACCTGTTTCAAAAAGATCAGCAGTATGATGCAGATGAAAAAAGGTGCAAACAATTAGGAAACAAGGCCCACTGTTCTTACAGTTGTTCACTGAATGTGCCATTAAGTAGTTACTCTCTACTCCATTACTCTCTCCTCTGTCTTTCCTTGTACAGTCATTTATAAAGTGAGAAGCAGCAATTATATATTTCATATTACAAGTGTCTAAGACTGTAATTATTTTCTGCACACTTTCCACAGTAAAAAAATGACTACCTAAGCTACAGCTCTTTATTCTGGAGGTCATTTTGTGTCAATCAAAATATTTTGGAATACTGCAAAAGGAGTTAAATTTTTCTGGAGACAACTTCCTTTTTATCCTTACACGCATTTCTTGCCTGAAAAATTACTATGACTACTATGACCAATGACATACCACATGATCATGATTATAAAGTAAGTGTGAACAACAGTGGTCCTGGTTGGCTCAGAATTGTTCATTATGCATTATTCTGACTAATTATACTAAAAGTAAGGTCAAAAGTAGCCACTATTGTTCATATAAAATGTGTTATAAAATATTGCACATAATTAACTCTTTCCTAAGAGTAATTTCTTGCATGGGAATAAACCATCTTTGTTGACCATAATTAAATGAAATATTAAATATATGATACAACACATTAAGAGTTTATGATCTTGTCAGATAATGTTCAAAGCTGCATCAGGGATGGTTCCAACTGGATGTCAGGAAGTATTTCTTTACTGAGAAGGTAGTCAAACCCTGAAACAGGCTTTCTGGGGAGGTGGTTGATGTCCCAAACCTGACAGTGTGTTAGAAACATTGGGACAATGACCTTAACAATACACTTTATCTTCTGGTCAGCCCTGAAGTGGTCAGGCAGCTGGACCAGATGATCCATGTAGGTCCCCTCCAGCTGAACTATTCTATTCTATTCTATTCTAAACTTTGTCACCCCTTGAGAGGCTTCGTCTTTGATCATGTTTGTGCCACCTACCATTTTTGGCTTCAGTTTGTAGTGAATGTGCTGTAACATTTGGAGAACAAATCTTTTATTTATCAATATGACTGGAAATAAGAGACAGCACCTCAAGCCTCAGAACTGTCCCAGGAGACTCAGCTGAGAAACAACTTCTTAAAGGCTAATAAAGAGTAATCAAACAACAGATAAGGACTGAAATACCATTGGACTGTAACCAGACAAACACTAAAATCAATTTTTGACAGGCATGTTTATCTTTTGAATACCTGGAAGGAAGTAATAACTAAACATAAAAGAAACTGTCATATTTCCTGCAGTAAATGCAAGCTTAATTGATTACTTTAAAGTTTATGTAAAAAAACTTTGACCAGCAATCTCTAATACAACAAAAAATTGTATTGAAATGATTCTATATACTAAAGAACAAACATATATTCTCAATAATTAATATTATCATTGACTATACCATGAAAAAATGTATGAAGCAGTGAGAACACTACACAAAGGACTGCAACTGTGAGCTTGTTTTTACATCCATTATCTACTTAGCAACAGAAAGAGAATAAAGCATCATGTTTTTATTGCCAGTTTAAATTGCCAGCTTTCAAGAAAAGCACAGAGAATTTGATGGGCTTCTGTGTCTGTTATATCGAGAAAAAATCCACACTTGTGAACTACATGCACGATCCCAAATATAATAAAAAAGTTACAGTATCATAATTTTTGCATTTGTAGAAACTCTGAATTTTTATTTGTTTTCTGAAGGGATATGGTCATTCTGCTATCTATAGTACCCATTCTTTCAAAAATAACTACATACCTTGCTTGTTATTTCTGTGAACTTTAACTTTTAGGGAAGCTGGAATCATACTGACAAGAGAAGCAGCTTTGTGTGTTTTGCTGAGGGCTCTCTGTTTTCTCCTAGCCCTCTCTCCAGAGTTTCTAGCCCTCTGCACATGCAATGTAAAACTTTATTCCTCCTACGACTAAGCAACACTAAGCAATTAGGTGACAGAGCAGCTAATGTACCTCAAGCCTTGCTCTGGCACCTCAGGTGGGCTAGGACAAATCTGGCTGTGGATCTGTGTGCTTTCCTAGTGAAAACTTGGAGATTGAGTTTACCCTGAGGAACAGAGTGGGAGGAGTGTTAGTATACAATCTACTTATCAGTCTTAAATAGCCCAATAAAATGGTATTAACAACAAAGACCTTTTGTTCGCCTGACTGCATAGAAATATTTCCGGAAGAAATCTTTCCTGTTCATGAAAAAAGTGCATGAAATACTTCTGGAACAAATCATTCTTGCTCACCAATCGAAGCAGATTCTTTTTTTTTTTTTCAGGTGGGCATTATTTAACAATGCAGGAAATCTTTTACTTATAATATTTCTGATTTTTATTCACGTGTATTGCCCGTATATCACATGTATGTTGTTATATACAAAATACATATGTAAAAGACACATTTTCAAACAAATATAAAAATATTTCTAATTTTAACTAACTCGGGTGACCAACATGCTGCATTTACTGTCCGAAGGTGATAACCAGCTAAGGAAATAAAAGGAAATATTTCAGTTGGCAAGCTTGAATAGCTTTTACCACCACAGAGGTGAAACGTGAGCCTCCTGTGAGTGTTCAGAAGCCTTCATCTGCAGACATCAGCAGAGCTTGACAATCAGCTCTGCCTGCTTCTTTATAGAGCTGATCACAGCATTACACCAAAGGGAATATGTAAAGAAGAGCCATGAAGTGTGGCCTAGCTAACCACAGTGAGGGAGGTACAGTCTGCCCTTTTGAAAGCGAATCTTATTTCACACTCTTACAGAAAAACCAGCTGGGACAAAGTAACAGCTTAACTTGTTTAACTAGTTCTGTTTTATTTAGAGTAAAAGGTAAAGTTTACATTGAAGCCTGAAACCTTAATCTCTTTTCCCGTATTTTCTCACTCCTATTGTGGTGTCTATTTTTTGGCCATTTCTATAATTACAAGCACCATCTGCTACAAAAAAAAAAAAAAAGGTGCTGAGACATCTTAGAAGGATAGCACTAGGGATGCCTGCCCCACCTTTCTGATTGCGTTTGGGTCACAGAAGTGGATGTGAACCAGTTCCTCAGGCATGGCAGTTCACAGCCCAGCGTGGTAATGTCAACCAAAGTGGATGTTGGCTAATGCACCCAACCGTGAATTACAGCAGCCAAATGTGGGCCCAGTCTTGCTGACTCTGTGAGAAATCTGAGGGGAGAAGAAATTCTTACACCTGTTATCTTGTTCTTTATAGATTATGGAGGTTTCTCATCTTTTCCCATTGGGATTTTTTTGCGGATGGACACCATCATTCTCAAACACATAACAAAGCAGGAATTGTGTTTTGTTCAGGATTCTCTCTGGAGCATGTGTCATACTAACACAGAATGTTGTAGTCTGGGATTAGGCAGAACAGGGCAAATGAGGGGGAAGGAAAAACAGAAAGAAAAAGTGATTCTTTAAGCATGCAAGTGAAAAGTTCATGCTGGAGTCACAGCTTTTGAAACCGTACTTGAGATATAGGGAAGCACAACACACCCACAGCAGGACAGAGGATTATAAGAAGAGCTGTAAAGTGTGATTGGAAATAAGGCTAATGAGGAGACTGGGTACCACTCTACCGCTGAGCTACATGCTGGAAAAATCACCTGGTCCTCCAGTTCTGTTGCCATCAACGCTGTTAGCAAAATTTTTAGAGTGCTTGTATATGAGTCCTGAAGTAAAATGCCAAATTAAGTGAATTTTAGCCCCATAACAGCTTACCAAAACCATCTTGCGTCGGTCTTAAAAAGAAACCACATAGTGAACATTTTGCTTGGTATCTCAGCATGAGACACAGCATGCAGCCAAGCAAAACCACATTCCCCTGCTTTTCAAGGATCTTAAAAATTTTATTGCCCATTAAATATTTGTTTACTCAGCCTGTAGTTGAAACCACAGCACTGTAAACATTGCTAACCAATGCTATTTGAGGTTTTGACTAAAACCTCAATTAGATGTGAGATTTGTTGGACTTTCTCAGAGAATCAGCCACGAGTCTGAGCACGAAAACAAACCTGGGTGATGAGAGAATGTAAATCCAGGGTCCCACCCAGGGTGTCCTCCTGGCTCAACTTTTACTTGACAAGTCCCAAACCTGAGAGTCCATTTGGTGGAGCCATCATTGCTGAGGAGAGGGTGCAAGAAGAAGGATTCACGGCTTTCTTGAAGTCTAAAAATAGGGAAAGTCTTCCATTCAGGGTGTCCTGGCATCAATGGGATCAGAAAATCAGGGGTTTTTGGTCATCAGAGTAGTGCCTTTTGTTTTGGGGTTTTTTTTTTTTTTTTGGAGATAAAAATGGGCAGAACAATTAAATTAATTTAGAAACTACCTATTAAACAAAAGTGAAAGTGTTAAAGCAGCATTATTATTCTTTTAATCCCTTTTTAGACATTTAACCTAAGCCTAGTATGGAACTCTCTATAGTTGACATCAGAGAATAAACCATGCTGTGTTTCTGCTAGAGCCACGTAAAAGTTTAGTTGAAGAGAAATACATGCATGTTCATGATTTTTACCTGAAAATAGGAATATATGCCACTCTGTTTTTTCTATAAGGAAAGACATTAGTGTATTTTCATCAGAGGCATTATAATACGGTCATTACAAAATACTCAGACAGCATTGCTAAAAGGCGGTTTCTTCCTGCCTGTAAAGCACTTACTTGATTAAAACTCCTGCAAAATATAGAAGGGAAGGGTTATTTATTATTCTGAATTAATCTAGCTGATAAATATTTTCTTTTAAAATAGATTAATTTCAATAAATTGTCAGAATATGTAACAAACATTACTCTTTTAATGTATCAATATTGAAAACAAGATGAAAATAAAGTGCCCTCATCTTGAATTTCTCTTTGAGTGTTCAAATTAGCCTGACTTCAACACTCCATAACATATGAAAGAACTACAATTCAGAGGTACTTTCCTGATGTTTTGTCCACTAGTCAGATGATTACTTCTTAGTGGTATCAACCACATCAGTTCAGTAAATATTTATGTGAGGAGTGTGACTAAAACAAGTTCAACAGCCCAGCCATACAGACACATGTTGATTTTATTGAAGGACTACAGATAGCAAAGATTTAACACTCACAACAATGTGTTGAGTCTAGTTTATTAGCTGAATGCACAGTTATTATTTTTTTTAATCAGAAACAATTATAGCTACACAGGGCAGAAGAAGCAAAGTCTTTTATTCTTGACAGTTTTCAAAACACGGGCAGTTCCCATCTGTATTTGCAGAACCTAATGATATAAAAGATGTACAACATTAAGCATGAGGCTACAATCTGTGTTTGAATTTTTCTAAATTACAGTAACAAATTCATTCATTTGGGATATTACATTAGTATAAACAAGAGAAGAATGTAGCTAACAATCCTCAGAATGGCAAACAAATAACCAATTAATTCATTATTATTATAGTCCTTATTGCACGTGTAAGAGAGACAGAGAAGTTCAGGGATTTGCCCAAAGCCACAGGTAGAGCTGGAAGTGCATCAAGGATTAAAATGGAGGACAAACTGGTTATCATTGTGTTCACACTTCTTGTAGACTGTCCAATAAAGACCACATGCAGCTAGATCAGACACATGAGAAAATTTGACTCTTTCTGTTATTTAATAAAACTTGTATGAAAAAATGGGTATTATGTGTAAAAAAAACAAACTATGTTGTAAATGATTGATTTATTTTACAGCCTTTGACAACTGTGCCTACTAAATAGGTCAGGTAAAGATTCTGCTCTGTCAGCACACTGATTGTTGTACATATTGTTCTGATGCTATCAAGAGAGAATGTGTCATTGAGTCTCATCTTTTACATGAAAAAGGAAAAAATAACAAATCCTAAAAGTGATTAAGTCATACCAGAATGAACAATGAAAAAACATAATTGAATAGTGATCCTTAATATCCATTTTTACTATATAAATATATATATGATATACATGTATATAGATATACATGTATACATATACACACAAGTATATTTGTTGCAGTATGTATGCAAGAGTAAAGATTTTATCACCTGCAACATCAAGATAATGCATAAACTCTCTAACTTGGTTCTAGCTGTATAAAGACAGATCAAAGATTCAGCCCAGGTGTGGCTCTGGAGTTTCATTGCTCAAGGCTAATTATTCACAAAAAGTCCCCACCCTAGAGACCTGTCAGGCTGGTTTACCTTTTGGCTGGTAGACATTTTAGAGAAGACACTACCTAAGCTCAGCTATTTTGTATGGCACACTACAGCATCTAAAACAATTTCACAGATTTTATGAGATATTTGACAAACTGCAGATTACACGTGAATGTAATTTTGTTACCTAGAAGCAGAGAGGAGTTTCCAAGACCTTGAGCTCATGCTGAGCTCTAATTAAAACCAATTTCAGTGAATAGGCAAAAGCACAATACTGTAGAGATGGCTCAATGTTTTAACTTCATTATGATGATACGTACTAAAAATATTTATTTTGATCATGACCAAAATGTGTGAAACTTTACACCACATACAATAAAATAACTCATTTAAGAGTGCACCAACTATCATCATTTTTTAAAAATCACTTTCAGAGATCTTTTTTTAAAGATGGCCTCTACCTTTATTTGCTTATGAGTCATTAACTGTGATCAAGGCTGCTCTAGTCTGAAATAAGAAAAGACAAAAGATTTATTGCAATCATCTGTCCTTGTCATAGCTACACAGAGGATTAGCAAAGAAAAACAACAACATTTTTGTAGAGACAATAACTCTGTCCTGGGCACCAAGTTGAAGCTAAACAAGCAGAGACAATACTGTTTCTTGTTGCAGTGCTCTGTTCAGTCTTTTCTCCTGGATTTCCTTTTAATGATACAGCTGGAACATTGAGGAGACTCACTCAATTATTTGAGCAAGGACTCTGTAGAGAACATAAAATTTATTTCCCAGTACTAGCAGCCCATTTGTTAAAATGGTTATCAACGTTGTATTTAAACAAATTTTTTCCTTTTAGGAGTTGAGATTGTGGGGACACTGGTCCTGCCTATGTTTGCTCTCATTTGAAATAAGATTTTTTTCTCTTCTCTGCTATATCTAGTATTTCTATATCTACCTGTTAGAAATGTCTTGACAGTACTGAAAAGTACCAGCATGTACCACATCTAGAGTTTTCAAGAGGTAGGTAAGCTAAGCAGTCAATTTGCATAAATATTTGAATTTGGCTATAAAAGCTGAGATTAAAACTCAGTAAAAATTCTCCTGGAGGACAATACAATTTCCAGGAACTGACTCAGGAATGACTAACAATTTCACTCAAGAGGACATCTGAAGAACATTTCATCTTCTATTAATATTGTAAACATCAACTAATCAATTAAATGCATTTGTAAGGAAGGCGTCATTATGCATGAGTTGGGACGCAGATACTTCAGTAGAGGAAAGATAAATATGTATGAATGATTATGTGAGCTCTTACTAGGATCAGAAAGGTTGTGCTATTAATGTTGTGTCTTGTCCAATGTATTAAACCTGTCACGAAATATCGCATCCACTTATTAAGGGCTATCACTGCATGGAGGGAGGCTGACTGGGTCACTGGACAGGATGCTCTGGCATAACCACAGGCCACCAAAGACTGGCTTTCTCTTTAAGGTCATTAGCCAAGTATCCTCTTTCCCTCCATAAAAACAACATTTTAGTCAATTAACTTTATTGTGTGGTTATAACTCCCATGAATAGGTAAACAGAAACTGTTTCTGTGTTTTGTGGCTTTGCAGGATTCAGCCTTTCAGGAAGATGGAATATGTGTGGAAATGTAAATGCACTGAATACTTTTGATACCAATGAAAGATTTGTATGAATTTTTAGCAGAGAAAAAGTAAAGCCGTAGTAAATCAAATAAGATATTTTCAGATAATTCTGATTCCAGGTGTGATTCTCCCCTTTTTTCAGTTTACACATGATCTTGGCTATTTGTATCAGATTAGAAGACCACAAAGTTACCTCTTTTTATATGAATCAATGAATTAATTACTTCCTCAGTTCCAATGTATGAGCTACATAATTGGAAAAATATTTTATTACTGTATTACTATATTTTGGATGGCACTTTCTGTCACTTTCTGAGCAGAATATGTCTTTAAGTTTTTTTTTTTCAGTTCAACAATATGATGTAGAAGAATTCAAATGATAATAGTTTACTCTTCCTGCCATTTTGCATTTGTGTTTATGTGCGTGTTCTCCTCATGGTGTTACATCTGGGCTTTTGGCAAGAGTACAGTTTTCTTGAAGTGCTACAGAAGACAGCACGTTCAAAATAATTCTTCATGATGTCATCAGAACAACTTCTGTAAGTGAGATCAGCTTGGAAGAGGAAGTAGAAGTTACCTGGGATCTCAGGAAGGGGTCCATGAGACTGTCTTGATCCATTAGACCAGGGGTTCATCCTAAGAAATACGGCCTTGGCATGGATGGAGAAATAATGTTATTTGAAATAAATAAAAGCTTTAAATACTTTAAACTCTCAGTTGTGAGATCATTTCTATTTTGGGTCTTGTGTGTTATATGAGACTTGCAAATGCTTAAGACAGTTTTAATCAGAGCAATCATGAGACCTCCTAGCTTTCATGGAGGGTGTTAATATGGATTAATCCCCAATGGTTAAATGCAGTATCTTGTGAAGAAAGCATATGAATGATGGTCTGAAATTTGATCTATTAGTTATTCTATGTCAATTATTAGTACATTTTTGTTCAGTAAAATGATGACATGGAAAAAAAGTGTATGAGTAGTCTCTATCATTTGGTGTCATACCACTAGTGAAGCCTTTTTTGCTATTATCTAATAGCAAAATGCTGTTGTAATTTGTAGCAAATACTGTGTAAGGAAATTAAGAATAAGTTACCTGACCTTGAACTCAAATGCATGTGGACTATCATAGCCTGCATGCCCAGTAACTCCACTCATATGGGTGGGGATTAAGTAAGCACTAAATAAGTAGTGTTTGTAATAGCTTATACTTTATTTAGTGTAAATAGCTCTAAATAAGCAGCATATAAAGCAGTGTAACAAGATGGCACAATTTGCAAATAATGTTGTCCATAGCACATGTATCACTTCTTCCTGTGGAAAAAAGGGAAAGGAGGGAGAGGAAGAGGGAACAGAGAGCTCCCTCAGGTCCATGGTGCCTCCTGAGGGTATCCAAAGGTGAGCTAGAGCTCACTGGACATGTCTGGCTCACAGATCTGACCTGTTTGTCATGCTAGAGTGGAAATAGGACCAAGGAGTTAATGTTGTGCATAAACCTGTGAACATGTTCATATGTGCATACATGGAATTAGAAAAAAAATTGGAATGTGAGGAATTTTGTAAACTAAGTGTGACTGGAGGTTTCCAGTTTTCTTTAGAAGCTGCGTATTTTGTAGGAGAGAGGAGGGAGCAGAACTACTGCAGAAAGAGAAACTCTGTTATATGAATAGGCTGTCAGTGTTTTCAGGAATTTGCAAGTATTTAAGCAGTTAAAGGTGCTAAATAAGAACCAGAACTTTAATTTTTCCTGAGCTTTTGCCCATGACACACCTTATTTTAACTGATTATTATACAAATCATGAACTATGAAGATCATTGCTTCCCTGGCCAAATGACAAAGGAATTCTTATTTCCAGTATATGCCCTGTTGAATGCCGAAGGCATTGTGCATGCTAAGGCTAATGCTTTGCTGTATAATAGACTCCTACTGATTAGTAGTTCTCAAGCTTAATTTGGTTATGGTATGATAAATTAGGGAGTGTCTTTCTAAGTAAAACTGACATAATGCTTTTTTTCCACTGGAACTAAAATAAATCTGTGCTTCCAATACACCACCTCCAGAAAAGTTAATTAGATTAAATTTAAAGCATCTTTTACATTTTTTGTATTTGACAATTAAAAAAAAAAATATGCCATTCTTCTCACATTTGAGTGTTGTGCCTGTCTAATCATTTTCCAAAGTTGCATTAGGCAACATGAGTACTGGGCTCACATGCGGCTCCTCTGTCTTTATTTCTCCCCAGGGGAAATGCCTGTGTTTTTTCTTTACATTCTACTAATGTTGTGATTCTTAAGAAGCCAAAGAAGACTTCTTGTACTGATTTGGCTTTTGCATTGGATACACACATTTCTCTATTTTGAAGCATACCAGAGGGAGCAAACTAAATGCATTTACGTGGAGGAGGTTTCTGAGAAGACTGATGCTGGGGTATCACTGTAAAGGTAAAAAAAGGTAATCATGTTGATGGTGTTTCACTGGCAACTGAGAATGAGAGAGATCCTAATGTCTGCTACTGGAGTGAGAGTGTGCTCTGTGTTTTGGGAAAAGTTTTTAGCTGAGAGAGAGGGAAGTGCTTTTGTATCCCTTGGACCTAAGTGACTGCGCAAAGTGACCGCCCAAAGTGACCGCCCAGCAATCAGCTAAGGCAGCAAAGCACATATAGGTGGCTGTCATTTTGTCTGGATAAGTGGCTCTTTCTCATGCTTGATAAAGATTGATGAGGTTCTGAACCCTTGCCAAAAATATGCCAGTGTGATTCAAATCAAATTTGTCTTTGGAAAGATGATCTATACAGCTTGAAAACCATTGAGATTGAGGCTGTGAGAAGGAGCAAGAATTTGGGAACTGGATCAAGCTTAATCTGGTGGGCTTGGGCAGTCCCACACCTGTACATCTGCAGCAGGCAGACGTATCTGCGCCAAGCAGGCGATCACAGTAAAGCCCTGAGGTCTGCTCAGATGTGCTGATGCTGAGGAGCTAGGACCACGCATAGCAATTTGATATAAAGTGGTTTAAGGTTAGTGGTTTTCCACCTGTTTACCTGCTCTAAACAAGCTCTGAATATGTTTGCTAAAGCATACAGATAAGGAGTCAAATTGTTAGCAAAAATATGCAAAATGCATGCCAGAGCAAATATATGAAACATTCAAAAAATATTTGTGCAGGCAAATAAGGGGCTTTGCAGAGCAGTAGGAGGGAGAAACTTTACACCATCCTCTGATGTTTGCGCTGCGCTGTTCACGTGGGAGTAGTTACCAAAGATCAAAGGTCACATTTCAACAGAGGAAAAGAATAATGTATTCATACTAATTCACATAATTATTTCCAATTAGCTAGAAGATAAACATAACTGTCATTTATACATTTTATAGATTCTGTTTTTGTATTTGTAGGTCATACGATGAAACCCCACAGACATTACAGACTCCACCTTAAATTTAATATCCCATGAGGACAATAAGACCGATATGATGAGAAGAAGGTGACTCCTTGGTGTTTGTACCATTAACTGACCTAATAATATAAGGATATCAAAATAAAATTGAGTCAGTACTTTAATCAGTGATGTTCCTGTAATGGAATACCCATGGAATGACCATATAATCATACCATATAACCCGCATGTATGTCTATCCATGTTTCAGCTTGGCTTTTCTAGAAGACAGATATTTTATCAGGGAAGATATGAAACGATTATTTGAATTTTATTAATAACTATTTTCCGGTTACCTAGTCAAACAACACTCAGAGTCACCTACAATACATTGCCCACAAACTAATTTTATGCAAATTACTTTAATTTATTAAAAAAGCATCCCTTACTATTGCATCTATAATTCTATCTAGCTTCCTATAAGATTGGACATAATAGGTGGATGTCATGAAGGAAGAATCATCCATCCTCTCCAAGTTCACAGCAAATACCAACTGTCATTCTTTCTAGATAAAAGTTTTAATGTGAAAGTACTGTTACAAATGCAATCCAGATTTACCCATTAGGCCGTAACCACAAATTCTGCTGCTGACTTTTGAAAATTGTCCCAGGGCTGAAGAACACAGGACGTGCATAATAGAATAAAGTCTAAGTAGCTGACAGGCAGAAGCACAGATGTGATAGTACCTCCCAGATGCTCACAGTCCCATTTGAGGTACAGCTGGTACTGGTGTGCTTCTGACCTGAAAGGTGACCCAGAAGTCCCTGCTTACTTGCTTCCACCCAAATCGTTGAGATGATGTAAGTCCATCCCTTTGTCCTTCACCTTGGGGCCAAAAGTCAATGGAAGCCATTAAAGAATTGCAGTGATTCAAATATTTATTTGGGGTTGAAGAAGAATTCAGGAAAGGCTGCAATGAACAGGAAGGGCAGGGAAAATTTATTGTTTAAAAAACCCAGAAATTTTGTGTAAAAACAAACAAGATTTTCAGCTCTATAGCACCTTGAAACAAAAGCTCTCCTAGCTGGATAATCTGAGTTGGATGTGCAAAGACTGTAGTCCCTCAGGGGGCAGCTGCACCATGTGGAGCCTTGTCTGTGAGACACAGTCTCTTCAGGGGTGTACCTGCTCTGGCATAGACTTATCCACAGCCACCATCCCTTTGAGGTGCACCTGTTCCAGCAGGGCCTTCTCCAGGGGCCAATGCCTTCAGAAATAGACCTGCTCCAGCATGGCCTTACCCACAGCCACAATCCTTTCAGAAGTAAACCTGCTCCAACCTGGCCTCACCCTTGGATGCAGTCCCTCCAGGGGTGTTCCTGCTCTGTCGTGGGCTTACCCATGGCCACACGCTTTGAGGTGCTCCAGCACGACCTCATGCACAGCCACTTGTGCTACAAGCTGCACCTGCTTCAGCATGGATCATCCACAACCACAGATGCTTCCAAGCGTACCTTCTCCTGCATGGACTTCTGCTTGGGCCACAGCCCCTTCAGAGGTACCCCTGCTGCAACACAGACGCAACCGCAGATGCAGAGTGTCTCATCCACAGGGGATGGTCTCTTCGACTCAAGTTCACACTGGAGTTCCAGCCTGTCCAGGACAGCAGCACAGAACCAGCAGCAATGCCCTGGCAACCTGCCAGCCCAGGCCCATCACCACTGCTGTTATCAAAATATTCCCAGGAAAAACACTACAGCAAGGAGCGAAAGCAAGAACTGCCCGCTGATGAACATTGAGATCTAATACACATCTGGGCGAGCAAGGCCCATGGCAAGCACAGGAGCCTGCCAATTGATAGCTAAACAGCAATAAACTAAGATATAAAACCAATGTAGCATATTTCAATGTCTGAATGTCCCCTCCTTCCTTCTTGCCCCAGCTTTCTAACAAAAAAAACTGCACATTTTTTTCCAAAAAACTAAAATCTTGCTTCTTAGCATTCTCATTATTACACAGTGATAAACCTCTGAATGTCCCCTCCTTCCTTCTTGCCCCAGCTTTCTAACAAAAAACTGCACATTTTTTTCCAAAAAAATAAAGCTTGCTTCTTAGCATTCTCATTATCACACAGTGATAAACCCCTAATCTTTCACCAGAAATAATTACTGATACTATTTGTTCAAAGTATTCCGTACCTATATTATGAGATAATGAATCATTCCTGATAGAATTCAATACAGCTTCGTATTTGAATGTTCCATGAAGTGTTCAGCACAAGGACACTGTATTTTAAAAAAATTATAAAACCCAACATATTTAGGAGCAAATCTAGCTGATGCTATGCAGTGGTTGATATTTGAGCCAACATGTTCACAGGCACATAATAGCACCATGAAGAAACACTAGGTAAGGTTTTGAAACAGCATAACTGCTTTCCAGCTAATTAGTCTAAACGCAACATGCCACCAACTGCAGTTAACAGTACTAGCTCAGTAATACACCAGGGATTTCTGCTCTGTTACACAGTACAGACTCCCCTGCAATATTGTGCATCTTACATTTTTCAGGTGCTTTTCCATGTCTCCTGGTTGTACATCAATTTTCATGTATCTGCAGATTCACACTGAATAATTGTAAAAAACAAATGCTGTATAAAGCATCTGGAATATGTGCAAAACAAATTGGCTAATTCTAGGTGTTTCTTAATCTATGGGACATTCCTTGCAGACATTATGCTCTGGGGCTGGGATCATAGACCCAGAGAATTAAAATTTTGTACCACTTCCGTCCTCCTTCTTTGAAAGATGGGCTGGTAGGTGGAATAAATAAAAGAAAACAAATTCCCTGTTATCATTCATGGCTCAAGTGTGGGTAGGCTCCGCCTGCTTTCTCATGACTTGAGGTGGGACCCTGAATGTCAAACTTTTCTTTCCTATTTGGCTCCCTGACCAGAGGTGGCTTCAAGGCTCAGCAAGGACTCAAGCTCTGGTAGACAGTTTTCCTGTCCTTGCAAACTGTGGCAAACACACACTTTTTGACCATACATGAGAGCAGTGAAGGATCGAGGTGCTCTGGCTCGCTGCTGAAGGACTCTGGTGGCTTCCTATGAACTGTTTTACCCCATCGTCAGACAAATCAAGACCCGGTGTGCAACTGGGCCCAAGGGGGAAGCTGGCCCAGCAGAAATTATTTTGTTACTTTTTCTTTAAGCAGGGCTTTTGGGCACAGAGCAGCTGCTCAGCAACACCACTTTGCTGTAAGGCTTTTGGTGGAGCAAACTTGGCAATGGAACTACAATAAAACCAGAGAAGGGACATCCCTGAGACAGCAAACCCAAGAAGAGGAATAGTGTTTCCTGAATTGGCATCACTGCACATAAGGGATGGAGAAGTAAGCTACAAAAGGGATGCTGACTATAAAACCACACCACTATATCCTTGGTGCTGTTTTTTAAAAGGCTTTTCTCAGTAACCCAGCTCATGTGCCAGCTCTCTGACAAACTGTACAGTGGGCTTGTCCATGTGGAAGTCTCCAAGAAATAAGATATAACGATTACTTGCAATATAAAGCACTGGTAAATAATTTGGCTTGATTTAATCTTGATACAATATTTTTAAAAAGAAAAATCATCTGAGGGTCAAAGGCTGAATCAGGACCCAGCTGATCTGCATCTTTTCCTGGGCCTTTTCAGCACAGTCCACAGCCTTGGACTAGTCACTTCATGGCTCCATACCTTCATTTTCCTCTCTATAGACATTCCTGCCCTGTGAGGTGTTTCAAGGAAGTTTCAGAAGAAGGATGCTATTTATGAGCAAACAGCCACCAACCAGTAAATAACCTCATATTGAGTTTGATGGCTGCCCACCAATCAGTATCACAATTATCAGTGTGACTGTGTGCAGAACATCCAGTAATATCTGTCTTTAGGACTGCTTTCACTCCCCTTTCATGAACAATGCATTAGCCTGGCATTTTCAACCATTCTTTCTTTGTTCTAAACATCTGCCCTCTCTATTTTGTCTGCTTGGGCATAAAAATTAAATAAACAAACCAGCCTGATCTAGTGATGATTCATTTGGGGTCCAGGACCATACAAGTGAGAAAACATGCAGTATTTCTTCATGTTTATCACCACTGGGGACTCTACCTCTTTTCCAGTGAAACCTGCTGTGTTATGCATGCACCTCACCTTGCCTGCACATGGCTTTGTTTGCTTATACTGTTCTATGCCTATCTGCCCCTCCTGTGTACACATTTATTATATAAATAACTCTGACTTAGTGACTTTTCTGTGATCTACCCATGACACTTAACAGTAAGCTGCTCAAGTTCAAAAGTAATGCACTGATATTAGACACAATGATAAAACTCTCCCAAAACAAGAAAACAAAAACATATAGCGAATGCTTGACCTTGGTGTGGTGGAAAATCATGTGTGTTCCCATGGTTGTGCAGATGCTCCAATGGCAGTGGTGGTGCAAGCATGACCCTGTGATCACCCAAGTTGAACAGATAGGCTTCAGAGCAAGGGATGTGGCACTGGTCTTCCAGTGTCCCTATGAAAACATGAGGAAACTCAAATAAGCCATGGAAAGAACAGAAATAACCAGGTCACCACATAAGGATTTATGACATTGACCATGAAAATGCATTGACTCTTTGGAGTGTTTATGTGCACTCTTAACAGGAGCTAGAACATGCTTCAAAGACTTGTACAACTCATGGCGAAGGAATGACATTAATTTGTATTGATCCATTTTAAGATAATATTAGGAGGCATATTGTTATCCCATAAATACATTCATAGGTGTATGTGGTTTTGACTATCAAGCAGATTGGCCCAAGGGGAACTAATTGCAAATTGGACTATTATCTGCGAGTCAGTGATATAATGTCTTTAACATATTCACCTCAACTATTCATTTGAATTTAATGTATTGTAATATTTTATTTTATGTTAATAAATTGAGTTCTCTCTTCAGATTTTTTAAAGACCATTGTTTTATTCTATCATACTGTAAAAGAAATTATCATCTATGTAAGAAACAAACTCATTTTCTATTAAAATAATTTTTATTATGCTTATGCCTTGATATTATTATCAAGGTCCTGTTTGTCCTTTCCACTTTTTTTTTATTGCAGTATGAGCTTTTTCAAGGGCATCATCCTGTGTTTTCAATTTTAAAAAAATCAATAGTATTCTGGAAACCAGAACATGTTATATCTTAAGAGCTATATTTACTTAAGGCACAAAAAAGAGGCGGTTATGTAGGACATATATTTTAACATCAGATTTTTAAAACATATAAAAGCTCACTTTCCTTGCATTATATGCAGAATATTCTAAGTAAAAAATATACAATATATTCTATATGATAAAATGTAAACCATTTGGCAGTAAGCACAGTGTCTCAATTTTGTACTCTTGAGTTGTGTGAGAAATTAAAAACAAAGATTATTTCTGGCAGTGTGCTCCTTGCTTTACAAACTCGAGACTTTGGTTACTTTCCAACTTACCTCCCTCTAGACCTCTTTCTGTTAAGGACAATTTTATTCAATGCTGGACTGGTAATATTCAAAAGCCCTTTGATTTCAGTATTATTCTCTCCATCTGGCAATGAGCTTGAAAAACACCAAAATCATTCAACTGCTCTGTCTTTTGTCATCTCAGTGGCATGCTTGAGGCAGCGTTTCTTGTCTCATATATCAATGAACATTTCTATCTGCTCCATCTTCTCTACCAAGTCATGGTGAACATTATCAGAATCTTGGCCTCCTGTCTAACACTGCTAAAGGAACTCTCAAGGAAAAACATCCTACCACACAGTGAAAGCACTTTCCTGTAATAATGAGTTAGAGTTTCTTCTGCAGTTGTTCTTGATGCCTTGAGAGGCCACCTAAGAGAGACTAGACAAGAATAAGGAAATAAAGGTAGGTATTTATTTGAAGGGCTTTCAAAGGTACCCTCTGGGGAGCCAGAGGCTTTTGCCAAGATGGACCCAAAGATGGATGAGAGGTCACAAGTTCTTCACACTTTTAAAAGTTTTGTTCATTTGCATATCAGGGTTAATTCTGCAATTAAAGCTTCAGTTAATGATGTAATTTCCCCAAGCTTGCCCCCATTTCAGAAGCTTTTGGTTTATACTTTTTGGGCCTAGGAAGGTCTGAGTGTCCTTGGAGAGCAGGCCTGGAGAGAATTTGTAATGTCTAACCAGCAGGAGAGAGCAGCAGTTAACAGGCTACTAAAAAACTTCAGAGTTACACACTAGGCAGTACAGGATTTGAAAAATATGAAAGTTAAAACCTAAGGCATCATTCTAACTATTCCTTTACAAGCCTTTTGCTCATTGCTGATACCTGCCATAAATGTCACATGACCTTCTAACTGGTTCTTAATTGCTATCTAGTATTTCCCTATAGAGACTGAATTTTTTAATGTTTCTTATATACCTGTGACAAATACATTTTGGTGGAGTCTTTATGTCTCTCTCTTACCCACAGGAAAGCTACAAAAGGATCCCGGAGTTCAGGAGTTAAAGCTTAATGGCTCCTGGGAAAAAGTGAATAGGAAAAAGAGACAGGCAATTGCTCTCCTTTTGAGCTACCATCAGGTCAGCTGAAACAAGAATGTGAAATGTTCCAAACAAAAGCAGGGATCGGTCACTTGAGCCATACCAGCTGCTGGAAAATCTGATGCCCTTTCCCTGGCACCCACACAGCATAGTGATGAATTGGCAGCCTACTGACCTAGACAGTTTCCTGCTTTGCCTAAGCCTACAGCCATCCCCGGATCCACATTCCCATTTTGGCAAACTAACATGGGAGGCACAGGTATGACAAAAGCCCGGTGGCATTACGGGTAGTCCTCACATCAGACTTGTAGGTGCCAATGGGTCTTTACTGGTGGTAATGTAATGATGCAGGAATGCTGCTACTGCCAGTGATGACAGCAAGTGACAGGCTTTGGAGATGTTGCTTATATGCCTACAGTACCAATTATTTCCTACACCCTTTTCTGTAGCTGTAAGTAACTTGTCAGTGTACTAAGGATGCAACTTTATCTCAAAGTACTAATGCTGAGCATACTGATTTCAGATTCCCCTGAATGAAAATTGACCTTAAAAATATATTAAATAGTACTAAATATCTGTAGGTGCCTGAAATTTATTAATAAATAGTGGATCATGAAACAGAGAAGACAGAAAATAAATTCTTGTTAAGGAATCATGTATGTCATATGATCAGAAAAAAAGAAGTTTTATTGATACCTCTGATCAATTCTGAAACACAGACTTGCTCTATGTATCTATCTATTAATAAAAACCATTAGCTCCTCCCTCTCATTCTAATAACCACCCAATGTGAGCTTAGAAGCACCAATGAATTTCAGTACTCTGTTGTATCCTGGAGGGTCAAAGCAATTATTGTGAGAACACACCTAAAACATAGGAAATTTACCCTTAGCAATCCATTGTTTTCTTTCCCAGACATCTTCACTACCTTCCCTTCTACACCCACTTCTGTTTTCTGTGAGGAACAAAGCTGAGGAGAGGAGATGAGACTGCTTTCTACATAAGATAGAGACAGAGAAAGGCAGCTCATGTCTCTTGGCCCAAGTGAAACCTGCCCTTCAGGACCAATTCCAAGTTTCAAAGTAGACAAATCCACCTTTCTCACGGCATTCATTATGCTGTGCACTGGAGGACAAAAGGTTAAAGAGGCATGTATTTCCATACATCCTGTTTATGTGAATTGCTAAGGTCAGGCCTGAATTCTGAAGATATGAGGAGAGACACTGGAAGAATCTTCTCTCCAAGGGAAGATCCCTAGGGTTTAGAAAATAATTTCAGAAGTCCTGTACAGTGTCCCACTTGACACATGGGCTGTAATTAGAGTGGGCTTTTCCTCTAGGGACAGGTCTACATGCCCATAAAGACATGAGGGAACAGAGAACAGAGGAAGGTTCAGAGATTTCAAATCTCTTAGAGGGACTGGGTCATGCTGAGCTGTGCAATACCTAGCAAAATGACAATAGGAGAACATTTTCATTGTTGTCATTGTCCTTCCCTTTCTCTACTTCTGTTCACCATCTTCCATGAGGCCCAATACACTAATTGAACAGCAGAAGGATCATAGCCGTGCTATTGTTTTCTTTTCCTCAAATTATTTAGCTGCATCAAGGTTTAGATTACACTGTAAGTATTCCTGCTGAGGTCTGTGTTTAGCCAGCAGTTTGTAAAGCAGCAGCAGCAGCACAAGAGCCTTCATAGCCACAGGGTGCTGGAAATCTCTTTGTAAAAATAAATGATCATGTATAGGTCAATATTTTTAAAGCATTCAGTCTACAGTATTTAAAATCTTAACCACACCCACCATTGTCACTGGGGTTTGAGGAAAGTTAGGCTGGATATGAGAAGGCAACTAAGTGGCACAAGGTCTCTGAGAAACCCTGAGTCAGCTCTGTGCATTCCTACTTGAGGTCTCTTATAAGACACTTCTTGGTACACAAAACACAGATTTGGAGGATGAGTGGGTAGTCTCCATTTACAAGTAAACATTAAATATGCTACATTGTGTTCTTTGGAATGGGATTCAAGGCTGAGCCTCCCAATTTCCATCCTAGTGGAAAAACCATCAGGCACCTGAAACATTCTCACTACAGACAGTTAATACCTAATTACCTTGGGCACTCCCACGAGTAGCGCAGAAAAGAGGCAGAAAATGAATTTAAATACTAGAGTAATGCCTCATAGAGTAAGTACTATAGCCTGAGTAGTACAGACTGCTGATTATACCCTGCCTTCCTACATTTAATGAGAAAGAATTGATTGAAGCACCTAACCTGAGCAAATAGATGGCTTCTTAATCCTCTTTACAGCTATGGATTAACTGCTAAGTTTTCTTCCTGAATACTTCTGAGTTGTCAGTTTAGGCTGCTCCCTGTCCCTTTAGGATCCTCACACAAGATCTTAAGCTTTGCCTCTACATGCTGCAGGAAGATTCAGCATTGAATTTAAGGACTGTGTGTACTGTTGCTGGGGAAATGGCATGAAATGTATATTAAAACTTCTGCACAACTTGTGTTACGTGAATATACTTCTGGTGGTTAGGAACTGTCCCTAACTCTGATGAAGTCAGCAGTTGAACCCGCACTGAAGGCAGAGCTGCAGAGTCAATCTCAGCATCGTGCTGGCCAGACATCTCCACTGATGGAGCATGTCCTGAGATGTGATGTATTTTCATGGAGATTATGAACAGAAGAGTGAAACGAAAGGCTCAGGGATCATGGAGTCTTGAGGATTTAGCCAACACAGATCACAAAGTAAGGAAAGAGAAAATGAACTTCACTCATCAAGTGCTCCTCTCTAATGAGAGGGCTAGTTGAGCCTCATTTGACTAAAAGCTTTATTACAGATTGTGCACATATCAGCCACAAGTCAGTCATATAAATTGCTGTGATTGCTGACTACAGAAATCTTTCCTGTTACCTAAAACGATCCTTTCTTGAGGAAGTACTAGAGTGAGACAGGTGCTCATCCATCACTATAGTGTAATAATAAGAGGAAAACAATAAAGGTAAATATTTAATGGAGTAACATTTTAATGTATAATATAATACAATACGATTTAGAATTATATACAATATAATTAAAAAGCATCATTAACTCTTGATAAAATGAATCAGTTTCTCACACATCAGCTTCATGGAGTAGAACAGTTCAAAGGTCTGATCAGCTCTGGTTTACTTTCAGGAGACATCAGGGTGTATTCACCTCAGGTGTGATGCAAAACAGGGATCTGTAATTGTGGGGGCTACACTGTAGGCTACAGACCTTCAAAGCTTTTTTATCACCTCACCTCAGCTCATCTTGAATATTTTTCTCTCAGGGTGCTGACATCACTTATATTCATGCTCTTGGATGATCATAGCTGGACTGCATGAAACATAACTCCGGCATTGGGTCCTGTGTGAAACATAATGTTATTGTTGCTGTGCTACTGTGCTACAGATTTAATTGTAAATATCCACATGGCCCTCACCCTGTACACAGATGGCTGACTTCAAGGGGTGCTATCTAGTCATTCACTAGATAAAACTGGACTGTGGTTAGCCCTTTCCTGGGGCAAATTGCAGCTAATTGATTGCAAAGAAAAGATGAACAATTCCGACGCAGTACCCTCCCATACATTCATTGTCACTTGTTCATTCCTTGACAAGGAAGTTACAGTTTTGAAGGATTAATCTACAGCCTGTCCAGACCTGTCAAATCATGTGCGCTGAGTAAAGGCTTGCTCACCCTTCTGGCCCCCTCTGCCAGTCCCCTCCTGGTGACATCTCAGGTTTTGTAGCACGTAGAGGCGGCTTCTCCCTTTGTTGACCCCCTGTGTCATATGCAGCTGGCCACTGTTACCAGCTCTTTCCTGGGAACAATGCTCTGCGTAGGTCCTGTCTTATCACAGGCTTTTCCAGCATGATTCTCATGTCTTGCAAAATCTGATTGCAACACATTCAACAGCTCCTCTTACTGCAGTGTTATTGATGTTCCTCTAAACAGATGCAACTTGTATGTGAGTTGGGAAGTAAACATAATCCTGGCTCCATTTTCTCAAACTTCTGTCTATCTTTGAATGGAAAAGACAGACAAGCCTGAGAGGAGTGTAATGTTAGTCAGTGTGTGCACTGCAGCAGCAGTCCAATGCTATCCCCATTCTCAAAGATCATGGGAAAAGTTTGGTACTTTTTGTGCTGATTCAGCGCAGAGCATTTTCGATTGTTTCCTCTCAAAGTAATGCCGTACTCAGTGCATGTCATTCATTTACTAATTCAGTCCTAGCTTATATTTTTCAGCAATTTTTTTCCTTGCTAATCTTTCACATATGCATGGGTGGAGTACTCATGGTAACTCAAACCTGTCCAGCAAGAAAGAAGTCACTGCATAAAAGACATATAAATCTCCATTACACATTTAAAATTGTAAGTGATGATGTATTCTGGAGTTTCAGAGTGATTTCAAGAGTTTTTCAATACCGTATTATTAAACTTTTATTTAGAGAAAACTTGTTAGATTATGTTGGATTTTTTTTAAGAAATGTGTTAATTTGGTAACATTTTATTAGGCACAGGATATGGTCTTTTATACTAAGATTATTGTGTCTGGTTAATTCACAGTTCCAAACAAAAAGAATTCAAGTTCTTGTTCTATTGTTTAATTAATTTATTTCTTGTTGAATTCAAAGATTAGGAGAAACATTTTTGCTGTTACAGCAATGTAATAAGCACCAAATTCTCCAAATTATTCACATGCTGGGAAATGTCAACCTCAAGCATCTTTACATTTTGTTACTCAAATTTTCAGTCATAATGTTGAACTGACAACATTTTTTCTCATTGCTTTCATTTTTCAAGTTATGCATAGAAATAAATGAATGTTCATTAAAATACATATCCACTTTGGACTCCTTGCATGATTTTTTAAGCTTGTTATGGAAATAAAAGTAATGCATAATT
Organism: Corvus cornix cornix; assembly: GCF_000738735.6. Lineage (NCBI taxonomy): Eukaryota > Metazoa > Chordata > Aves > Passeriformes > Corvidae > Corvus > Corvus cornix. The sequence continues at coordinate 109,708,097 of NC_046333.1, read as the reverse complement.
AAGAGCAGATAGTAAAAAAAATGAAACCTTGCCAGAGCTTTACATTTGCAAAATGATCCAGTAAGAAAGCCAACAAACACAAGAATGCCTAAAGAACACCCTTGTAAAATAGAAGTAGCAATTGATTTTAGTCAAGAGAAACATGCCTATTTTTTGAAACTTCTCTATGCTGACAAGTCATGAAATATTTTGATCAGAAATGAATTGAGTAAATTGATATATGTACCATGCTGAGTATAATCTGATTAAATATTTAATTTAAAAAGAATATTGTAACATATAGGATAAACCTCTGTTTCTTAGATATATTTTAAAAACCTGTGAAAGTTAATTATACTTCTAGCACAAAAAAAGGTAAAATATGCCACTAAGTTATAATTCTAATAGAACTATAACAGTTCAATAAAAAATGGAGTCAAATTCTTCCATTGCTTACAGAAAGAGCTGATTCTGTCAACATTCATGAATGGCCTTTCAGATGTCTGGGAGGAAATTCCACTAAATACTTTTTTGAGTAATTGTACCAGAATATGGGAAAGGGACAAGTCTGATGCTCTTTTTCAGGGTGTGCTGTTTTGCTTTGCTCTTTTATACCACAGGAAAAGTGGTTCCAGCTAGGCTATCAACAGAGCTTGGACACCTTTAGGAGGACATTTCACTCACATTGCCCCTTAGTACATTGGACTGCCCTAGTCTGTTAACATCTATGACTCACTTGTGTCTATGACCCTGTTTAACATATTTTATAATAAATTCTTTAGTGAGCTGGAGTTTAACTGCTTTAGACAACCTCTGTTAGCATGAATCATTATTATCTAAACATTCAAAGGTAGAACTGGATCTACATTGTCTGGTTTCAGCACAGTCAAACCTAGCTTGCAAACACATTCTAGCCTGGAGCTCTATCACTTAAAAACAAACTTGAATTTGCTATTCCAAAAGCAGAACTCATTAGTCAATCTTGAATTTCAAATCCTGGCTTGTAATAGGGAATCGAGAGAAATAAAAGTTTTAATAAATGTGAACACTAAAATTGTTTGAGAAATAATGCTTGTGGTTATCAAGGTGTTGCTTTGTCCTTGCATAATGAATGTTCCAGGCAGCCCTGATTCTCCCACCTCAAAAAAGGATATGGAAGAGCTGTAGTAGATAGAGAGAAGGCCAATAAAGATGATCAAAGGTATGAATGACTTCCAGGGGAGGAAAAATTACACAGGCTAGGAAACTTTAGCCTGGAAAACAGACAGTTGAGGGGATATATGATAAATTCATAAAAAATTGGGAGTGGCATGAGAAGGGTGAATAGGCATCACTTGGTCATTGTGTCTCTCAATGGTAGAAGTAGCAACATCAAATTAATCCATAGGTGGTTGATTCAAAAGGAACAAAATGAGGTGGTTTTTTCATGCAGAGTGTGTTAATGTTAAGCACTACTTGTGAAAGGGTTTCTTGAAAGTTAAAGCTTGCACAGGTGGAAGGCCAAAATGGAAAAGTTAATGGAACAGATATATCTATAAGGTCACAGAGTACACGGTGCTCATGAACCGCCCACATCTCAAGTAACCAGTCTGCTGCAATGCTTGGGAGAAGCATGACTACTCACTTGCCCTGTTTTCATAATTTTTCACCTGGTATCGTGTTCTATCCATCATCTTGGTCTGGCCCAACACAGTTATTCTTATGTTCTTTGTTTATTAGTTGATCATCTTGAATATTTATACAGCGCGTATGCACTTTTTTGGGTACCTAGCCAATAATTACGAGTTTGTCCCTCAAGATTACTTCCTGAAGAACATTGCAGAAAATCTGTCAGAATGGAAATAAAATACGAATTAATATAGTGTGATCTGCATTTCAAAATGAAATAAATAATAAAATACTAGTCCAAATGTTTGTAGCTTAAATATACACATATGTTTTTACTAAGTCTTCCATTATGGTATAAAAAATTTAAGAGATTTTAACGCTGCTACGAAAATGCTTTATTTTTCACCATCAATGAAATTAAGTGCCAAAATATATTTTGAAAAGTCATTATATTGGAAAAGGAAATAGTATGTAATGAGGATCCGAAAAGCAGACAATTACAGGTTGAAGAATCTGACCTATAATACAGGTAGTATTGCTGCTAACAATTATTTGGACCTTTTTACATTATTCACCTGCTTGAAAATCTAGTGAAACATACTCTGATTTCGATCAGGGTCTTAAAATTTAGCATTTGGGTATGCCATTGACAGACCTCAGCGAGACACTGTAGGGGAGGTATTTATTTGTTTTTGGTGGATCTCTTTTATTTATCTGGTAGGTGAAATCACTCCTCAGTTGAAAGCAGAAAACTGGAGTGCAAAATTGATACTAGTTTTAAACTCATAGTTAAGCACATGTCTCTGGTCTGATGATTTCACTTTTTTTTGGGGGAGATTTGGGATGGAAAAGGGGACAGACTACATGGACATTTAACCCTGCCCCACAAGACATCCTGTCTCTAAATTGGAAAGACATGGATTTGATGGATGGACCACTCAGTGGAATTGGCTGGATGGTGGCACTCAAAGAGCTGTGGTCAACATCTCTATTGCTGAGTTGTGAACAGTGACTAGTGGCATTCCTCAGGGGGCAGCACTGGGACCAGCACTGGTCAACATCTTTGTCAGCGTTATGGACACTGGGATTGAGGGCACCCTCAGCAGGTTGTCTGCTGACACCAAGCTGTGTGGTGTGGTCAGCATGCTACAGGGAAGTGATGCCATCCAGAGGGATGTGGACAGGCTTGAGTGGTGGGCCCATGTGAACTTCATGAAGTTCAACAGGGCCAAATGGAAGGTTCTGCACTGGGGTTGGGGCAATCTCAAGCACATACAGGTTGGGCAGAGAATGGATTGAGAGCAGTCCAAAGGAGAAGGTTTTGGGGGTGTTGGTTGACAAAAAGTACAACGTATCTCAGCAGTGCATGCTTGCAGCCCAGGAGACTGTATCCTGGGCTGCATTAAAAACACGGTGGCCAGCAGGTCGACAGAGGTGATTCTCTCCCTCTATTCTGTTCTTATGAGACCCCACTCGGCATATCATCCAGCTATGGGGCCCCCAGCATAGGAAGGATGAGGACGTGGTGTAGCAAGTCCAGAGAAAGGCCACAAAAATTACCAGAGGACTGGAGCACCTCTCCTATTAAGAATTGGGGTTGTTCAGCCTGAAAAAAGAATACTCCAGGGAGACCTTATAACAGCCTTCCAGTTACTAAAGGGGGCCTACAAAAGAGCTGGAGAGGGATTATTTAATAAGGGCATATGACAAGAGGGAATGGCTTTAAATTGAAAGAGAGTAGGCTTAAATATAAGGAAGAAATTCTTTACTGTGAGGAGACACTGATTGCCCAGAGAAGTTGTGGATGCCTCATCCCTGGAAGTGGCTGGCCAGGCTGGATGGGGTTTAGAGCAATCTGGTATAGTGGAAAGTGTCCCTGCCAGTGTCAGAGGGACTGGAGCTAGATTATCTTTAAGGTATTTTCCATCCCAAACTATTCTGTGATTGGATGATAATTCAAGTGGGTCAGTGGTGTGTTTGTAAAGGAAATGTGAAACTAACCAGCAAAACACACCAATGTCATTGGGAAAGTTGACACTTTTGCAGAAGTGAAAGCAAAGGACTTACACCTCCTTTGCTTCTTACTTTCTTTGAGGAAGAGGGAAGCATTTGCCTTGGTAACAGGGACTAAAAATCGAAGTAGCAAACAGACAAGTACACCTGTTCAATAGTAATAGAATACATGAAATGAGATGTCAACTGGTATTTCTAGAACTGCTACTCAGTCAACAGCAGCTTCCTTCCTAGTGCTTTCTCCTGCCATTGGGCCCCATAGCATGTGTCCCCAAATGACCCAGTAGGAAGTGTCAAAGAAATCTGACTAGGCTAATCAAAGACATCTGACTGCTCCAGAGGGCAATACGTGGGACAAGACAGCGTGTTAACCTCTTGGGGAGATGCTGGAGGGGAAGGACTGTTCACTCCCCAAAGAAACAACACTTTGAACAGGCTCCTAATATGCCTTTTCTTTTCTCATATTTTGCTCATATCATCCAACTGTTAAGAAAGCGTAAGACCCGACCATTTACAATAGAATAGCATAAACTAACAAGATAAAGAATCAAAAAGTAACAGCAAATGTCTGAGTAGCCTTTTTTTTGAAGGCTGCAACTCACCACAACTTGCATGCAGACTTGCATACCAACAACTCTCATTAGTGCACAAAACATAAAAACGCATCAAAAAAACCTTTGAGATACAGATGGTTTGCTTCACTGTTTATATACATATATATCTTCAGCAATGGATTTACTTTCTGAATTTAGTCTTAGACTTACTGTCCTTTGCAGCTCAGAAAATAACCTTTCTTTTAGCCTCAACAATAATATTTTATAACTGACACCTAACCTTTCTTTTAGCCTCAACAATAATATTTTATAACTGACACCAAGTGACAGATTAAAGCACAGTTCTACTTAATGAGGATATTCCAGTGTGTATGGAGGGAATCTGTAAGCACAAACCCACTAATTAACAACATTCTCTAATAAAATTATTTGTTCTACATTATCTCATTTTCTGTGGTCTTTCCTCATGTCAAAATTGGAGGAAATAAAACAATGGACCAGCTAGAATACAGCCCACTGCCTCAAACTTTCAAGCAGGAAAAACTGCTGTCATCAAAATAAAACCCAGCAACAGTGGTCTCTTATTTTGTGTTAAGTATATTGACCATCACACAAAAAAAATCTCCTACCAAAAGTTATAAGACAAAGACTCTTTCTCAATCAAGAGGGGTATATCGTTATTCTAAAAAAAGTCACTAGACAGTGATCTGTGAAAGCACTGGTTTATGAGAGATTGGTGACTTTTGGGAGAGGGGGAAAAGTGTAGGTAAAAGAAACATCTGAAGGTAGAGTTGGGCTTTTCTCTCTGCAGGGGAAGTTTGGTGGAAAAGATTAAGAGGTTGTACCAGTAAAAGGTGGTATGAAGAGACAAAGTAGTCATTTAGAAGACAGGTGATTAAGTGAAACAGAGGAAGTTGAAGGCAGAGGGGCCCTGAAGAGAGACCTTGATAAATTAAAGGGCTGAGCAATTACCAAAGGTATGAAGTTTAACAAGGAGAAAGAAAGGGAAAGATTCTGCACCTGGGATGAGGCAAACTGGGATGTACGGACAGACTGGGGAATGAGATACTGGAAAGAAGCACCATGGAAAGGGACCTGGGGGTCCTTCCTGGCTGATGGCAAGTTGAACATGAGTCAGCAGTGCCCTGGCAGCCAGGAGGGCCGGCCCTGTCCTGGGGGGCATCAGGCACAGCATCGCCAGCTGGGCACGGGAGGGGATTGTCCTGCTCTGCTCTGCACTGGGGCAGCCTCACCTCGAGTGCTGGGGGCAGTTTAGGTGCCACAGTGTAAGACATTAAGCTACTAGAGAGTGTCCATAGGAGGGCCATGAGGATGTGAAGGGCCTTGAGGGGAAGTCATTCAAGGAGCAGCTGATGTCACTTCATCTGTTCACCCTGGGGAAGAGGAGACTGAGGGGAGACCACACTGCAGTTACAATTTCCTCATGAGGGGAAGAGGAGGGGCGGACACTGATTTCTTTTCTCTTGTGCCCAGTGGCAGGACCAGAGGGAATGGTCTGAAACTGTGTCAAGGAAGGTTTAGATTGGATATCAGAAAAAGATTCTTTACCCCAGGGGTGGCTGGGCACTGGAACAGGCTCCCCAGAGAAGTGGCAACAGCACCATGCCTGCCAGAGTTAAAGAGTTTGGACAACCCACTCTTGGTGTGACTCTTGGTGTGCAGAGCCAGGATTTGGACTTGATCCTTGTGGGTCCCTTCCAAATCAGAATATTCTGTGATTCTTTGAAGTGTGTGGAGGAAGGGGGTTTTAGGGAGCCAGAACTGCAAATAGATGGATGAGTCATGTTAACACTGAAGAAGCCGAGTTTAACATATTATGGAAATGGGAACCATTGAAAAAATGTTGAGAGAAAGAAAAGCAGCAAGAATGATTCAGGAAAATGATTTTGTAATGTAGGGAAATAAATAACCAAACCTTTCTGAAAGTTTGAAATAAGGAAAAAAATGCGGCTGATTGTATAATAAGCTAAACTAAAATGAAAATTCCCTCTCCTTCTAAGATTCGGGCAACATTGAGTAAAGAGTAGAGAAAGAAAAAAGTTAAAAACAATGTGGTAGTGACTGAAAGATAAGGCAGATCACTGAATTTCTATTTTAGAAGGACACCCGAAATAACTCCACATCATGGAAGCCAGATGAGGAAAATCTTTTCCTCTGTCCCCTTCTGGCCACATTGATGTATCACAGAGTTGTTAGACTTTATATGATTTCCAGCACATCGATGAATTCTGTAGGTCTGCTACTCCAGGCAAATCAAGTTCTCAGGATATAAACTCCTAACAAGTCAGGCCCACTGAAATCAGAAACATTTATTTACTTAGGAATTTATGATTTTCTCAATTCTATCTTCAATTTACCATCACAGACAGAAACCACATTTATAGAGGAAAATAAAATAGACAAACAAAAATTGCTTATATACCCTAAATCTTGCTTTTGACAGAAATCTTCTGAGCAACACCTTCCTCTCACCTGGAAAGACAGTCTCCCTTTAAAGATCACTATTTTTTATCTGAGGTCAAGGACATGTTTCTGGCTTTGTCTTGTAAAAAGTTTCAGTGACTTGTGAAGAATTAATTTAATATTAAGAGTAAAAGAGTCATTATTTTGTCTTCTTGTTTTTTATTTCTTTACAAAGCTGTATTACAATTAATCAATATCCTGTTACAAAAATATTCTAATTGCTGGGCATACACTATTGCCACAAATTATAGCAGAAATCCTATGGTCTTGTAATGCACACTTTAACTACATCTTGTTGCAGTAAATATTAGAAGAGGTTTATTACAGTAGCTGAGGGAGAGGAACCTGTGCATGTTCCACCCAAAGGTGTATTATTTTTCCATGAATTAAAGCAACCTAAACAAACAAGGGATCATTTTTCTGCAGCGTCACCGAGATTATAATTAAAGGACAGTGAACAACACATCTATTATTAGGAGATGGGAACTTGATAACTTTGGGGAAAGGACGTCTCTGATGTTTTGCTTACAACAACAAGGAGCTGGACTCAGTGAACCTGTAAATGTATTTTATAGCCTTATATTATGAATGTCAACTCGGAACTTATCACCATTTAGTCAGACTGGAGACAACAAGGACAAAGATTTGCTCGAATGTGTCAGCCTTTTGAATATCAAGC